>NC_140970.1:44629413-44901913 GCF_056783735.1 Eptatretus burgeri | reverse complement strand
CCTGCTATCCTTCCGAGGTCGGCGAAATGAGCACCAGTTGTACTGGGCCCGGTGTATGCCCCGGTTAGAATAGGTGTACCATATCCCTGTGTGTCGTAAGAGGCGACTACGGTTGCGTCAGGAAGGGCATCCGGCGTAAAAACCTATGCCAAATCATTATGCGGACAACAAAACGAATTTCATACCGGATCGGTCGAGGCCCGGGTTACCAACGACCGCCACCGGTACCGGCGGTCAGCAGGGTACCAGTGGAAATTGTGCTACTGCTGGGCGAAGGAGGAGAAGGAGACGGGGAAGGCGAGTCCGGAGGCAGTGGGAGAGGGGGAAGGGTAGAAGTGTGGAGGTGAGAGTTGGAACTCTGAATGTTGGGACGATGACTGGCAAAGGGCGAGAGTTGGCTGATATGATGGAGAGAAGAAAGGTGGACATACTGTGTGTACAAGAGACCAAGTGGATGGGGAGTAAGGCGAGGAGCATTGGAGGTGGTTTCAAACTGTTCTACCATGGTGTGGATGGGAGGAGAAATGGTGTCGGGATAATCCTGAAGGAAGATCATGTCAAGAGGGTATTGGAGGTGAGGAGGGTGTCTGACCGAGTGATGAGTGTGAAGTTGGAAATTGAAGGGGTGATGATGAATGTCATCAGTGCATATGCCCCACATATGGGGTGTGAGATGGAATATAAAGAAGATTTCTGGAGTGAGTTAGATGAAGTGGTGGAGAGTGTATCCAAGGATGAAAGAGTGGTGATTGGAGCAGATTTCAATGGACATGTTGGGGAAGGGAATAAAGAGGATGAGGAGGTGATGGGGAGGTACGGTCTCAACAAGAGAAACGTGGAAGGGCAAATGGTGGTAGAGTTTGCAAAAAGAATGGAAATGGCAGTGGTAAACACGTATTTCAAGAAGAAGGAGGAACACAGGGTGACATACAAGAGTGGAGGAAAGTGCACACAGGTGGATTACATCTTAAGTAGGAGATGCAACCTGAAAGAGATTAGTGACTGTAAGGTTGTGGCAGGGGAGAGTGTAGCTCGACAGCATCGATTGGTGGTTTGTAGGATGACTTTGGAGGTGAGGTTGAGGAAGAGAGTGAGGGCTGAACCAAGGACCAGATGGTGGAAGCTGAAGGAGGAAGACTGTTGCGTGAAATTTAGGGAGGAGGTGAGACAGGCGTTGGATGGTGGTAAAGATGGGTGGGATGATTGGGCAACGACAGCAGAAGTTGTGAGGGAGATAGCTGGGAAGGTACTTGGTGTAACATCTGGACAGAGGAAGGAAGATAAGGAGACTTGGTGGTGGAATGAGGAAGTACAGGAAAGTATAAGGAAGAAGGGGTTGGCGAAAAAGAAGTGGGATAGTCAGAGAGATGAAGAAAGTCGGCAGGAGTACAAGGAGTGGCGTCGAAAAGCAAAAAGAGAGGTGGCAAAGGCCAAGGAAAAGGCATATGACGAGCTGTATGAGAAGCTGGATACAAAAGAAGGGGAAAAGGATTTATACCGATTGGCAAGACAGAGGGACCGAGCTGGGAAGGATGTGCTGCAGGTTAGGGTGATAAAGGACGCAAATGGGAATGTGCTGACGAGCGAGGAGAGTGTGTTGAGAAGGTGGATGGAGTACTTTGAGGAGCTGATGAATGAAGAAAATGAGAGAGAGAAGGTTGGAAGAGGTGGAGATAGTGAATCTGGAAGTGGGGTGGATCAGTAAAGGATGAAGTGAGGACTGCTATGAAGAAGATGAAAAGTGGAAAGGCGGTTGGCCCAGATGGTATACCAGTGGAGGCATGGAAGTGCTTAGGAGAGATGGCAGTGGGGTTGTTAACCAGATTGTTTAATAAAGTCTTGGAAAGTGAGAGGATGCCGGAGGAGTGGAGATTAAGTGTACTGGTTCCGATTTTCAAGAATAAGGATGATGTGCAGAGCTGTGGAAATTAGAGGGATAAAGTTGTTAAGCCACACCATGAAGTTGTGGGAAAGAGTAGTGGAAGCTCGGTTGAGAGGAGAGGTGACGATCTGTCAGCAGCAATATGGGTTTATGCCAGGAAAGAGCACCACTGATGCGATGTTTGCTTTGAGAATGTTGATGGAGAAGTATAGGGAAGGCCAGAAAGAGTTACATTGTGTGTTTGTGGATTTAGAACATCATACATGTTGAACATCTGGAATAAGGGTTTTAGTTCACACAGGTGAACTCTTAAACAGCAAGTTCACAGTGGGCGCTCATCCTTAAACACTAAGTTGTTCACAGGGTGCAACAGGGCATAAATGGGTGGCATACAAGTGGGGGAGCACCAGATGCGCCATGGGGGGCATTGCACCCAAATGCCCCCCCCTAGCGATGGGCCTGCATACAGACAGACGGAAAACCTGAGAATAAGGGTCGTCTAGCGACCACCCAACAGAGACAGACACACAAGAGGGAAAGGGCTGGTGCATGAGGACCAATCGGCTCCCTGAGCATGACCCCGCTGCCCTGACGAATCTGGGCAGCAGGGAAGAATGGGGAAGAGTTGGCCTCCTGACAGTGCGAAGTGTTGACAACGTAGTTGCAAGTTTCTAGGTTCTGCATCTCTCGCAGCTGGTGTTTCTTAACTGTGGTGAACAAGCTTGCATGTAAGCTGGTATGGATCTGTGACCTCAGCAATGTCCAATTTCTTGATGCAACATTGCATGCTCTCTGTGGGTGAGAACTTTGAGTGAGAAAAGCTTAAGAATGCAGATACGTGGTTGACCCTCACATAACGTGTTTTCGCTACAGTGTGGATTTTAATTCAACAACAACAACAACAACAACAACAACAACTGTGCTATGTCATGCTGTGTGTAACATAAGCACGACTCCAGCTTTTCAGCCATCCAGGCCGCACTGGAAGTGCCTTCTTTCTTTTTCTTGTTCTATTCAGATAATCAACAACACTAAAGTTGTTTCTGAATTGCAGGCACTTCAAACATATATTACATCTTCCCCTTCAAGATGGACGAGAGCATTGAACAAGTTATTATTACATGAACAAACAGTCCGGAACTCAAACCAATTCAGTGCGAGGAAACATCCAAACTTAAGGGTAACATTTACATTTCATCACAAGTCAAGTCTGTTTGATCGACGACTGATACAACCACTTCGAGTACGAGTTATGCATGGGGTAACTGGATGAGCTGTAGACACTGACGGGGTGACTGCTCTGTTTAGCTCACCCAGATCTACAGTAGGTGCAGTGTCACCAGCTGGAAGCTTCATGTCTGACGAACAGCTTGAGCCACCATGGGCCTCACTTGTAGCGTTATCAGCATCAATGAAAGACCGATCGAGAGTAACACCCTCATTGGCTACACTGGTGCTCTTACGTAAATGTCGACTGTTACGGCGATAAGTGTCACCTGTTTCTCGGGACTGAACAATTTACGAACGTGGCTCAGAATGCTGCTTCACAATCACAGCTGGTATCCACCTTTTGGAACCCGTAGGAGGCTCCATTCTAAATTCATCATTCTGATGTAATGGTGGAAGATCTTTGAGTGAGTGACGATCATGGTATAACTTCTGTTTTGCTTTTTCCAGGTCAAAGTGCCTTTTTACAGCATCATGGTCATAAGCTATAGGCACCAGAAGACCTCAGGCAATGTGAAGGATATTCCTCGGACGTCTTCCCATCAGTAGTTAAGCCGGTGATAGATGAATGCCTTCCAGTGGTGTTCTGCAATAATCCAGCAAGGCCAGGTGCTTGTCTGTAGATTTTCGCCAGAGTCGTTTTACTGTTTGTACAGCCCTCTCTACCTCTCCATTTGAATGTGGATATCTGGGACAAGACTATCTAAGAATGATTCCATGATCTTTGCAAAATTTCCTCACAAGTTGTGAGTTGTACATAGTCCCATTATCACTCCAGAGAGTCTCCGGTAGACCATGTCGACTAAACTGTGCTTTTAGCTGCTCAAGAGTTGCACTGCAGCGTAAATCCTTCATTTCATCTTCTGAACTGAATGTTGAGGTCATACCATTGCAATCGTAGTTGCATGCTCTGCAGTTTCATCGGAGCGGACAGCAACGGCTTATTGACGATCATTTCCAGAGACTTATGGTCATTGTAGATGGTGGCTGGTTTCCCAAATGTATCACGATGAAACTTCTTGCAGGCATCAACTATGGATAGCATCTCCTTCTCGATTTGTGCATACTGTGTCTCTGTCTCCGTAAGGGTCCTGGAACTGTATGCGACAGGTCAGTTGTCCTGTAAGAGAACTGCATCACAGTGAATCTCAACTGGTTTGTTGACATCAAAGTACGCAAAAACAGGCGGAGAAGAGCAAAGTTCCTTCAGTCTCTCAAATGTTCTGGCTTGAACCGATTGCCATTGATATTAAACATCTGATTTCAGCAGTTCTTGGAGTGGAGCCACTCCTCACTCAACCGAGGGATGAACTTTGACAGAGACATGATAAATACAATGAAGCGCCTCACAGCTTCCTTATTGGTCAGAATCGGCATACTATGAACTGCCTCAACTTTGGCCGGATCAGACGATAATCTATCAGCAGACAGTATGTGTCCTACGTACTGTACCTGTGACTGGCGGATTTTGCACTTCTGCAGATTCAACATCAGATTGTAATTTGTTGCTCTCTCAATAACCTTTTTCAGAATTCGATCATGCAACTCCATGTTTGGACCAGCTACAAGAATGTCACTGGGGTCCACTTCAGCTGCAATGGAATAAAGTCTGATCAGACCCAGAACTTTAGCTGTATCTCCGGATATTATGTTTTCCTGTGAGAGAGCGACCACTTTAAAGGTTGTGGTGAATGTCTTCCCATGGTACTGAATAGGAAGATCCACGGCTGCTATGGGTTTTATCCTGTGATTCGAGTAGGTACACAATACCTTTGCTGATTGACAGAGTTTGGCAGTGTGCATGAGACACTGATAATCAGATAGTGTCATTGTGTTGCAGCGAGCTCCGGAAACAATTCTGAAAGTCACTTGCCTTCCTGATACCAAGAAAGACTGCCTCCATTTATCAACTCATGATGCAGCCGTTGTCTGCAGTGTACCGATGCGTATAATTTTCCCATTGGTTTCATCCATGTACTCTGTTGTATCAACACAAGCGCCGTCCAACTGAGTTTCAACGGAATGTATGCTGGCATGTCGACGGCAAGCTGCAAGCCAATTGATGGTTCAGTTTCTTGCAACAAGAGCATGTGGAACTCGAGTCCTTGAAAGCTCATATTGCTGACCCACTTGAAGAGCTTTGGCCAGCGTAAGTTCCTCACCTCTGTCTAGCAGGCACTCTTGGACCTTCTCCTCATACACGCGTTGGATAATCGTATCCACGAGCAAATCTTCAGATTGCACATACTCGCAGTCCAAGAGAATGAGACACAAATCCTTAACAAAGTTGTCAAGTGATTCCTTGAAGCTTTGTTTCCTCCTGAACAGCCAATGCCTCGCAATGTGCTTGTTTTTTCAGGCACGAATATACAATTCAAATTTATTCAGAACTTTGTTGCGGTCATCCTTCTCACATTCAATCCATTCAAAAGTTTTGTATAATCTCTTGTCCTTGTTCTCCGATCTATGTTCCAAGCCAGCCTGCCTTGCGTTTGTCAGGCACATCAGCCAATGGACCATCGAAAACAAATCCAACGTGATTTTAAAATCTAACAAATTCCTAATATAACGAAGCCGAATCCCAGTCAATCATGGGGTGCTCAAAGTTTACGGATGTCATAGTTTATGTATCTCAGATACCAGATTAAGATGGCACGAATGAATGGGGTTATTTGCAGATCACTTCTAACACCACGTAACATGAGCAAAACTCCAGCTGGTCAGCCATCCGGGCCGTGTCGGAAGTGCCTTCTTTATTTTTATAGTTCCGTTCAGATAACCAACAACAACAACAACCCTAAAGTTGTTTCTGAATGGCAGGCACTTCAAACATGCATTAAGCTGAGCAAGTCACTCGTGCTCCGTCACTCACAGCGGCCGAAACTATGGCTGTAAAGCGTGTCACAAATGGCACTGGAGATAATATTAAAAGTTTTAGATCAGTTTGATAGAGGTGAGTGCAGCACTGATATTCAGAGATGGGATTTCGGATACTACAATGAGAATCATTCATGACAATAGTGATAAAATCCATTAGAGCTCCAAGACAACAACGAATCTCAGTGTTACCAGAAGCCTGGTGATGGCTTAGCGGTTCAGGTGGCTGACTTTTGATCTTCGGGTCTCTAGTTCAAGCCCCGTTGGCCACTGAATTAACACCAGATGGGGTTGACTCAGCCTGTCATCCTTCTAAGGTCAGCGAAATGAGTGCAGGTGTACTGGTATAGGGGGCACTGCATCAGTGGCATAGCCATGCCCCCAACAAAATGATAGCTACCTGGCAGCCAAGCTGCCATACGCAAGAAGTGTTACCAGAACTGCAAGATCTCAGCCTGATGCTATTGTGAGAAAATGCTGACCATGTGGATAGAGCATCAGAACCAACAGAACATGCCCTTGTCTGGAATAGTCATTCAAGAGAAGGTGAGGAGTTTGCATGACGCTCTAACCAAAGACACCAATGATCCAGTGCCTTTTGCTGCCAGTCATGGGTGGTTTGAGTGCTTCAAGAGTCGCCATGCATTCCAGAATCTCAAGTTGACTGGGGAAGCTGCTACTGTTGGTCATGCTGCTGCTAAACAATTTCCAGCTGTCTTCAAATCAGTGATTGGGATGGAGGTTACACATCAAGCCAGGTGTTAAACCTCCATGAAACTGGACTTCATTAGAAATGCATGCCCAGTCGCACCTTCATCTCCATCAACTCTGGTCTGAAGCAGTGATTGTGTTGAGAGGTTTTACGGATGCTTAAGTCAGTGAAGCAAGGTAAAAGATTGTGGACGCAGCCCTGCAAGTGGGATTTGAGGAGGTTGACGAAGATGATGTTGAGGATTTGCTTCTCTCACACAGGAAGGAGCTGAGCAATGAGGATCTTCTGGCTCTGGAAGAGGAGCGCTTCAGAGAGGAATCAGAATTGAGTCCTGAGGATGTTGCACCTGTTAAAACCCTCACGACAAAGATCATGGCTGAAGGTTTCAAACTAGTCAATGAAGCCGTGGCCATATTTGATGAACACGATCCCAACTGCATGAGACGTTCCAAGATGCAGAGGAAGATTGAGAACGTCCTGAAATGTTACAAGGAAGTCGACGAACACAAAATGAAGGCAGCCACTCAAGTCTCCATTATGAAGTTCAAAAAAAAATCCCAAGCCAATCAGTCTCCATTTCATCTTCTGAGCCTTCAACCTCTACTGGACAGCCTGCCACAAGCAAGATATACTGTATCCTACCCCAATCATGACAACACTTATTAAAAAGTAATTAATTTTCATGTTTTTATTTGCTATACATTATATTCATGCATTGTTGACTGCTTTTTTGAGGTTTATATGTAGGCCTTCAACCATAAAAGGTTGAAATCTTTCCCGTTTGAAACATGACCCCCATTTTACATGTTAAATATTGCTCCAAGAACATGTTTTCTGATAACAAGGCGTTTCGCGTTCTACAAGGGTCACCTGTATTGGGGTTTTTTCTTGCTTCGTTCGTTAATGGCTGGTTATTTTTACTTGTGTAATATATTGACTTGATTCGTTTTATGAACTGTAACCTACATAGTGGATGACACAAGATGCGAGGGAAAGAACATAAGGGGATGGCGCTTCATAACACAATATCATTCCCACTACAGTAGAGGTCATGGTTGTCCTTTGTCGACAAAAACAGCCGTTCACATTTGACATGCCGAAAACCTGGGAACGCAAGCTCGTTTTGAATGTTGGAGCTGCTGCCAAACAGCAACCAGCACACTCTAAGATTTAACCTGCATTTTCAGCAGGTAGCAAGTGGTTTGGTCTTCAGTGTCCAGTAATATTATTCAGGGTGCCAGTGATAACTCGCCTATTCTTCGTGAAGGACAAAGTGAGATTTTAAACGTCGACCAACTAATGTTAGCAGACAGGATGTCCCGTTTAACTTCCATACACATTGGTGTATCATCTTATATGCGAAACACCAGGACGACAGTTTATCCCTTTTCTTCGAACTGCTGGACACTGCTTGTGAAAAAGCCAAATTGTTAGCTCGCCTGTTCGAAGAACAGAGAGCTATAGCGATACCCCCGGCGTGAGCGTGAGCGTCAGCATCAGCGTGAGCGTGAAGATGTTAAAGTTTTTGGTGCAAGTTATTTTTTCCTTTCTAATGTTTTTATCAATCACACTATTTTTTTATACACCCGAGATATATATATATATATATATATATATATATATATATATATATATATATATATATATATATATATATATATATATATATATATATATATATATATATATATATATATATATATATATATATATATATCGGGCGTATTATGTGATACCGGTCGTCCGTCCATCCGTCTGTCTGTCTGCCCGTCCGTCCGTTCCTATCCGCACTCTAACTCCCAAAATTTTTAACTTTCACGTTTCATATTTGGTACATAGGTACAGACTGTGGAGACGGTGTGTCGTGACATACGTTCATCATCTAAAGTGGTTGCCATGGCAACCAGGATGCTGTTTTCCATGTAGTAGCACAATTCTGTATATACCTACTTGTCCGGGCGTATATTGTGCTCACTTGCGCTCTTGTTGCTGATTACAATATACAAATACATATATTGCTTAAAAATTATTTGGATCAGACTTCAATGCAATGCTTTATAAAAAAATATTAATTATTAGACGAGTCTTTTAAAAACAATAAATGTATAAACAGGCGAGCATTGGGTGGCTTCGACATCAACTCTGGTCTAAATATCGGATGACTCTCCCCGACCTTGTAGTCCCATTTTCCTCCCAGTCACTGCCTTTCTCATGTGTTTATACTTCTTTTATTTTTTTAATCCTCCTGTCCCTCCCTCTCTGGTCATGGCAACCTGCTGTTCTCTGTCATTTAAACTCTTCATCTCTCTACAGTTTTACAATGTGATAGTGGCAATATCTTGTTAACCTCCCATCACCACAATAACGATGTTCCCACATCCGAGCGAGCTTTACTCGAGAACACACCATAACGTTGGTCAGCCAGAGGGCCTTCCCACTTCGATGATCGATATATTTTGATAATCCTCAAGGAGATGCAACATTGTCACTATGAACCATTGCAACTAAATTATTTTAAAACACCCCCAAATCCCACCTTTGGTCAAACATTAATTTTAACATAGGTAGTCCAGTCTTTTTATCCAAGTCATTGACACATGTATAATGCAAACAATGCACATTTATAATGCAAGTAGCTCGATTACACAAGATTTACAAGTGAGGTTTTCCTTTTTCGTGCAACGACCCAAAACACACAAGATCATAGTAAATTTCAACAATGAAGGCATCTTTTACACGATTAGTGATCTTACATTATGCAAGAGCATTTGAACATGTTTATAAATAAAATTTAAAAAAATTTCATGCTACGCTGAATAATTCCCATCCTGACATAGCATTTACCCACATGGTCGAGTGGTTAGGATACCTGATTTACACCCAGGCAGCCCGGGATCGATTACCAGTGTGGGCACCAAATGAGCAGGAGTCGCGACCGCTGGCGTTGCGACTCGAGTAAAATTCAGTGCCAAGCAATCAAAAGGTGTACCCGAGTTCGCTCGATCAGATGATGATGGCATTTGCTATTAAAACTGTGCCAGAAATGCTAGATGCATCAATTGTTTATGCGATTTGCAGGCTGCAATTTGGATTATTTATCTGAAGCTGGAAGGGGATTCATACGGTGAGTGGAAATCGACACGGCGATGAAAGTGCTGTTTTTGGTTGGTACATAACCCACCCATGTTTCTTGGGAACCTAACTGCAAATGGGTTGGTGGGGGTGTGGGTAACAATCGCAGTGAACCAGAGTAGGAAAATTAGCACCTGTGCTCTAAAATAAAGTTTCCACCTTGAGGGGCTCTGCATTGAAAGTCAACCAACACCCCTCACCTCACTGCTGATCCGCTGCAGATTGGTAGTGCCTAACTATCCACAGCACACACTGTAGCACCTCAACTACTAGGCCCCCAGAGTACCTCAAAACATGCCAGGAACAGTAGAGCTAGCAGATCATCTGAGGTACTCAACCAACTCCATGCTTCTTTAATGTCAAAGAAAATCTTGAATTAGGGAAAACTTGCAAAGGGCACCAAAATAATGTCCAGAAAGCAGAGGGTACACATCTCATTAATAAAGAAGCGAAACAAACAAACAAACAAAAAATCTTCATACAGACCAGCAGATCAAGGCCTTTTATTTAAGCAGCTGTAATGGTACCAGGAAATGGAATAAGCAGGATGACACTGTGGGGTTTAAATTATTCTTGAAAGGGTCTCCACATGCAATTGATCAAGTAATTTTATCTAGCGATTCATTCTCCATGAAGAAATATGCTTCCAATGTGAAATGAGCTGTCAGATATATCTCAACGGTACCATGCTTGCCTTTGAACAGTCCAATCTGGGTTAAAATCCTGGCCAAACTAACCTGGATGCTTCTCAGAAAAGCATTGCATTAACGAATGTGCCGTCCTTTGGAGTGCCATTCAGACGGGTGTCCAGTCCGCTGGAATTTGCTGGTGGACGTTTTAAGATCATACGGTGTTCGTCACAAGAGAAGACCAACATGTGCTGGACCCCTGGACTGACAACCTCCTGACAATACCAAAAATACCCTCAAACTGCCTATATCCCTCAACGATCACCATTTTGGTTTATGGCCTTCAAATTTGTTGACGGCATGTGTTTGTAGGCCAGAGCGAAAGGTCTATCCAAATAATTAATGCATAATCTGAAAACATTTGTGTTGAGGTGTTGAAGTGTTGTTGCCCCCTTCCTTTCCCCCCAAAACGACTTGTGGTTAACGCCCCATCTTGCTCACAGGTGCCCCTCTGAATAAGACTTGGAAAAAAACAAGGGGGGGGTATGGTGCAAGCTCAGGGTGTGAGTGTACATGGATGTTGATTGACAGTGAAATGCCAGTGAAGACAAGTGGTGA
Organism: Eptatretus burgeri; assembly: GCF_056783735.1. Taxonomy (NCBI): domain Eukaryota; kingdom Metazoa; phylum Chordata; class Myxini; order Myxiniformes; family Myxinidae; genus Eptatretus; species Eptatretus burgeri. The sequence goes on along the minus strand of NC_140970.1, from coordinate 44,890,836 downwards.
GCAATAAGTTTGCTGCAAGCTATTCAAAGCAAGTACGATGAAGAATAAACATTTTCTCAAGAAAAGACTCCCCCACCAGCCTCAAAAAGATAAAAGCTAAACAAATTTCAAGTTGAAAACCAACTACAATTGAAATTTTCTTGAGTGTTTTAATTAATTAATTTATTTTTAAGTGAGGTACTCCAGGGATGTTTCTTGAAGTAAGGTACTTGCGAGCTCTCCCATACACCGTGTAAACGTCTTGACGGAAGCCATCGTGCAATGCTTTTTTTGCTCATTTATAGCCATATATTAAGCACAAGGGGAAAGGAGGGTGCTTCGTCTGTGCTTTTATCTTTTTGAGCACATGGCACTTTTAACGATGTTTACAGAAGAGGAGAAGAATTGGATGCTTATTGCCTATAAAAAGATAATTAAATAAGCAATCAAACAGACAGGCATGCACTGTCCCTGTAAGCCTGTATCAATAACATTGTGCATGCTTGAGACATTGCAACTGAAAAAAAAAATTAAATCAAGGTAATACTGTGCCCCCCCCCCAACCCCACCACCCCACCAAGCCAACAATAGAAACAAACACAAGAAATCCAAAAAAAACACAGATCACACAAATTAGGTGGTGGAACAGCAGTAAAACTTAGACGCGACAGCGGGACAACATCAAAGCCATTCCACATGCATTGCATGCCATGGAGCATTCAATGAAGCCATTTGACATCATGCATTCCCACTCACCCACATGTGGGCAGCAAACCCCCCCTGGGTGGAAAATCCCTGTTCAGCTGAGCCATAGGACACAAATCATTGCACTGCCCCTGGCCCACCTGCCCAAATCCACCTCACCGTGAATGGCACAAGACAGCCCATGATGGCCATCAAAAACCACCTAAAGACAAAGAAATCCATAGACATACTGCAAAGAACAAAAATAAAGCACGATATGTAGGCAGCAACACCGTGGCATGTGGAGTGTTCAAAAAATAATTCAAAACATTAAAATATATTTTATATTTTTTTTAAACAAACAAAAAAAAAAAACACGCACACGTATGTATGCATATTTTTTGTGCATAAAGATAAAAACTGTTGCTGTGTCTTGGACGATTGCAAGTATCATGTTGATGGAACATTTTGAATGCCACATGCATCCATAACAAGTATACAATGAGATGAACATATTGAACAAACTAGAGTTCATAGATCACCTTACCCCACACAGTCTTGAGAAACAAGGATATGGGCGGAGCCCACGAACGGTAAATTTGACTGGTCATGATGATGTAAAATGCCATAATATTTTGTCGAAGCACTACTAAATGGAAGTGCCAAAAAGGCGATTTGTGTTCTATATTGTTCAAGTAAGGTAAACCCTCAAATATCATGGTTTCAACCAATCACAGGCAACTTATTGTGTTCAGATTTAGTTATCGTGGTATTTCATTTTGGCCAATCATGGTTTCTGATCTGATACGAGTCATTGTTTGGTCCGCGTGTTTGACTACCTCCCATTACAACCCTTTTGTTATTTCTCGTTACGTGCACAGTTACTTGTAGTAATCAGACCAGCATACGGAATGAAGCCAAGTTTTACAATGAATCATCATCGAACAAGAAATAATGTATGGAAATCGTGTTATACTAGATCTAGTAACCACACAACAGTTAATAATGGCACTCAAACGTAAAACTATGGACAAAATCAATTGTGCCAAAAGGCAGGGAAAGGTTATGACATTGTGCGAAAAAAAAATTGAGTTGTTAGATATGTTGGCAAGAGGTGAAAGTGTGGAATCTGTGCCCCCCCCACCACGGGTGGATCATCTCTATTATAATACCAAGCTTGCATACTAAAAACTCGGCTCCCTGTCACACGATCCCTCTGAAATTGCTGTGGCACTTAGCGAACATGCCGAAAATGTTTGGGAGGTCTTGGCGTTCCATAGTACCACTTGCATTTTGCACAATGCGTATTTTTGTCATTCCCCGTGTACAGTCTGTCGTCTGCTACCAGCTATGTTGTACTGCTATCCCGTGCATGTGCATGGGTATCGCTAGTTTAATAGAATGTGCGGTAAATGTGTCAAATATCCATGCAAGTGTTCCTGCCAGCAAAGTGTAAAAGTCTCATTCCAGTTCCATGGTCCTCATTTTGAAAGGATGGAAAAAGCGCTAAATGCTTGAATCAGGACAAAAAAGAAAAAAGTGCCTTTGAGTGGACTGACAATACAGGAGAAAGCATTGCAGATTTACCAACGTTTCCATGAGACACCCGGGGTCGAAGGCTCCAGTTCGACCATGATGCTGCGAAAAACTAACCACCGTAACTCATGGAACTAATCGAGGCGAAGGGAATGATGCCAGAGCAAGTTTTTAACGTCGAAGAGATGGGATAATTTTGGAAGATGCCATCTCGTACCTTCCTGTCCAAGCAGGGAAAATCTGCTCTGGGTCAAAGTGGGTAAGGATTGTCTTACCATTCTTCCATGTGGCAATGCAGCAGCAGGCATCTGCGTTGTGCTCCTGTTGATCCAACAACCATCGCAAGTTGTAGATCCACAACTTTCTAACCTCCACCCTCCCCCCCTCCCCTATCAGCATCATTGTTATCCTGAGCTAAGTCTTATGCTTTGTATTTACGGCAGAGTAAAGCATGTAATATTTTTACCCTCACCCACCTTACTGTTTTGGAATAAATTGTAAAGGTAAAAGTCTTGCTTTTTGTTTACTCGAAGCACCTGCTCCCTATGGGAGCCGTCAAGGGGGTCATGTTATTATATTTATGCCTATTTTACTCCAAGGGGTCCCAGGATTACACACCCAAAACATGGTTGCAATCGGTTCAGCCGTTTTTGCAGTACCTGGGAACAGACGGACAGTGAATTATAGTAAGATTACCTCCACCACCAAAGGTGGAAGAAGGTTATGCTTTCATGTGTGTTTGTTACTGACAGACACACACCAATAACGAATATATATAAATATATACATACACACACATACACACACACACACACACACACACACACACACACACACACACACACACACACACACACACACACACACACACACACACACACACACACACACACAGCATGTTAACAGTGAAATAAATCAAATACACGATAAAGCACGAACGGCTATATGTGTATACAAGTCTGAAGACGACGATGGTTCACGAGCGGTATTTGACGATGTAGATCGTTTCAGAAGTCAAGGATGAGACAATGTGATCATGTTTGACCAAGTTATAAAAATGATCAACATGATGTGGTACGAGTGACGGATTATTAGCTGCAAAATGTCGAAAACCTGATTTCGTTCAACAACTTTCAAAATTTGACCTTTGCATAACCTTTAAAGTTCACAAAACAATGTTGTGGACATTAAAATAAGGACACAGGATACGTGCTACAGATTATTGGAGCTAGTTCGTCGAAGGTCGAAAACCCGGTTCGATTCCCACAACTTTGAAAATTTGACCTTTGTGAACTTTAAAGGTCAAAGGTCAAGGATTATGACCTTTGGTGCAAAACTTGCTCTGGAACATTCCAGGAACAATATAACGTCATATTGGCTATATGGCATTTCGCATTCCTCGGATTATCCAAACTTTGATGAAATCAGCGTAAAAACAAACTTGAAGGGGGCGCCACGAGCAAGGTGTTCGAGATAGAGCAAAATGGTTTCAACACTTTAGGTGGGGAATGACCTCAAGATTATGCATAAAAAATATTGTCATCCAAGCTCTCAAAGTTTGGGCGGTCGTATCATTTTTACGTCAAAATTCGCAATTTTCTAAGTTCGTGACCTTGACCTTGGGAGAAAATGAAAAAAAAATTGAGCTCCTTGGGGCTATGCAGGTGCCATTGGGCTAACCAAATACCGAAACCCCTGCCAGATTCGACAAACCCCCTCGGAGAAGATGGATTTTTATGTCAAAATTCACAATTTTCTGAGTTCCTGACCTTGTGACGAAAATGGAAAAAAAAAAAAAAAAAAAAAAAAAAAAAAAAAATCGAGCTCCGTGGGGCTATGCAGGTGTCATTGGCCTAACCAAATATTGAAACCACTGCCAGATTCGACAAACCCCCTCGGAGAAGATGGATTTTTATGTCAAAATTCGCAATTTTCTAAGTTTGTGACCTTGTGACGAAAATTAAAAATTGAGCTCCGTGGGGCTATGTAGTTGCCATTGGGCTAACCAAATACCGAAAACCCCTGCCAGATTCAACAAACCCCCTCGGAGAAGATGGATTTTTATTGTCAAAATTCGCAATTTTCTAAGTTCGTGACCTTGTGACCTTGACACGAAAATGAAAAAAAAACAAAAAAAATTAAATAATAAAAAATAAAAAATAAAAAATAAAAATCGAGCTCCGTGGGGCTATGCAGGTGCCATTGGGCTAACCAAATACCGAAACCCGTCAGATTCGACAAACCCCCGAGGAGAAGATGCAAATTGAAATCAGCTACCCCCGAAAAACACGTTTTTTGGGCGTGGCTCCGCCCATAATGGGCAAACCACGCCCATTCTCAGAGAAACACAATTAGACCATGATATAAACCTCCCACCAAAATTTTATCAGGATCGGATCAAATCCCACGGAGCTATGGTCGGGGCAGACAGACAGACAGACACATACCAATAACGAAGATAGTGGTCACATTTTTTCGTGAACCAATACATACATATACATATATATATATATATATATATATATATATATATATATATATATATATATATATATATATATATATATATATATATATATATATATATATATATATATATATATATAGTTGCGGGCCAGCTGGGTCGGGTGAGAAGACCACGAGGTGGGGGGAGTTATGTCGATTCCCACCAGACTCCCCGGAATTGTCGGCCCTCGCTCACGGAAATTATGCGACGCGCGGGTCGCTTAACCGACCGTGGACGCCAATAACTCAACTGCGTGACCGAGGGTCCTCTCGTCTATGGAATCGGGTTACCTAATTAATCACGTGATTTAATTACCGGGGAACCACGCCCTCGGTACGCCTTGTCCGAACCGGATCACTCTACCGGATCGGATGCAGCCGAGTGACACTGCCAAGGACGTACCGGCGAGAAGGAAGGGATCGTTGGGAATAAAGACCCAGCTAAACTTAGATTCGAACCATGCTGGACCAATGGGAGAAAATACAAAACGAGCAGGGGAACATTCCTAATGATAATTATTTATTAACAAGCAAGCGAGGAAAAGTATGTGGTACGACAGAGATTTATTGGGTATGTCACGCAGGGAAAGAGGAGAGAGGTGTGATGCAACAATAATACAAGCAACTTACAAAAGAAGACAGTGCAGACTTGACGTGAGATCAATAACAGTTACAACATTAATACACTTCAACAGACTTACTTAACAGAGAGGTGCCAGCACACTCAGACACACACAGAAAAAGAAACCCCAATGGGAAGGAACTTTTGCAACCAGGGAGGGAGGGGAGTTGAGGTTATGCTTTCGGTACCTGGGCATTCCGGGGGAGCGGATGCTCCATGGTGCGGTACCCGACAGTAGTTGCGTTGTCTCTGGCCCAAGCCGCACGTGTGGAGCCTGTGTTCTGTCAGAGGAGTTTGAGTGGAGAAGGGCGGAATCGAGAGTGCAAGGGTGGAGTAGTGGGCGGGACCAGGCAGGCAGGTGGACGAGGATTGGCATGGGCGGAGACGAGAAGCAGGAGGCGGTTCGTCAAGGCGAGACGTGGGCAGAGTCAAGAAGCAGGAACACACCGCATGAAAACACCACTCCGAATCACACACACACCCCGACGGAGGAGCTTCTCTGTCTTTTATAGAGCCCGAAGCTCGGGGGATGGGAACATGCCGAATTCGATGTCATCGCCCGAATCGGGCGCTTTAATTGGCCCCGACCCCTCACGTGGTCCGCCAGCTTGGGCCGGGTTTCGGGTAGATGTTGGTGCAGCCCACCCACCTTACTGCTAAAGTGTACGTGACTCGCCGCACATGTCAGGTTTCGGGTGGACGTTGGTGCAGCTCGACCACCTTGCTGCTAAAGCGTTCGTGACTGATTTATCCCAGGAAAGAAAAGAGAAGAGTGGGAATGAAAAGGAGGGGAAAATGATTTAATAACCCTAACTATTGGACCATCGCAATGCACTCCCCGTTGTCCTGCTAAACAAAAGGAAGGGGTCTATCTACACGTATATTAATTGCATAACTGTCTTGGGACACGTCTCTGTTGTATGCATGCGGTTCTGAGAACCACAACAATATATATATATATATATATATATATATATATATATATATATATATATATATATATATATATATATATATATATATATATATATATATATATATATATATATATATATATATACATACACACATATACACACATATATACAGGATGTCCCAAAAAAATATACAACTTTTCATTTGCAAAGAGGATGGTCATAACATATATTTTTTAAAAAGATATATGGCTGGATAGAAAGCTGAATGGTTGAAGTTTATTGTACCAATGTCAAAATTTAAATTTTGGTTTAGAATCGCCGTTTTCTTTTAGACCACATGTTCGACATAGGCTCCACGTTGTCCAATCACTGCCTGCAAATGCGTTGTCATGTTCTCCATCACTTTGGGATTTCTCAGTGGATGTTTTCCTTCAGCTGATCAAGAGTCTGAGGCCTAGGTTTCCATAGATCCTGTCTTTGAGATACCCCCACAAGAAAAAGTCTGGAGGAGTAAGGTCAGGGGAATATGGTGGCCACTCAACATCTTCGTAGAGGGAGATAAAGCGGCCCTCAAAATGTTGGTTGAGAAAACATCTTGTTTCCCTGGCTGTATGGGGCAGTGCCTCATCCTGCTGGAACCACTGGGTTCTCATCTGGATTAGGTTGTTTCTCCTACGGGCCTGAGTACGTAGCTCAGGCAGATATAATTCCTGAATAATCTCACGATAGTTCCTCTGGTTTATCGTGCAAGTGCGTCCCTGGTCATCTTCAAAGAAGTATGGACCAATTATCCCATACCAACCATCCGCCACCCACATGGTGACTTTGAGAACAGATTGAGGCACAGTTCAGTTGATGCATTACCAGGATTTTCAGTTCCCCAGTACCGAAAGTTTTGCTTGTTTACCTCGCCGGACAAGTGAGCATGGCATTCGTCTGTCATGTGAAGTTTTTTGAGGAAGTCTGCATCTTCCTCCAAATTCCCTGAGAACCAATTTGCAAAGTCTAGTCGTTTGCATTTCTGTTGATCAGTAAGCACCGTTTCCGTTTGAATTTTGGATGGAAAGGCATGAATGTCTTGGTGAAGGATCCTCTAAACGGTGCTCTTATGAATGTTTGTCTCGGCAGAAAGTCGTCGAATCGATTTTTTTGGACTCTGAACGACCGTTTGTCTCACCATTTCCACATTTTCTCCATTACGACCTGTCCTCTTCCGACCACTGTGACCCTTGTGAAGGTCACAGATGGTTCCCACATTGGTAAACTTTGCGATGGTGCACTCTATTGTCCGAAGGTTTGATGCATGGCGCAAGTGGATACCGAAATGTCTCGAGTACAGACGTTGCACCTGTATGACACTTTTCGTCTGGTGCCAAAGTTTAACAATTTTCGTCCGTTATTGAACAGTGAGTTTTGGCATTTTTCTGGCGCTTGCTTGGTATCAAAATTAACTTCCGGGTCTCTGCAACAAGAAATGAAGCATTAGTGACAAAATTACTGCTTTTTTTGGTTCAAACGAAGCATTTTAAAAGTTGTATATTTTTTGGGACACCCTATATATACATTGTTGCGGTTCGAGGAACCACCAGCCTCCAAGGCAATGGCATCCAACATATAGTGGCCCCAAACAGTTATTCCATTAATATACATTGAGATAGTCCCTTCCCTTTTGTCTAGAGGGACAACGGGACGTGTGTTGTGGGGATCTCATAGCTAAGTTTGCTTTCACCATTAACTTCATTTCTTCTCTGATTTTCTGCTTATTTCTGACGTGAATCCGAATTTGCGTCCTCACAGAAGCCAACACGTGCAGCACGTGCCGCGGCCAGGGGAGGGGAATAGCAAAGCTGCGACAACACCACGAGCATCGACAGCATAGCTGTGAGGATACAGCAATACCCTCGAACAAACCTCTGCCACAAACTCGAGATGCTCGTCTGACGTTTCCAATGATCTGGAATTAGATTGCTCGTTGCATTGAAAAGGCATACGAACGAATATTTGTTAAAGAGACTACAGGGATGTTGTTTTTCACAACACAGAAACAAATGACCCAATATCGAGCGGACGCTGGCTACGTGCTTAATGGCGGATCCACGCGTACTGTGCGGAACGTGCTTTCAGGCAGACCCGTACGCCGCTCGCAACACTTTATTATTGTACAGAACAGGGCACGAATTGCACACATCTTACGGTCTGTGTATGGGTTTGCCATAACATCTTACCTTCGATCCTCACTGGCGGCCGCGGGTGTTTCCCACCGTCGGGTATGTCTTCTCGCCTCTCCGGCCGGCGAAGCCGCAATCAGGCGGGGACGTGATTACAGCTCAGGCCGCATGGCGCATCATGGAGCAGGCACATTGACCAGCACGAATCGAGGGTGTCCGGGCAGGCACGCGGGGCCGACGCCACCCTTGGCCAGTCATCGGGGCACGGCCCGGGAGTTCGTGAAAGGCAATTCATGTCACGGAGTTCGGTGTGGGGCAATTCATGTCACGGAGTTGGGTGTGGGGCAATTCATGTCATGTCGTGGGGTCGGAGCGAGATGATTCCACAGTTTAGGGTCATCTTGCCAGAAGTGGAGTGGAGCCGCTTCCGGCCATCGCAGCCGGGCCATGCCTGCACCCCCCCCGCCCCGCTCTGCAGGGTTTATAAAAGGCGGATCTCGACTCCACCTTCTGTCGTCATCGCCTGCGACTCCGCCTCCACTTTTCCACCCTTCTTCGCCCACACATTGCTGACTCCACCCACCCACCTGGACCCGTCTACCACTCCGCCCACTCGCTCTCGACTCTGCCTTCTCCACCCAAGTCCCTCCCTTCATGCCCAATGCCGTGTCTTGTTCTCTGGACTGACGTCAGCTGCACAAAGTGCCACGAAGCAAGAAACGGCACGCCAGCTGTCAGGGAGGTATCGCCCAGTGGAGCATCCCTCCCAAAAACATATTAGTGGCACGATCGGGCAAGGTATTCAGAGACCGTTAGCCTCATCTCCTCTCCTCCTTTTTCTCTTCATCGGGTGTGTGTGTGTGCGTGCGTGCGTGTGAGTGTGTGTCCTGGCGCCTGTCCTCCTAAGTTAAGATTGCAGAAGATTATTATTACTTCGGGTTAAGTCTGCTCTGTGTTTGCTTTTGTAAGTTGCTTGTATTATTGTCGCACCTCACGCTTCTTTCTATCCCTGCATTACACACACCAATAAAACTATTCACCGTACCACATAACTTTCCTCGCCTCCTTGTAAATAAATTATTATTAGAAATGTTCCCAGCTCGTTTTTGTCTGACTTTCATTAATCCAGCATGGTCCAAATCCTAGCTTAGCCAGGGCTTTATTCCCAACGATCCATTCCTTTTAGCGGGTACGTCCTTGGCAGTGTCGCTCGGCTGCATCCGATCCGGTAAAGTGATCCGGCTCGGAAAAGGCGTACCGAGGGCGTGTTCCCCGGTAATTAAATCACGTGCTTAATTAAGTACCCCGTTAACCCATAGACGGGAGGACCTGAGATCACGCGGTTGAGTCATTGACGTTCACGGTCGGTTCGGCCTAAATCACATTTGCTCTACGGCGAGGATACGGCGGCTGTACGCCCTCTGAATTGACAGAAACGTGCGGCGGCCGCAGACTTTCTGCGGTGGCCTCAGGGTGGCCCTACGCCATTTGGCTATCTTTTACAGGCCGTAGGGGTCGCCGTAGAATTATAACGCGGAGTTATAACTTTTTTCATTTCTACGTTCGCCATAGCAATTCGACAAGCCGAAAAAAAAAAAAAATTAAAAAATGAACCCACTCGTTACCGTCTGTCTGGCCGCACGTTCGCCTTAGGGCCTCCCTGCGGTCGCCTTGCGGGCACCTTGAGGCTACCTTGAAAATTATATGGCCGCCGCAGGGCCCCCTTAAGGTCACCGTGCGACATCAAATCATAGACCGTACGGCAACCCCACGTTTGTCTCCACAATTTCTAAATACGCCATGCGGCTCCCCGAAAAATAAAAACATATGTAACTGCTTCATTGTGTGACCGTGGAAATACTGCGGCCGCAGATTTTGGAGACCCCACGGCCACCTGCATCAAGGCAAATGTGACTTCGGCCTTAGCTACCCGCTGTCACGGAATTATCTGTGTGCGACGGCCTACAATTCCGGGAAGTCTGGTGGGAACCGAGATAGCTCCCCCCCCCCCAGTGGCCCTCTCACCCGACCCCCGGTCCGCAACAATATATACATATACATATACACATATATATTACATGTCAATTTCAATTGTAATGTGTTCATTTCTGGTTGTTGCCGACCTTCCTCTATATTTTCTCAAAGCCCAGGAACCGATCCCCCCTTTTCCCATTGGTCTTGGGTTTTTACTATCGCACCATTTTCCAGGAACTTAACCCCCACGATATTTGAAGGTTTACTGTGTATAATTCAAATGAAATAACATAAAGATTTTAAAGGTTAGAGAAAAAAAACAAACACATTTTCCGCCCTTGATGCAGCGCCTTTTACACCACCTTATTTAACACGTTACATTAGTTCTTCATGCCTGTTGTTTGTGGCGGCCTTCTTGCCGTCAAGAAAAACACTAAGTTTCCTGTTTGGAATGATTTTCAATTTTGTTTGACTGCCAGACAGTAAAATAATTATCTCACTCCTCTGTGCGTCTGCATGAGCTCAGAATATAACATTCAATTGAAATTAAGTTGTTCCTCGATCATGAATTGATGTTTGTAGACAGACAGACAAAGTGAACCAATTGCTTAACCCCACTTTTCACTTCGAGTTTGTGGGGTAATTATTCAACCAGCCATAAAAAAATTTTTTTTTTTGTATACCTTGGTCGAGGCTCGTATGAGAGCAAACACACAACTCACAGCAAGGAGGCATGAGACAAGAGGGGCGGGAGTGGAAGGGACAAAACAGTGGGGAACAGACACATTTCTGTCATCCCTCAGACCGGCAAGCAGCAGCTTCTTCACTCACTGCAGATCTGGATAAAATCACAAACTGGTCCAACACGTGGAACATGTCTTTCAATCCAGACAAATCTCACACTCTCACTATGTCTCTTCGAAAGGACCGTTTACAAAACCCCCCCATCCACTTTCTCAACAATCCTCTGGAAGAAGTCTTTTCTTTCAAGCTTCTAGGTCTCACTATCTGCCATGACCTTTCCTGGGAAAGTCACATTTCCAACCTCGCCTCAAAAGCCAGTCGCCGACTGGGAATCCTCCGTCGTGCTAAGTCCTTCCTCGGCCCTCTTGAGCTCCTGACCACTTACAAAGCTTTTGTCCGTAGCCTGATGGAGTACTGCTCTCCCCTCTGGGCTGGTGCTCCTGCCTCCCACCTTTCTCGGCTTCACGCTGTCGAAACCAGGGCATTTAAGATCATCGGCATCTCCCGCAATGAAGCTGAGTCTTTGGGCCTCTCACTCAATCACCGCAGGTTGGTCGGTGGTCTTTCTGTCTTCTACCGACTCCTCTCCAGCCTTGCCCCCCTGCTCTCTCTGCGATTTGTCCCCACCACATTTCCACAGGGCGCTCAAGGTCCGCCAACAACCCCCTTCTGGTAAAACTACCAAAATCACGAATCACTGCTCATCTTCACTCTTTCATTCCTCTTTTTTCCCGCCTTTGGAATAAACTTCCTCACTCTATTCTTTCCCATTCTTCCCTCCAGGCTTTCAAAACAGCTGTTCACCACCACCTCTTATCTTCCCCCATCCAAATCCTCGATCTTTTCTACCCCCGATAATCCACCCAAGCCCACTTCCTTCATTTCTCCTGCTTTCCTTCCTGAAAGTCCCTGAAATGTCCATCTTCTCTTCGCCATGTTCCCCATCCCATCCCCATCCCTCTCCCTTCCACAGTTCACCTAATGTGTCTGTTCCCCACTGTTTTGTCCCTTCCACTCCCGCCCCTCTTGTCTCATGCCTCCTTGCTGTGAGTTGTGTGTTAGCTCTCATACGAGCCTCGACCAAGGTATACAAAAAAAAACAAAAAAAAAAAACAGCCATGCTTCAGAGACAGAGAGAGAAAGACATCGAGACAGAGTGGTATTTAAGCAAAAGACATTGTGACCTGCCCAATGTCACAGAGCTATAGTCATAGATCACCAAAAAATAGTTCTCACAAAATCTTGATGAACCACACTATGCACACCAAGAATACCACTACAAATGTTTACGACATAATTGCACGGAAAGCGGACATGTCGAGTGCAGTGTCAACCAAGCGACCTTGCATATAAGGTTATATATAAGCAATATACCTTCGAAAGTTGATAACCAGCAACAGGCTTGAAAATGAGCAAGCGGTTAAGAGACACGGGACAGGCCTTCAGATTACATGAACTTGGGCACATTACGAACCACTTTGGATGATAACGAAGACCCTGACGTAACGTACAATTGCATTCAATGAGTCCGAACAACCTTCGACCATAATCAAAGCTGGCCATGCAGATTCCACCTATATAGATGAAGACCCCGAGACTTCAAGCACGTCAGCATAGTCTTTAACACAACCTGTGCTCTGCTAATCCCATTATGAATCATACATTTTTCTGCATGAACAAGTGCTTCATTCAAACAGAAGCAGTGGCGTTACGATGCTGCCAATTCCAGCAAATTCAACACAGAGGTCGAATGGATATACCAAATTTAAATTACAACGAGAAGGGCACTCTTCAACATCGTCAGATATGCCTCCACCCACATTATTACATCATTAGACATACTTTTACCAAGTTTGATTGAAATCCCTGAACCCAGATTCAAAACATTAAATAATTCTGGCTGCCAGACCATACATCCGATCAGGTTGAAATTTAAAACATATATTCCCCATGATGACTAGATCGTAATTGTGACGTTTCACATCGATTGATGAAGCAGTTCAAGAGAAAAAATTAAGATTTTCGTTAAAACCAATATGGCTGCCAGACCATGTGACCTTTTAAATATTTGAGAACACCTTGGTATCCCCAATGTTTGGGGAACATGTGGGTGAAGTTTCCCCTCGATCTCTTAAGCCATTCTGGAGAGGCTTTTGTAAAGGTTGATTTTTTTTAAAAAATCATAGCTGCCAAACCATGTGACCTATGACATCATAGGTGGAAAACGTTTTGCTCATCATGGATAGACAATCATACCAGGTAAAGTTTCGCCTCGATCTGTTCAGCCGTTTGAAAAGGTTATTGAAGGCTTTATGTTTTAAAAAAATAATAATAATAAATACAGCTGCAGAACCACGTGACCAATGACATTATCAATTCCCCCTTCTCGCCCCCCCCCCCCATACAATTTAGCCCTTGATGACCGTCAATTTTTTGTACTTATCAAATAAAGTGCTCAAAGTATGCAATTACAATGTCCGAAGGAAGCCATGACATCATTTAAATAAAAAAAAACATCACATTTCCCATCAGGCAGTACTTGACATGTGCCAAGTTTTGATTTTTCCCATGAGATGGTTTTAGAGATTGAGGTCCAAAGTTTTTCCTTTCTTCCAACCTGGCTGCCGCACCACATGACATCTGACGTCATGATGTAGTTCCACATAGGAACAAACAAACAAGATGTAGTTCCACAAATCATTCCACATAAGTAGTCACACCTATGGTGAAAATTTCATGTCAATCGGATAAGTGGTTGCAGAGAAAACAGAAAATTTGCATAGACGGCCATCAGACGGACGGACGGACATACAACCACAAAACAAAATGCCTCCGGTGACTTGGTCACAATAGAGGCAAAAAAACAAACATACAATTTCTTATATTATAAAAATAGATCCTTGTGAAATATTTCACTTTACCACTTTGTATTAAAAAAAAAAAAAATTCAAGGGTGAAATCATATTTGATAATGATCAGGTCTCAGTTGAGGTTTGAGCTTGGTTTCTCTTTTAACTCTAAAATGAGCAACGCATAGTTACCTTCGGTCACCACTTGTTATTAAAGCTGATACCATGCAAGCTCACTTGAAGGACCTTGAAAAGCCTGACACTTTTTTGGTGAAAACTGAGTCACATGGAAGAGGTCGCCAGAGAATGTAACCGCACATTGGATATGTTCTAAAAAGGAATGACCCTGTGAACTTGTAAATCATCGCTTGGTGTCTAAACCAAGGCATGATGGCTGGGCTCCCAATGATACAAGACCACCTGTAATGTGAATGTTAACCGTAAAAAAAAAACAACCCCATAGAAATCAGGTTTGAACGTCATTGCCAACATCTATGAATAACATGTGAAGAGGAAGTTTGCTCTGGACTCAAGCCAAGACATTTCAATGGAATAAGATTATCTGTGAGCATTTGCATAATTATTCGACTCCAAGCATCTAGCCTGGGTTTGAATCCCGACACAGCTGTAAACTATCATCCCAGTGTTCCACAGGCAGGATGATCCAAAAAATGTTTGTGCCATCCCTCGGATGGATGATAAATTGGGTATCTTGTCTGCCAGTATAAGTTGTTGGACGTCAAAGATCGCATGGTGTCCTTCATGAAATATAGGCGAGCTATCGTCAGCATCATGAATAGCTCCAAATTCCTACCCTAACTACTGCTGAGAAGGCAATGGCAAACCACCCAGTATAACCCATGCAAATAAACTGCTTTAGTATGACTGAACACCAAATTAAATACAGAAAAATTAACTTGCATAATGTGAGCCAAGCTCAAGGAAATGTCAGAAGGGCTCAGCGAGTTAAGAAATCATTATCAAACTAGAACGGGCACTCGGCAGAGCGCATACCTTCGCCGCCGCTACTTTTTTCCGGGCACATTTGAAAAACGTCATTTAAAAACGTCCATGACGTCACAACCATCAGTCCGATGGACGTCAAATTTGGTGTTAGACGTCATTGAGGACAGTCCAACAAAACGGAATGATAAACACTGAAAAAAAAATCGAAAGTTTAAAAATGACGTCATCTTGTGACGTCATTTTGACGCACTTCCAATGACGTCACTACCAATCACGGACCAACATCCTGAAAGCTCTTATTTCACAGAACATTTTAACGTTGGTTTCATGTCAATAGCTCTATTAGATCTGAAGTTATGCCTACAAGTATATTTTGACCTTGAGTGTGACCTTGACCATAGAATTAATTTGCAAAACCTGTTCATAAATAAGCAGATATTTTGGTAGTGATCATAATGCCTGGATTTGGGACAATTTCCTTTACAAATTATAGATATTTGAATATAAAATATCTGGACATTTTAGCCACAATTGAAAAACGTTATGTTCAAACGTCAATGACGTCATAACGGTCAGTCCGAACGACGTCAAATTTGGTGTGTGACGTCCTCAAGGTAAGTCCTACAAAACAGTATGATCAAAACTGATGAGGTCGAAAATTGAAAATTTACGTCATCTTGTGACGTCATTTTGACGCACTTCTGATGACGTCACGTCAAATCTGACACCATGTACCCGAAAGGTATTTCGTCATGGAACAATATGGCGGTGGTTGCATGTCGATAGCTGTCTTATGAAGGAATTTATGCTCAAAAGTTTGTTTTTGACCTTTTCATGACCTTGACCTTTGACCTGATCGCTCCCAAAATCTAATCAAATCGTCCTTGGATAATCACTAATCATCCCACCAATTTTCATGCAATTCGGTTTAATACTTTCTGAGTTATGCGAATAACAAACAAACACACATATTCACAAATAAATAAATACACAGCGACCAAAACATAACCTTTCGCAGAATGCGAAGGTAAAGATAGGGTGTTGAGGATTTTTTTTCGGCCTGATTGTTGACTTCTGAAGTCTCGTTGTGATCGTTTAGAATTCCTCAATTTTGTTGTGGAACTTTAACTGGTTCTATTTCATTTCTCTTACATTTCAAAGACACCGTTTAACCGACTCAAATCAAAGACACCGATTAATTCATTTTCCACAACAAGACTTCAGAAGACCAAGTCACCGGAGGCAAGCCTTTGTTCAGGACGACACTTCCAAGCCTGGGTTGAGAAGCACCAATGGGAAGGAAGAAAAGTAAAAAGGATATGGAAGTGCAGATGAAACCATCATCTCGAAAGCCCTTAAGTCAAAGAATGTCGCTACCACGGAGCCTTGAGCTTTTAAGGCGTAAAATGCCAGGCCGGCTGCTTAGTAATGTGAGCAGCAGGATTTGTACTGGGGGGGGGAGGGGGAGACACTGTAGCACTGAAAATGGCGACGCATGTCACACCAGATTTTAAAGGGAAGCAAGCATGTCCGTTCCAAAGGGAATTCCCTCTTCTCAAAACAAATCTGACACAGCCTTCACCCCGCATGAACCAAAACATCAAATCCATCCACTTAGAGAATAAGAAAGCTATGTGGGAAAATAAAAAATGAACTAGCCTTTCATTGACAAATAAATAAATAAACGAATACAAATATTTTGCCAATCCACTTATAATCAATAATCGCAACTTGTTCATCAGGCTTGTATTTTCTATTAGCAGAACTCATCAAGTCATAGGATAGGGTTTTTGTTGGTGCCTTAGAGCCATGGATTCTGTGTTTTTTGTTCGTTATAAACTTGCACGTACGTATGCTGCTACAACCCATTAATCATTTACAAGATTATGGATCTTGCCAAAATTGAGTCGTAAAGTTTATCATCATTGGTGTGCGAATCTTCCTCCACCCAGACGGTACACATTGGGTTGGAAGTGGATACCGAACGGCAATTGGCAGACTTTGAACCCACGTGGAAAACAAAATCTCACGCTTTTTGCAACGGCTGCTTCCTATTCCATGAGCCCGATGGTGGAGTGGAGACGTCCTCATGCAATCGATTGAATAAAGTTTCAGAACAAAATGATGACAAAACAAAACACCAAGGTAAATAAACAAACAGCAACGATATTTGATGAGGGGACGCTCATCCGTACAGATTAGGACAAAACAAGCACAGAAGAAGCAAGCGAACTCAACATCTACTGTTGTAAGCTGGGCAACAAACTCAGGCGAAGTTGATGGTGCACCATTGCAAATCCACACGCTTCACACGTAAAAAGGTTGAAATAGGGCAAAAGGTTCCACCAGGAAAGACTTGGTGTCAAATTTTGAGTAAAAAATAAATAAAAATAATACATCGTTTCATGACAAAAAGGTTAAAAATGTGCCTGGAATTGCATTTTTTTGGTATTTGAAGTTTTGATCTCACCACAAGGGGTGGGGCCAAAATGAAACTGTTCTTACATATTTGTGCCATGTGGTGATCATAACTATCAAGTTTGGGGAATTTCTGCCCGACCGTCTAAGAGTAGATAGCGTGACGGGCAGACATGGATGAACAGACAGACAGACAGAGCAGATTTTTCAAAAACCAAGAAATAGTTTCTCCAGTGGAATCCTGAAAACAAATTGGAATCTGTGCAATAGGTGACTTTCAAAACGACGTAACCCATCCCAGCATGCTCGGTGTGCATGGGTAGATATCCCAAGAAATAGCGATCTTCGGGACACCATAAAATATATTGTGCGAGCAAGATAAGGATCGTCACCTAAAATGGGTCACAAAGCTTTTAAAAGAAGCCAAAAATACTTGGAAAGGTACCTGAGAGAAAGGTGGTACTGCATCTGCACAATAGAAGACTTGGATAACTTTCTTAGCTCACCAAACGGGCAGCCACTCGGACAGCAAACTCATGACAATGTGAGTCGGTCGGTGCAAAGCCCGAGAGAAACAAAATGTGCTGCACAAAACCCTGAAGCTGAAGCATCGCTACGAGTTAATGAACTGTGTATCTGAACATTGGTGGGATGGACATATCTGGGGCTTGTAAATGATGATCTTTACTATTGATGATAGGGAGGGTGTGGGCAGGGGTGAGGAAAAGGGGGGGGGGTGGTTGGGGCTGTAAGGGCTGTATAAATTCATAGTTCAATTGGTTCCGGGCCACAAATATAAATCATACTAGATTTTTGCATCTATTACTAAAATAATGAGCGAGTGTGAGTGTGTGTTTGGATGTCATCTCCATATGTAGGTTTCAAAAAGGTGGAATGGATCTCTCCCAGGTCTCAAAGTATCGACCACCGTAAATATAAAACACTTTATTAATTATCTATGGCCGACGCTAGCTTGTACCAACAGGAAATGATCGGAACTCAACACCTCTCATCCACGGATATTTCTCGTATTTCCTACATTTCCATTTTCCATGAATCCGATTTTCATTCAGGAACAGAACAATTACAATCAACTATTTCAAAATTACCACTCATTCATGTAAATGCTGAAAATTATGTTTGAAAGACGATTTGAAAATCGCAGATTTTGCAACAGCTGGTTAAAAGTGCCTTGTGAGCAGAACCGAGCCACTGAAAACGCACGCGCACACACACACGCACGCACGCACGCACGCACGCGGCCTTGCTTTGAAAGTCGGATATTGAACCACAAGGCAGCACAGCCACACAAGAAACGGCACACCCAACCTTCAGCTAGCAAGGATGATGGCCTCTTTTTTTTGGACACCAAGCAAATCCTGCCAACTTGGCAATATTCTTCACAAACTACAAATACATATGACTGCAGGCTCATGCAAAAATTGCAGGTCACAAGGACAAACGCCAAAGGGATGTTGATCAAATGTGTGCTCCTTCTTCATGAAAACGCACCTGTGAACAACGTCCATGTTACACAGACTGCCGTTCATGGCCGTCACGGTGAGCAGCTCACCGACACACCACGTTGGTGCAGCTTGGACTTGGCCCTCAGTGATTATCTGCTTCGACATTTGAAGATGCAAGTGAATGACTGAAGAAACCAAATTTTACTGACAAACAGTACGGAGGACAAATGGAGCAACTGCAGGGAAGTAAAGGAGCACTTTATTTATCCCCACACGTTTTGAAAAAAAAAATATAAAAAACAAGGGGGGGGGTCTGTTGTAATCCAACAGTAATCACGTCTGTCTGCCTCTCTGTTTCCTCCTAAACGGTTGTGCAGAAATTCACCAAATTTGGTAGTTATGATCACCACGTGCAAAAAAGGTGCAGGAACAGTATCATTTTTCATCCTGCTCACCTGAGGCAGGGTCAAAAGGTCAAATAATTTTTTTTAGAATGCAACTACAGACACATTTTTTTTAATCTATCCATCCATTGGGACCATACTCTGTGCAGAGCATTGGTGCTGCCAAAGCAGTCTCCTTGACTAATGGGTACAATCCTGGACGGGTCGCCACTCTGACACAAGATACCAGCAAGCTGGCACTCATTTTGCTGACCTCAGAAGGATGACAGGCAGAGTCAACCACACCTGATATTAATTCAACAGCCGCGTGGGATTTGAACTCAGAATCCTGGGATCCCAAGCCCACCACCCTAACCATTAAGCCTATACCAGGCATATTTTTAATGAAACCTTATAAATACAATCAACATTGGGTGGACCATGAAATATGTAATTATTTGGGGGGATTTGACCCCCAGTTCATGCCCCAGGGGTGGGGACTTGTGGACACAGGGGTCAAAACAAGGAAGAAGGTTTTAACCCAAAATTTGATATTGGGTCATTCCTGGTGGAACTTTTCGCCATCTTTCAACCTTGCTCGAGGTAGGAAGTATGGCGATAAGTGATGGAACACCATCGACTTCGCTGCAGTGACTTTAACAACAACAAAAAAGTCAGTCATATCTTGGACTATTGTGAGCATCACATACCAACACTTAACACCCTTCGTATGGCGCCTTGACAAGCATGACCGCATAATAAACAGAGGCGGTCGTATCCCTCCCAATTAAATTACACTACTATCTTTTCTGGTACAATCCAATTGGGAGAACAAATGTCTGGTTTCAGGAAAATTAATTAAAATTGTACATGTCGATGGAGAGATGCCGCAATGATAGCTCCTTTGTTCACCAAGCGTTCAATCAAAACTTACTTTGGCAGGCACGTGTCCATTACAAAAGGTCAGACTGCATAAAACGAAGCACGAATGACCTTCATATTTAGAAATGATATTATTAATAAATAACATGGTGCCATTCATTTCTGCAAGGTTACAACACATCGGTCAATGGGTGGCTCAAGCACGGACCTCATCCAAGCCACGACTTGGCCAATGGGTGGCTCGAGCAATTAAACAAGGACGAGCATTGCACTTTGGAAAGTCAAAAAATGTGTACATGAACGTCACAAGAGGTGCACGTGCCACTCATATGTCCTCGAGCAAGGTTAAAAGCCTAGATGACGGCTGTCACGCTCCACGGTGCAGACATCCAGCACAGAACGCACACGCGGGGCTGAAACCTGAGCACACTCAGGAACGCTGCTACACAAACAATCCCAGAGAGACTCAGATAGGAGTCTGGGCAGGCACAACGGAACAACCTATTTAAAGCGATTCTACAGCACCAATTGATTACAGCAATAGGAGAGATAAGATTTTAAAATAACAACAGTATACATCACCACTGGAAACTATGCTACTAATGCTAATAGACTAAAACAAAACTGACTGTTATGAAACAGTACAAGAACCTCAATCAGGTTCCATTGTATACCACAATGAACGAAGAACTTCCACTCAAAACAAATCACAACAGGTAGAGAAGGCACATCACAACTTTCCCCCCATTTTAATAACTCTACACACACCTACACACAAGTCTTTACTTGTATACATAAATGCCAATTCAAATTTTCTGAGAACCCATCTACGTCACACCACACCCCTGAAAACGCCCCTCTGCTACAGAGCTGTCAATTATAGCCGGTGGCACAAGGTGGGGAATGCAAATGAATAATCAGTAAGTAATCATTGAAAGCTAGCGATCATTCATACGTGGAGGAGGTATTCAAACAAAAGAAGTTGCAGAAGACGAGAGCAACAAATTTCTGGGAAACAAAGCACAGTCTATTCACGATTGCAAACTCCACCAGAGAGCAAGGTTACACTCGTGCCACCTTGAAAAAGTCACCGAAATGCCAGCAGTAAAAACTAGAAGGGCACTCGGTCGAGCGCATACCTCCGCCATGTAATGCTTGATCCACGAGAACATATCGGGCCAAATACATTTTTGAAATGTGATGCTATATATGATTTTTGGCCTTATCTCTCAATGGTGAAAAATCACTTTTAAAATTAAATAATTCTCGTATCCAGATCCGGATTCGGATCTTCACCAGAATCGAATCAATTCGTCCTCGTCACACACCCAACCTGTCCACCGAGTTCCATCCGAACCCGTCCACAACTTTTTGAGATATCCTGCACACAAACAAGCAACCAGACAAACAAACAGAGAGGGGTGAAAACATAACCTCCTTCACCTTCGGTGGCAGAGGTAAAAATGGCCAAATGGAACCATAAGAGCATAGCAATTTCAGAAAAAAACCAACTAACTAGAAAGGACGATGGAGAAATTCGACCAAAAAAAAAAAAAGCCATCAGATAATCCACATTGAATGAAGAAACGATACACGTCACCAGGTTACCTTGAAGAGAACCCTCACGCAACGAACCACTCACTACAGATGGACCTTGAAAAGACACAATTGAACAACAACAAAATAAATAAATATCCCACGTTAAAATTGAAAAATCTCATGCAACCAAGAACCAGGGTTCACCATCGATAGGTTCTTAAAAACCTCATGTAATCGAGAACAGAACAAACATGTGCAGCCGGTTCGTGAAAGACTTGGGCCAAAACTCTTGCCAGGGAGACCCCCACAAGGTGGCCATAAATGGGAACCATTCATGTAATGAGGACACACGGATTAATATATCAACTCCGTCACATCAACATACATTATTTATTTAAACTTCGTCATATAAACACACAAAACATATATTATATAGATATATATATATATCATTACATACAGCACGAGATAAGAAAAGAAACATATATTAACAACACAGGAAACAAAATCACAATGGACACCGATAGGTCATCCAATGACCTATGGGTGTACATCGTCACATCACGATAACCCATTCAATGATTACACTCATAATCTAACGGCAAGACATAAATTGATACCAAATGACGTAACAACACCACACGACGCCATACAACGAACGTTAAGTCAGTAAAACAGCCACGTGTGCCTGCAAAGTCCCATAAAAAAAATAAAAATTCTCCCAACTCGTCAATATCCTCAGGTCGGTTTATATCGAGAGGAAAACAAAAAACGAGGAGAAAAAATTAATTCTTACCTCCTGGTGTTTTAACGCGACCCTGTGGTAGAGATCTCTCGTGTCCCTCGTGCTTCGCAGCCCTCTTGATGCCCCAGCTGAAAAGGGGAATTATTTCGCTCCACTCACGAGAGGAATGAAGGGGGCGGAGCGACTAACGCCCGGCGGGTGGCAACCCGGACGGCACTTCAGCACGTGAGATGCCAAATTCCACTCAACTCGCCGTGTACTCTCTCCGCCTCCTCGACGTGGACCCACTTCAGTGAACCGAAGAAGACCGTACATCTACCGATTAAAGGGAGGGAGAAAAAAAATCCCAGGCGAAGCAAACAATGATCCTTTGTTTTAACGTCAACAAAGCACTTTTCAATCAATCCATTTCAACTACCCCTTTTGGGCACATTCTCGCAACGTTTGTTCTCACTTTTAACGTCACATTCGTTTCCCTCGATCAATAACCGAACATTTGATCTTGTTTTCAAACGTTACGACGACATCCAGGGGACGCTCAAGCTGTTGTCCGTCCACCACAAGGAAACTTCTCTCTGCGCAAAAAAATAAAAATAAAACTATCATTAAAAACACATTGTAAGTAACGTATGCGGAAGAGGGAAGATAATGCGACGAGGGCTGTCCATCGGCCAACAGAGCGCGTGCTTCCATAAGCGAAACCACCTGCTTGAGGAACAAAACAACCGAAACACTCATTTCGATGCGAAAACCTCATGTTGCGCTCAAAATGAATAGTGAACTTGTTTTCAAGAACCACACCGATCAAAAAAAAAAGAATAAGAATCCTTTAAGAATACATGACAACAAACGATTATTGAAGATGGAGCACCTTTTAAATCAGGAAATTTGTTTATATTATTAAAGATGACGTCAAAAAATATATATTTTTAAGTCATCTTCACGTGCATATTGCGTATTAAACAAACAGACACGCGTTTGGGTTGCATCTCATCTGCTGCTGCTGCTGGCGATGGCGATGGCGATGGACGGCGCGACTCCACGTCGGGATCAGCTGATACCCACGTTGAGGTTGTTGATCTCAGGGCACACACTTCGCCGCCACCCCCGGTCGAGCGTTCTCCGACGGGTGAATCGATTTGGCAGTTTACGGCTGCATTGCGGGAATTGGCGCTGCCCGCTCAATTCGGAGCGCTTCATGATGGAATTATATATTTCGGGACTCACTTAATGGGGGGGAAAAAAAACCCTCCAGTGTATGCGAGAGACTGTTGCTTGAATCCGAGAATTAAACGCCGACCAAATTAGCAATATTCAATTAACGATCCTGGTGGAGTTTGCTGCAACATGTGCTGCGAGGATTGATGAACCTGCACAGCGCAGAAAGTTCAACGTGCCCCCCACGTCACAACAGGACACCCCTTGCTTCTCTGTTCAGCGAGCACAGCGACCAAAGACGGATTAAGAATTTTGGGCCCCTGGGCGCAAAACATATTTAGGTCCAAAACGCCCAAAAAAAGGAGACCATGCAATTTTTGCCTAAAAGACCCCCCAAAAAGAGGACTGTGTTATTTTTCGCCCCAAAAGCCCCCCTTCCCCCTCCCTAAAAAGAGAATTCAGTGTAATTTTGCCCCCCCCCCCCAAAAGAGGACTCCGTGTTATTTTCACCCGAAAAGGCACAAAAAAAGGAGGATTCCATGTTATTTTCACCCAAAAAGGCACAAAAAAAAGAGGACTTACTTCTGCCCCCCCCAAAAGAGGACTATTATTTTCACCGGAAAAGGCACAAAAAAGGAGGATTCCGTGTCATTTTAGCCCCCCCAAAAAGACTTATTTCTGCCCCCCCCCCAAAAATGAGGACTCCATGTCATTTTAGCCCAAAAAGGGCCAAAAAAGAGGACTGTTATTTCTGCCCAAAAAGTCCCAAAAAACGGGACACGATGTTATTTCCGCCTTAAAAAATGACTCCGTGTTATTTTCACACTCGCTTTGCCTATGTTGCTTTAGACGAGACTGCAAAAAAAATCTGGAGGAATTCCCATGTTTTCTTCCATTTTTACCCCCTTGGAAAAAAAAATGCGATGTTAAGGTGTTCCATTATCAAGCAGCTTCCTATCACTTGCCAAGCCAGCCATCCTCATCAACCATTTCATTGGAGTGCTAAAGCCACTTTGGGAGTATTCTACAAGCTGATTGGTAATGGTACACGCACCAACACTTAAAAAGTTTTTATTTTCTTTCTTATTTTTTTGAAAAAAAAGTTAGTCAAGAAACTTTTCAGCAATACTTGGACGTGATCGAACACTGACACTTTTTATTTGTTATTAAATGGTCGAACAAGTGTTGGGCTGGGTTGTGAAATAATGCACGTCCTGAACACTAAAACAGAATAGATTTCCACCGGTGGTGAACAACTGCTTGAATAGTATTATGCAATCCAAACACTCCTGAAAAAATGGACCATGTATTTGTTGGCATTGAAATTTGTTTTAACTCACCTATTTAGCGCATTTGCAGCCAGGCGCAGTGGCATGCGCCTGTAATCCGGCTACTCGGAGGCTTGGGTTGGAGGATCAATTGAGGATGGGCGCTCTGTGCTGGGCCGCGCTATGAGAGGGTGTAGGGCAGCCTGGGATCATGGCGAAACCCAACCCTTATCCCTGTCTCGTAAGGCGACCAGGGTTGCGTCAGGAAGGGCATCCGGCGTAAAACCTGTGCCAAATCAGAATGCGGATCATAACGGATGATCCGCTGTGGCGACCCCTAACGGGAGCAGCCGAAAGAAGAACAACATTTAGCGCATTTGCACTTTCACAGACGTGTGCATTTCAAGTTAGCACAGACTTCTTGCACTTGCAAGATAAACAGACTTTTGTGGAAGTGCACTTCACATAGAGTTTGAAGACATCCTTGGCAAGGGGCAGTGTGGTCCAAATGGGAACCAGCTTACAGTCCTTCTCCATCCATCCATGATTCATGGGATTCTTGAAAGGCACCAATCGCTTGTGGGATGTAATCCAGATACTCACTTGGAAAATACTACTTTTGAGATGTTGGCCCAATGTGTCACACATGGGGGAGGGGGGGGGGGTGTTTCTCTCCAAATCTGTAGTCCTCTGGCAGAACACTCATTCGGACAAGGTCAACATCATTCGTTGGAGTACAGCCTGCAGACAAATTGCATCGCCACTTCTTTCAACTTTGGTGATGTATGCAATGGAGTGCTAGTGACAGTCGCAAAGTCTTCCATGAGTAATGAAATGATACTTCATGATACTTGATACTTCGTCCTTCATCTTGCAACAGTATTGCTTACCCTTTAATTTGAATGAGGTTGTGCTGTCTGAGCCAGTGAACGTGTGGAAGAGCGTCATGGCTTTGCACGTTGTCGCTCCCAAACTCGAGGCAATGGTATTCAGGGAGATCATTCTGGTTGTTTTTCCCACTTTGAATGAAATCCAGATTTCTGCAGCAGTGTTCACGGCCATTATGTGGTGTAAATTATTCAGAAGTATGATGACAACGTCTGTGTCCCCAGTATGAATCGTCCTAAGCGACTCATATTGGAGGGCGTGGAGGAGATGTACTTGAACGCGAGTGTCCACTTCCTCGTGATTGCATGGTCCCATAGGAGGTCCATTCCCAACACTGAGGACTTGTCATCTGGGAAATGTACTTGCACAATCTTTGTTGACAGGAGTGAGAACAGTTCCTTCTTGTTATTTGTATTTGCCAAAAAATTCTGCCAGTTCCCTGGGACTTTTTATTTTTATTGTATATCTTGTCGAGGCTCGTGTGAGAGCTAACACACAACACCCAGCAAGGGGGGGCATGAGACAAGAGGGGTGGGAGTGGGAACGACAAAACAGTGCGGAACAGAGACATTTGGAGATCTGTGGAAGGGAGAGGGATGGGGCGGGGAACATGGGGGAATACAAGATGGACATTACAGGGCCTTTCAGGAAGGAAAGCAGGGAATTTGAGGAGGTGGGCTTGGGTGGATTATCGGGAGTAGAAAAGATCGAGGATTTGGATGGGGGATGATAAGAGGTGGTGGTGAACAGCTGTTTTGAAGGCCTGGAGGGAAGAATGGGATTGAATAGAGTGAGGGATTTTATTCCAAATGCGGGAAAAAGAGGAATGAAAGAGTGAAGGTGAGCAGTGATTCGCGATTTTGGTAGTTTTACCAGAAGGCGGTTGTTGGTGGACCTTGAGCGCCCTGCGGAAATGTGGTGGGGACAAATCGCAGAGAGAGCAGGGCGGGGCGCGAGGCTGGAGAGGAGACGGTAGAAGACAGAAAGACCACCGACCAGCCTGCGGTGATTGAGTGAGAGGCCCAAAAACTCAGCCTCATTGCGGGAGATGCCAATGATCCGAAATACCTTGGTTTCCATAGTGTGAAGCAGAGAAAGGTGGGAGGCAGGAGCACCAGCCCAGAGGGGAGAGCAGTACTCCATCAGGCAGCGGACAAAAGCTTTGTAAGTGGTCAGGAGCTCAGGTGGGCCGAGGAAGGACTTTGCACGACGGAGGATTCCCAGTCAGCGACTGGCTTTGGAGGCCAGGTTGGAAATGTGGCTTTCCTCGGAAAGGTCATGGCAGATCGTGAGACCCAGAAGCTTGAAATAAAGGACTTCTTCCAGAGGATTGTTGAGAAAGTGGATGGGTAGGGGTGGGGGGTTCTAAATGGTCCTTTCGGAGAGACATAGTGAGAGTGTGAGATTTGTCCGGATTGAAAGACATGTTCCACGTGTTGGACCTTTCAGGGTTCTCTGCTGTCGATCTAAAAGTTAAGTTTCCAGTCATTATTTGTCCCATTTTAACTGTTTATTTTCTCACCTACATGTTACTGTGTGTTCCTAGTTTGGTTTTGTTTCAAAAATCGTGCTATTTTGTGAGATTTTCTCGACCTTGTCTTACCGGGTGCTTGAGGCCTACCCTTTGTTCCCCTCGGTGTACGATCGTGTTTATTTGTTTTTTCTCCCCATTACCTTCAATTTCTATCTTCCCCGCTTTCCTAACATCCCCCATCCCTCTCAACTAATCACTATTTATTGTCTTAAATATTAATAAAACACTACCTTTCTCCTTGCACACTCACGAGTCTCGATTCTTCTTCTTCATCCTCCTCTTCCTCTTCCTCCTGCCGGCACACCATCTTTGTTCAACTGAGCTGACCCTCCCTCGCCATTACCTTCATGATTTCTTCCGATCTTCAACCTTCCATTCCCGAATATTACCTGTTCTTCAAAAATACATCAAAAAATAATAATCTTGTGTCTTACCTGTAATCATAACCACGTGATCCGTTTACACCCCCCGCGTTTACCGATCCAAATTCACCATTCACCTCACTATTTTTTCTACAACACTTCCATGATCTAATCTGTTGAAAACTCTCACAAACAACAATAATAATAATAATAATAATAATAATAAAAACGATCTCTTATCATGCTTCATCTTCCTCTTTCACATGTGTGGTACTCTTTACTGTATCATAATGCACTTCTCTTCTGCCATTTAAACAGACTGCTCTCAATTAGACCTCTCCTTCATACCTTACCAAAAAAAATCCAACTGTTACAGCGTTTCTTCTCTGCATTCTCTGAATTCGCCTTTAATAACAATATCCATCCTTTAATAATAATTGCATCCATCAATAAATGTGTTAAATCGCATCTCTGACCTAAAACTTTTTAAAACCCCAGTTTGTTTTGAATGTTCGCTTTCCATCAACCATTCTTTTTGTCCAACTTCAGTGCCAACTCACCCCTCTCACTAAAAGCAACCATCACACTCTTCTCCCTCTAAGCCTCCCTCTCACCTCTCTCAAAAACACCCCCCTCACCTTTCTCCCACCATTCATCCCCCTCCTTTCTTATCCTTCTCAAAGTTGCCCCCCTCACATCCACAAAGCTGCCTCCTTCCACTGCCCTCTCAACTCCATCTCTTCACTCCACCTCCTCAAATCCTCAACTGCCTGCTTCCCCCTCTCTTGGCCCCCCTCTCCCGCAGCACCACAGAGCCTTTTCTCCTCCTCATCCGGGCCCCTCCCCTAGCTATTCTGCCACCCCCCCCACACTCTATCAACAACCCTCCTTACCCCCCCCCCTCGTCCCTTGTCCTACCCCCCCCCTCCCCACCCCCTGCACCGAAAGCCTCCTCCCCTCCCTCTTCATTAACAGTGTGGACCTCAAATATCCAGGGCATTCGCTCAAACCTTTCAGATCTTTCCATTCAGGTTGCCACTGACAAACCAGACATAATCTGCCGAACAGAAACTTTCCTCCCCCAAAACGTGTCTGACTCCCAAGTATCTCTCCCTGGTTACTCCCTCCTCTGGTTTGACAGACCTGAGCCTCATCCTGGTGGAGGAGTTGCTCTCTTCATCAAAGACTCTATTCCTCACTCTCCATGCACTGCCCTCACTCCCCCACACCCCCAGGAATACCTCTGGCTACAGCTTCCCCTCCACTGCCACCTCATGTTTATATGTGTACTGTACCGTCCACCAAACAGTGATGACTCCATCTACACCTCACTATCTGAAAACATGGACAAACTTCGATCTTCTCATCCAAACTCTCTTTTCCTCATATGTGGCGACTTCAATTGTCATCATGCTAGTTGGCTAGGTGTGGGTTCCTCTCTCACCTGTCATGGCACCTCAGCAAAAGCTTTCTGCGACTCATTGGGACCGACTCAATCGGTCAACTTCCCGACCCGGATCTCAACCAATGGTACTCCATCTCTTCTAGATCTGATTTTGACAAATTTCCCTGACAATATCTGCTGCTCGTCCTCTGCTCCATCGGTTCTTCTGACCACGTCCTTGTCAAAGTGGACATCTCTCTGGCTATTATCAGAGAACCACCTCACCACCGTCGAGTCTGGCATTTCACTCAAGCCGACTGGCAGGGTCTCCAAGCAGCCATCAAACTTATAGACTGGTCTCCTATCGCTACTTTCTCCAATATTAACTCATCCTGGGAATTCTTTCAAATAAACTTGCTCTCCCTCATGCACAGATTTATCCCCTCTCTTCTTCAGTTGTCCTACCTTTCCTCCCGCCCATGGTTCACTGAAGCTTGTGGCGAGGCAGTTGTCCTGAAATAACTTGACTTTGCCTCATGGAAAGCAAACCCAACTGAGGGGAATCTCAGTTCCTTCCATAATGCTCAGAACAAGTGTGTATCTACCCTCAGGAAAGCCAGAAAACAACATTGTTCTAATCTCAAGTCTGAACTCTCAAACCTCTCTCCCTCCTCAAAATCCTGGTGGCGTCTAATCAAATCTGTTTCTGGTGTATGTTCCCCCTCCACTCCCTCCATTGCCTCAAATGGCTGCACTGCTGACACTGCTGTGAAAGGCTTAATGCCTAAACTCGGTGTTTGCAGCTAAATTTTGTGTCCAAAACCCATCACTTTCTCTACCCACCTTACCCAGTCACACCCAACTGTCCCTGGACTCTGTGTCCTTTTCTCCTGACAAGGTGGAGAGCTTGCTGTCAAACCTCGACTCAGATTCTGCAACCAGTCCAGACGGCATCAGCCCACGTGTCCTAAAAACCTGCTCTTCTGCTCTTGCTCACCCTCTCTCTGTTCTATTCACCCTCTCATTTGCTCAAGGTCATCTGCCATCTGCTTGGAAATCAGCAACCATTACTACCCTGCATAAAAAGGTGCAAAAACAGATCCCTGCAACTACAGACAAATCAGCCTTCTCCCAATCATCAGCATGGTTATGGAATCTATCATCGCTTCAGACATTAAATCCTTCCTCTTCTCCAATGGCTTGATTTCCGATCATCAATTTGGTTTCAGAACAGGTCACTCTACCCTGGATATGTTGCTTCTGCTCTCCTAACAATGGATGGAGGTCCTCAATGCCAGACAGGAAATCCGAGCCATATCCCTGGACATATCACGTGCTTTTGACATGGTCTGGCACCCTGCCCTGCTCACCAAACTCTCTTCCTATGGTATCCAAGGCCATCTCCACTCATGGCTCGCAGACTTCCTCTCCTGTCGCAGTCAACGTGTGGCCCTAAATGGAGTTCTTTCATCCCCCCTTCCTGTCCAGGCTGGAGTTCCTCAAGGTAGCGTTCTGGGCCCTGTTCTTTTTCTGGTTTTCATCAATGATCTCTTCGACTCTCTGGAAAATCCTCTATACAGTATCTCTTTGCTGATGACTCCACCCTCTGCCGTACAATCGGTCATCCCTCAGACCGGCAAGCAGCAGCTTCTTCGCTCACTGCAGATCTGGATAAAATCACAAACAATAAAAAGACATGTTCCATTTTAAAGGACCAGACACACATTGTTAGGTACCCATTCCTCATTTTTCCTCTGTGGCCTCTTTGATTGTCATTGCACAATATTGATCCCAGACAATATTCACTCGTCAATCATTTCAAGTCATGCTGGAGACTTGGGCATAAAACTTGCTGAAATATTAATCGAATGACTTGCCTTGGATGGTTGTACCAGGAAGTGAGTGGATCAACGCTCCACTATCGATAACACCTCTTAATTGCTGTCTTCTTCTGGGTTTTCGGGCCATGGAACAACAAGAATTTGCTTCGCTTGATCAGTGCTGTCAAAAGTACGGTATTCAACTCAAGCACATCTTTCCTAAAGTTGTTGTATTGCTCTTGTCATGTAGATTCCAAAAGATGGACAGAGGCATAAGCAAACTTGGAAAAAACACACCTTGTTGTCCAAAGTAATCTGGTCCCCACTGTTCGCCTCAAAGGGATTCCCTCTGTTTAGCAAGACATCCCTAAGGTCTTTTACATGGTGCTGAAAACGGTCCTAAAAGGTCCACCCTTCCTCGTGGTGAGGAAGCTCTTCATCGTCATTATCATCATTTGCACCAATATATTCCTCAATGATACGGCTAATCTCCAGGTCAGTCACAATCCACCATTGCAACATGGCAGGGTACTCTGTGACCGATTACGCCACCAACTCCTTTCTCGCTCTCGTTTCCTCCGCCACCGAAGGTGAAAGAGGTTTTTTTTTTCACCCCTTTTTATCTTTGTTTGTATATTTGTTTGTCTGTCTGTGTGCAGGATATCTCAAAAAGTTGTGGACGGATTTGGATGACAGGACAGGTTGGGTATACAGATTGGGTGTGTGACAAGGACGAATTGATTAGATTTTGGTGAAGATCTGGATCCGGATCCGACTAGTAGAATTCTTAAAGTGATTCTTCACCATTGAAAGATCGGGCCAAAAACGATATATAGCACAATATCTCGAAAAGTTGTGGACAGATTCAGACAAAACTTGGTGAACATGTTGGGTGTGTGACAAGGACAAATTGATTCAACTTTGCTGAAAATCCGAATTGGGATCCGGATCTGATCATTTTTTAAGTGATTCTTCACCATCGAGAGATGGGGCCAAAAACGATGTCATACTGTATAGCATGATATTTCAAAAATGTATTGGGACCGATATGTTCACGTGCATCAGGCATTGCATGGCGGAGGTATGCGCTCTACCGAGTGCCCTTCAAGTTACTTCTGTTTTTCCCACATTTATCCACAACCAAACTTTGTGGTGTAATGGTTAGAATGTCTGCTGAGTCTCGGAGGTAGGTGGTTCAAACCCCAGCTGTGTCGTACCAAAAACTTTAAAAATAAAATTTTTTTAAAAAGCATGTGCTGCTTCCATGCTTGACATTCAGCATTTAAAAGGTTAAGAGCATGGACAATCCCATGTATTGACATCCATGGGTAGGAGGAAATTCCTCCGGAAATGTCTGGCTGAGTGTGGTGAGAAAAGCGGTGCCATTGTTCTAACGTTTC
This sequence comes from Eptatretus burgeri, assembly GCF_056783735.1. Taxonomy (NCBI): domain Eukaryota; kingdom Metazoa; phylum Chordata; class Myxini; order Myxiniformes; family Myxinidae; genus Eptatretus; species Eptatretus burgeri. The sequence goes on along the minus strand of NC_140970.1, from coordinate 44,858,645 downwards.
TGGTACCCAGAGTACCTTGGGAAGTGGTGGCACTTCCCCCAAGCTCAGTGGCTGTGTTTGTATCATCTAACTCTCTTGTGTTGCGTTGTGTGTGCATGTGTGTCAGCTCCTCTCCAAGCCTTAGAATCTTAGATCATGTATATAATAGATAGGCACTCTTTGACATCATGACATCACCAGATATACCTCCACCCACATTATTACATAATTATCCATGCTTGTACCAAGTTTGATTTAAATCCCTGAAACCAGATTCAAAATATTAAATCATTCTGGCTTCCAGACCATGCCTATGATCAGGTTGAAATTGAAAACATATTCCCCATGACAACTAAATCATAATTGTGATGTTTCACGTCGAATGATGAAGCGGTGCAAGATAGAGAATTTATAAAAGATTTTTGTTCAATCTAATATGGCTGCCAGACCATGTGACCTATTAATTATTTGTAAACAGCTTGGTATCCCCATGGGTTGGGGAACATTTGTTTGAAGTTTCACCTCGATCTGTCCAGTCGTTCTGGAGAAGATGATTTTTAAAGGTTTTAGGATAAATCCAATATGGCTGCCAAAACATGTGACTTATGATGTCATAGATGGAGAACATTTTGTTTCTCATGGATATGCGATCATACCTGCAAAGGTTCTCTTCGATTTGTTCAGCCATTTCGGAGAAGAAGATTTTTGAAGGTATTTATGGTTCAAAAAAAAATGGCTGCTGAACCACATGACCGATGACGTCATCAAATTTTTCCCTGCAAACTATGACGCAATTATGACATCATACAGAAGCCTCCTATAACATCATAAAAAAAAAAATCACACTTATTTCCCATGGGGAGCACTTGACATGTGCAAAGTTTAAATTTTTTTCCATGGAGCGGTTCTGGAGATGCGGATCCCTCCAAATTTTTCCTATTTTCAAACATGGCTGCCACACCACGCAACCTATGACATCATAATTATCATTAAAACATTCCACATGTGTATTCGCACCGATGGTGAAAAATGTGTCAATCGGATAAGTGGTTGCAGAGAAAACGGAGAAAACTAGCACGGACGTACGTACGGTCACATACGGATGGACGGATAACCCGAAAACATTATGCCTCCGGTGACTTCATCAGTGGAGGCATAAAAAAAAATCTCCCACTTTCCAAACTTTACTGCCATTTAACCACTGAGCAACTCCTTAGAGTTTAACAACACCAACAAATCATCAAAAAATCAGACATTTTTCATGGTAACCTGAGCTCTTCTTTACCCTCACACAACACATCCATCACCACCACAAACATAAAAGGACAAATCGCTGACTCTTGATGTGGACCCTTCTTTATCTCACACACCACTGAGCAACCATGATTAATTCTGACTTTAATATGTAGTAAATACTCTGATCTTCTCCGAAACTACACACACGATTTCAATGAAACTTGACCACAACTTTCATCACCCGTGATGTACCAAAGTTTGTTCACGGCATTAAAAACAAAAACAATCAGGAACAAAGGGGATCCACGGGGGATCAAAGTGGGTACAGGTTTGATCCACCAAAATAGGTATTTGCTTTCTTCTCCGAAACTACACACACAATTTCAATGAAACTTGACCACAATCTTCATCTCCCGTGATGTACTAAATTTTTTTCATTGCATGAAAAAAAAAATAATCAAGGATTCACCCACCCCCCCCCAAGCGAAATTAACTTTCTTCTCCGTTACATATTTTGTGGGTCATCCACGCCTTCCAGCGGTTTCCTGGTTCTATTAGGTCAGCCCAGGGGCATTGCTCCTATTTATTATTTTAAAGGGTGGGGATATTGAAAACAAACTTTATTCCTTTTTTCAACTTGAAAAAAATACAAACGACGTACTGTCTGATCCCTGGGAATATAAAATGAATTAATCATATACATTTTGGCAAATAAGAGTGCGTATTCCAAAAATGAACGCTGGGTTCTTTACAGCAAACAAAGTGTTTCTGGGTTTAAAAAAAAACAAAAAACATGCAAATATTGACTGTCAATAAAGTGTATTACTGTACTGTAAGTTATGCTCAACTACCATCAGCGAAACGATGGATTCACTGCAAGTAACAATAATAACTAGAGCGAAGTAAATTGCACACCATCACAAATCACCACACTTCCCACTTCAAGCAAATTTGAAAATGATAAAAACTTCAACCAGAAATGACCCAACATCAAATTTTGTGAATATTTTTGTTTTGTCCCCTGTGATCCTAAGTCCCCACACCCTGGGACATGAATAGGAGGTGAAATCCAAAGAAATCTTTATATATTCCATGCGTCCCCCAATGTTGATTGCATACAAGTCAGAAAAAAAAAACATTTTATATTAATGAAAAAACACGTAGGGATGGAATCCCCAAAAAACAACCAAACAAGGTAGAAAGGAATGACAAAATAGGAATGACACCACAATACAACACCTTTTACCATCAATACACCACCACAATCCCTTTATGAATTGCCATCACGACATCTTGTGACATCTTTGTTATATGGCAATGGTAACCAGAAAGGCACTTGGTAGAGCGCATACCACTGCCAGCCTGAACAGTTTATGATTTTTATCCCACTGATATCCAGACTGGATCTGGATCCAAACCTCCATAATCTAAATGACTTGTTCTTGTCAGACACCCAAACGAACTTGTGCACCAAATTCCGTCCGTATTTGTGCACAACTTTTTTGAAATATCATGCTATATATCGTTTTTGGCCCCATCTCTCAATGGTGAAGAATCACTTTAAATATTAAATCATTCTCATATCCAGATCTGGATTCGGATATTCACCAAAAATGAATCGATTCGTTGTTGTCACACACTCAAACTGTCCACCAAGTTTCATCCGAATCGGTCCACATTTTTTGAGATATCGTGAACACAGACAGACAGACAAGCCGGTAGGCGGACATAGGTAGTCGACTACCCAATATAACCTGACGCGATGGGTCCGTTCGATGGGGAATGACCTGACGATTAAGCACAAGAAAATTCATGATTCTAGCTTCAAGTGTTAATGCTGCAGATTGTTTTATCGTTAAAATACCCCCACATTTAGAGGTTTTTCGGCCGTTGCTAGGCAACAGGGGTCCATAGCAACGGTTCTCTCACACATAACTAGGACATACCATGAACCTACCATACCAGTTTCATGTATATCTGACTCAGAGTCTCTGAGATATAACGAACTTCGTTTTTTAATTTTTTTCGACCAGGGTTCAGTCTATCTTCTCCGACAGTTTTCATGGAAGCGGGCTTAATTTTTTTGTCAAGGAGGCTGAATGTGTTGCCCACAAACGATCATAGTTTGATTTTTGAATTTCGATATTTTTTTTCGATTTTTTTGAAAATTTCAAAGGCCCGTTGCTAGGCAACCGAGGGGTCCATAGCAACGGTTCTCAAACGCGCACAACTAGGTCATGGTATGAACCTACCACCAGAGTTTCATCAAAATCGGCCTTCGATTAACGGAGTACTGGTCTGGACAGACAAACAGACAGACAAGCCGGTAGGCGGACATGGGTAGTCGATCAAGTCGAATTTAGTCGTTTTTCAGCCATTACTGGCCAACAAAAGCGTCCATAGCAACGGTTCTTTCTCACACATAACTAGGACATACCATGAACCTACCATACCAGTTTCATGTATATCTGACTCATAGTCTCTGAGATATAACGAACTTCGTTTTTTTATTGTTTTCGACCAGGGTTCATTCAAAGTCTATCTTCTCCGACAGTTTTCATGGGAGAGGGCTGAATTTTTTGTCAAGGAGGCTGAATGTGTTGCCCACAAACGATCATTGTTTGATTTTCGAAAAAATTAATTTTTTAGGATTTTTTTCAAAAGTTTCAAAGTTCCATTGCTAGGCAACCGAGGGGTCCATAGCAATGGTTCTCAAACGCGCACAACTAGGTCATGGTATGAACCTACCACCAGAGTTTCATCAAAATCGGCCTACGATTAACGGAGTACTGGCCTGGACAGACAAACAGACAAACAGACAGACATAACGACAGAAAACCTGACAATAAGGGTAGATATATCGACTACCCAACAGACAGACATAACGGAAAACGTGACAATAAGGGTAAATCGATCGACTACCCAACAAGAATAAGACATCGTGCAGAGCATGATACTTGCAAAATCTACCCTCTATCCAAAGGTTGTCATGGATACATCAAATTGTCCATTTCATTAAGATTAAAATGGACAATCTTAATCAAAGCTCAAGTCAATCGGATGAAAATTGATTATTTTTCATAATGAAATTGATGATTTTAGAAGTTTGACCTTGTGACCTCAAAAATAGTTGGTTTTCAAATTCAGTGATGCACTATGCAATTGCCAGGTATGAAATAGAGATCCTCAATGGCAAAAAATAAAATCAGAGCCATCTCCCGAGACGTATTGTTGTGGGCCAGGGTTCGGTGGCGATAAACGACCACAAGGGGGAGCAGTAGAGTTGTCTCCCACCGAACACCCGGAATTTAGGTCGTGACTCTCAGACAACTCCGAAATGTCACGGGTCACTTAGAGGAACGTGGTCGCCAATATTTTGACGGCGTGAGGTAGGCTCCCAGGCCCGTAGCCAGGGCTCAGTATTAAGGGGGGCATATGAACTGGATGGGGGGGCACAATTATTATATTTAATCTTTTTGATAACCCGGTATACTATTGTATTCATGCAGCATTGACACATCTATACTGAGGTTGCAGTCGCATACGAACCAAATTGATCTCAGCTAGATTTAATAAGTTCCGATGTTTTTGGCCTAAAATTATTCGAATGCAGGAGAGCTGCAACAAACTGGCACATTCACAATGCAAATATTCAATGATTAGACAATTGGCACCAATTCAGGTGCACTGAACAAGGTGTTGTCAAGAATTGGCATTAGAAAATTAATATACCAGAGATACAATGACTAAACGGGGGAGGTTGGCACCAGAATCAGTGCACTTTGAAATAAGATACAGTCGGCAATGACCTGCGATCATCACGTTAAACTATCAACAGCAAATACGACCAGCCTGAAGATACCACAAGGTCCGCATTTAAAGCAGTCAATTACACAGAGGTAAGGTTATGCACAAAGCACGAGATATGGGATATGCAAAGCACCAAACAGAACATTTAACTTCAACATCAGAAGTACAAAGCAGCTGACCACAACCACACTGCACCCACAACCACACACGCATCACCAGCAGTCACACACACAATCTGAACTCCTCGTATAGTTTTTATACCACTGTACTCGCTGTCAGAAGAGCTGCAGGAGACGTGTCTTGGTGTGGAATCATCTGAGGACCTTCTCCTTCCATTCATTCAGGCATTTACGTGTGAGGTCTCTCTAAGGCCAGCTGTACCAGTTGTGCCTTGCGTGCATGGTGCATGGACCATCGATGGTCAGTGAAGACATTCCTCAATGTTGAGAATGAGTTTTCACACATGGCAGTGGACGCACCAAATGTTAGTCCAAGTCTCATAGCAGTCACTACACTTGGCATGGCTTCCAGCGTTTTGTGGTATGTTGAGAGGAGTTTTTGTGTTGTCCATCTCTCGTTTGGTTGCTTTTCTGTCTGTGAGCGAATAAACTGCTTTGCAACCACACACTCTGTTTCACTGATGGTTGACTTTGTTAATGTCATGATGTGCTGGAGCAAATGGGGATCCAAAAACGTGCCATTTTCAGGATTCAAGGCAGCGAGGGAACGGGCGAGTTGTGTGTTGCGCTCACTGAAGCGCCGAGCGATCTCGCCAAGCTCAGTGTCAATTGCGCTGTAAAAAACCCTCTGCAGTTCCGTCTTGTCATTGTCGTTGTTTTGTCCTGTCGTCTCCAAAACTACAAACTGTTCCAAGTTCTTATTCGTTGTGCGTCTCCGTTTTGGTGGTGAAGGTGGAGAAGTGCGAGCATAGTTGGCCTTGTTCCACAGATCAGTGAACTCATCCTCAGAGCGGAGTTTCTTCACGCACTCTGGAGCACTCGCCACCAGTTCCAACCCCGTTAGCAAGTCCATGTCCTCTGCCTGCAAGAGTCTGTAAGGGCCATCTCACAACATCAGCAGTTTTTGTACAAAGACAGCAATGAACATCAAGGCAGGCCCAGAGACTTCCCGCAAAAGCCCAATAGCCTCCATCCTCATCTCTGCACTGTAGGTGCGCTCTGCATCAATCTCCGACAGTAAGGATGTGATATCCTTAAAATATCCTATGATCACAGACACGGTGGCTAAATGTCCCGTCCACCTTTGATCAATAAGGTCGTTTTAACCGCTCACCTTTATACTGCGCAGCAACAGTGGGTTGCTGGCTTGGCCAGGTTGGCCAGCTTCTGTCGGTATTTCATCGACATGATCGTCTTTTCCTCCTCCTCCAACTCCTCCCACAACATGTCTTTCATCATCTTCTTCATTTTCGTCAGTTGCATTTTTTCCTTTTCTGAGCCATTTTCGTATATCCATCATCCACGTCTTTTTCTTCTGCTGCGAGCTCGTGCTCTGTGATTCGTCCCTCGTGACTCGCGGCACTAATCTCGCGACTCGCGAGATTTGACGGTTGACGGTTTTATTTATTAAATGATGCATCCATCAAAAACAGGTTTTATCTGCATAATTTCAAATGTAAGCACGATTGAAAACACATATTTTTATTATAAAATTACTTTTGTAAGATGGAGGGTTGACGGGTTGTGAAGGTCACGTGGTGCACATGCACTTCATCTTTAATAATGTAAATTTATGTCTTTTCCTTAATCATATTATGACAATATTACATTTATACCTAACTTACAACCAATCAGGTAACCTGCTCAATAGGGCCTCCATATCGAATACGCTGATTGGCTATTCCTTAAAACTAAATGATCCACGATATATATATATATATATATATATATATATATATATATATATATATATATATATATATATATACATATATATATATATATACATATATATAAATATATAACCACCACCCACAACATCGACATTTGACATGAGGTCTTGCCTGCTGGTGTTGGTGCTTGCGTTATTATCTTTTATCTTGTGGTCTTGGACTGTATTGTCTTGCCAATTGCTTTTGGAGATGCGCTGGCAAGCGCACACTTATCTCTTGACTGTTATTCAAAGAAGGATATTATTAAAGAACAGTTTATCCAAGAAGGCCTTATTAGTCACCATGTTGAACATCTGGAATAAGGGTTTTAGTTCACACAGGTGAACTCTTAAACAGCAAGGAGTTCACAGTGGGCGCTCATCCTTAAACACTAAGTGGTTCACAGGGTGCAACAGGGCATAAATGGGTGGCATACAAGTGGGGGGGCACCAGATGTGCCATGGGGGGGCATTGCACCCAAATGCCCCCCCCCCTCGCGACGGGCCTGTAGGCTCCACTTGTCTAATTCCAATTTACCTAAGTACTCATGCCATCCAACTACCAGGGAAACCACACCCTCGGCCGACTTTGGCCGAATCGAGTTGCTATCACCGACTCGGATCCGGCGTAACCGAGCGGAAGTTACCAAAGCCGCGCCGGACCAAATGACCAATTTACGGCACGAACGGCTTTACTATTTCTCAATACGCACCTTGCTGGGTCAATGGGAGAAACGCACAGAAAACGAGCTGGTACATTTAACAGGGGTGATTTATTTTACAAAGAATAATCGGGGAGGGGAGATAGAGAGCAGAGTTATCACAAATAAAAGGCAGGCAATGTACAATGAGCAAAAGCACTTAACAATCCGACTTAAAGACGGGGCACACACACACACACACACACACACACACACACACACACACACACACACACACACACACACACACACACACACACACACACACACACACACACACACACACACACACACACACACACACACACACACACACACACACACACACACACACACACACACACACACACACACACACGAAATGGACCCGTGCCCGTGGGTCTTTAGTCGGTCCTCAGCCTCAGAGAGAAAGGCGAGCTGGGGAAGCAGAGCCGAGCCGGGTACCTGTCCCGACTCGAACCACTGATGGGACTCGAACCCACGATCCAAAGTCCACGGCCCACGAATGAGACTGCTCAACCACGACCACCACTGTCTCAGACCGCTCCAACCACCACACACGATTGTCTGCCACGACGACAGACTGCTCAGAATCGCCACAATCCTCCTGTCTGCCGTCGTCTCGTCTCACAACCACTCCACTCCTCTTTTGGTGGGAGGGGCCTCTTCTCCTCGCCACTCGCCTCCTGATTGGCCGGGGAATTGTCGGACGACTCGTGGCCACCGTTGATTGGACAAGCTCACGGCGGGCGGAGGGAACCTCACCCCTGTACGTGACACGATACACGTGGGCGATGGCGTTGTTGTTGTCGTTGGTGATGTAAAAAAAAAAAAACGAACTGGAAAATAACTCGTAGCACACACATTTAATTCCCATTAAACAGAAGGAAGGATTCTAACTATTAACACATACTTCTCGAAATAACTGAACTACGGGGACTCTGGCTGTTTGTGTGCACAAGGTTTCGAAATCCGTAACAATATCACTTTCTTTCAATACAGTCTGGCACCCTGCCCTGCTCACCAAACTATTCTTCCAATGGTATCCAAGGATATCTCCACTCATGGCTCGCAGACTTCCTCTCCTGTCACAGCCACCGTGTGGCCCTAAATGGAGTTCTCTCATCCTCTCTTCCTGTCCAGGCTGGAGTTCCTCAAGGTTGCGTTCTGGGCCCTGTTCTTTGTCTGGTTTTCATCAATGATCTCTCCGACTCTCTGGAAAATCCTCTTTATCTCCTTGTTGATGACTCCACCCTCTGCCGTACCATCTGTCATCCCTCAGACCGGCAAGCAGCAGCTTCTTCGCTCACTGCAGATCTGGATAAAATCACAAGCTGGTCCAACATGTGGAACATGTCTTTCAATCCAGATAAATCTCACACTCTCACTCTGTCTCTTCGAAAGGACCGTCTGGAACCCCCCCTCCCCCCCCCTCATCTACTTTCTCAACAATCCTCTTGAAGAAGTCCTTTCATTCAAGCTTCTGGGTGTCACTATCTGCTATGATCTTTCCTCCGAAAGCCACATTTCCAAGCTGGCTTCCAAAGCCAGTCACCGATTGGGTGTCCTCCTTCGTGCAATGTCCTTCCTTGGCACACCTGAGCTCCTGACCACATACAAAGCTTTCGTCTGCAGCCTGATGGAGCACTACTCTCCCATCTGGGCTGGTGTGCCCGCCTCTCACAGTTCTCGGCTTCACACTGTGGAAACCAGGGCATTTAGGATCTTTGGTATCTCCCGCGATGAGGCCGAGTCTTTGGGACTCTCACTCTCTCACCACAGGCAGTTCATTGGTCTTTCTGTCTTCTACCACCTCCTCTCTGGCCTCGCCCCCCTGCTATGTCTGCGATATGTCTCCCCACCATATTTCTGCAGGGCTCTCAAGGTCTGCCACCAACCTCCATCTGGTCTGGTAAAACTACCATAATAAAGAATCACTGCTCACCTTCACTCTTTCACTTCTCTTTTCCCCACCTTTGGATCAACTCCCACACTTTCTTCAATCCCACTATTCCCTCCAGGTCTTCAGAACAGCTGTTCACCTCCATCCTTTATCTTCCTCCATCCAAAACCACGATTTTTTTCTACCCCCGTTAATCCACCCCAAACCCACCTCCTTCAAATTCCCTGTTTTCCTTCCCGAAAGTCCCTGTCGTGTCCATCTTGTTTCCCCTGTGTACCCCACCCCAATCCTCTCCTTTCAACAGATCTCCTCATGTCTCTGTTTCCCACTGTTTTTTTCCTTCCCTCTCCCACCCCTCTTGCCTCCTGCTCCCCTTGTACACTCTGTGTGTTAGCACTCATACAAGCCTCGACATTGTATAAAAATAAATTAATAAATATATTGCTGCTTAATTTTTCTGGTTAATCAGATGAAAATTGACAATTTTTCAGATGAGATTTGATGATTTTAGAAGTTTGACCTAGAGTTGACCTTTGACCTTTTGACCTCAAAAATCCTGCTTTCCCAATTCAGTGATGGACAATGCAAATCCTGTTCAACTGTAAAGATAATAGGATGTAAATTGACACTTTTTTCAGTTGAAAATTGATTATTTTAGGAGTTTGACCTTGAGTTGACCTTTGACCTTTTGACGTCAAACATAGTTGGTTTCCCAATTCAGTGATGCAATAAGTAAATCTTGTTCAAATTTCAAGTCGATCTGATAAAAATGATTATTTTAGAAACTTGACCGAAAGATGACCTTTGACCTCATAATCAAGAGGCTTCTCAGTTGAAACTATCCCTACAACTTGGTAAAGTTTCATGATGATTGGTTTAGAATTGTGACCTGTAGGCGATTGACAGACAGAATAACAAAACTGACTAACCAATATACTTGAAAAATCTTCGATTTTGCAAGTAACAAACAAACAGACAGAGAGGTGAAAACATAACCTCCTTCACCTTTGGTGGCAGAGGTAACAAGCTTCGCCAACTCGTGAGAATAATGATTTTGCATTGATGCCATCTGCATGTTGAACTCATGGTCATGTTCCTCAGTGTACCTCCCAAATTGTGGCAACAGTAACTGCCATAGTGCTTGATAAGTCATTTGCGGAGCATACATGGACTTGTTATATAGGACTGGCCTGTCATGGACTTCTCAGCGGAGCCCAGTCTATGCAAACTGGCTTCTATTCAAGACTCAGCCAGTTCAGAGCCCTTCAGTTTCTCACCAATGATGCTAAGAAAGTTCACTGAGAAATGGAGACCACCAAGACAAGGAGTCACTCTCTTGTAATCAGGGATGGACAATTGCAGTTCTATGTAATGAGTTTGCAGTAAAGTGCCTGATCTACAGTAATGACTGAATACTGCTATCCTAGCATTGATGATGACGCCATACAATGCTGAATAGCCTGGTTCACAGCATCTAATTCATGTGCTGGATCATGAATAAATGGCAAGTATCCAACAGTTGTTATCTTGGGGTCGTTCAAACTTAGGGACCGGTTGAAGACTGTCCAGCTGGGTTTTCTACTAGTGCTTCGACGTTTGAGAATGAATGCTTCACCAGGTGCTCTGGTAGCCTCCATAGACTCAGGAGCATTTTCAAGTTTCTTGAACCAAGCTGGGTCAACCCTGTCATCGTCTAGATTGAACTCCCTTCAACAGTATTGGTAGGGGTGGGTGTTGTCATAACTCCAGGAAGTTCAAGTTGGCACCATTTGTTTGGCTTTAAGTAGTCCAGAACAAACACAATACTCGTTCCTCTCTGCCAATGCAGCCACCTGAGTCGCATGGAATGTGTTTGTACCATCAAGTGTCATATTACATACATCAATGTTGTTGGTTGTAATATGAATAAACTTTCCATGCAAGAGATTACATCTTACTAGGATTACACCTTACACTATAATACAATCACCTATTTTCAAATCATTATGTTCAGCAGTTTTGGAGTGCATAGCAGACAAACACATAGAGCTACACATCTACAAACACACAGACAGACAACAATATAAGATTAAAACAAATTACTGGAATTGAGACTCACTCAAATTTGCAATCTTGTGCTGATTCTTGAATTGGCGTCATCAATTTACAAACACTGCAAATTACAGATAGTATGATTTGTTCTTATAATAGATGTAAGTTTAACAATGTATAAAGTTTTTATGAGCATTCAATGGTCTCCGACTTACTCCATACATGCAGTAATGAGTCTCTGGTGTATTGTCGATTTCCATATATACTGTAATGGCAACTCTTCCCTCCTGTTGTAATGAGTGATTTGGAGGAATTTAATGTAAAATATATTTTTAGGGTTACAATCAGATTCGGATTCAGCATCCTTGTATTAACGACATCAGTGCATGTGTTCCAAAAAACTGCTCTGCTGCTCTTGTTCATCCTCTTTCTGCTCTGTTCACTCGATCATTCCCTTTGGCTCAGTTTCCATCTAACTTCAAGTTAGCCAGCATCACTGCACTACACAAACATGGTGCAAAAACGGATAATCTTCACTACAGGCCAATTAGCTGGTGGCTTTGTAATCATTGACAAAGTCATGGAATCCATCATTTCAGTTGATGTGAAATCCTTCCTTTTCTCCAATGGCCTGATCTCAGATCATCCGGTCAGTTTCAGACAGTCATTCTATCATGTTGCTTCTACTCTCCCAACAATGGATGGAAGCCCTCAATCTCAGACACGAGAGCCGGGCCATCTCTCTGTACATTCTTCAAGCATTTGATACAGTGTCAGGCACCCCGCTTTGATCTCCAATCTCTCTGCTTCCAAGGCCACCTCCTCTCATGGATCACTGACTCCCTCCACTCATGTAGTCAGCATGTAGCTCTTAATGAGATCTTCATCTCCTCTCCCTGTCAAGGCTGGAGTGCCTCAAGGCAGTGACTTTGGCCCCGTCTTGTTCCTCATCTCCATTAATGATCTTTCAGATTCCAAATAAAATCCTGCCCCTTTCTTTGCTGATGACCACACCCTCCGCTGTGATATCCCTCATCCTTCAGACAGGCAGGCATCAGCCTCTTCCCTATCTTCTGACCTTGATAGAATCAGGAGCTGGTCCAACACTTGGAATATGTATTTCAATCCCAATAAATCCCACACACTCACCATGTCTCTCTGAAAGGACTATCTGGCAAACCCTCCCTTCTATTTCCTAAACAAACCACTTAAAGTGGTTAAGTCACTCAAGCTCTTGGGCCTCACTGTCAGCCATGATCACTTTTGGGCAGACTATTTCCAAGATAGCCTCCACAGCCAGTTGCCGAATACAAGCAAATACCACCTTTTGCGAGTAATATGTGCTGTATCCATTATTTTGAGTGATATTAGTACAATGGAACTTACTTCCATAAAGTATAAGCAGTTGCATTAAGGTTGTCTGTTGATTTTTGAGAGTATGTAATAATTTGTAGTTGATGACTTAAGTGCGATGTTTTATGAACTGTTGATGTGGTCAAGCAACACCACTACTACACTGAGTACAAGTTTTAAAAGGCTCCAGTTAATCCCACCTTCTTATGAGATCGGCTGCTTGAGTTTTCCCTCTCTCACATCCTTCTCCACCACCTTCTTTCAACTCAATTTTGGTGTGCCCTTCCCCTGCTGTCAACGCAACTGCAGCCAAATCAAAGGAATGCATGGGTGGCTACGTTACCACCATCCTCCCTTGTGAGCACAGGCTCCAAACAATACAGACGTGTCTTTTTCCTTACATCCTTTACTCCAGTCTACCTCGTGATGTCTTCATTGCTCTTCCTTTTTCTCAGAGAGATCCTCATCAACTCTCTCAACATTCTCGTCTCCATCATCTGAGGCAATCGCTCCTCTTCATTTCTCAATGTCCAGGCCTCTGCAGGTTAATCAGAATCTTTTAATTATAGACCACCCAAAAACACTCTCCAGCCTGCCCTCAATCTTTCAAATAATCACTGGAACGACCTCCCTCCTTAAAGTATAACCCAGGTACTTCATATTTCTCATCGATTCTACCTCCCTAACTGCCCCATGTCACATATCCACATCCTCACTTCCCTCCCTCTTGTTCATTATTAGTCTGCCACCGGTTTCACCGGAGAGTACTACAAGTTTTATTTCCGTCTGTCCATCCGTTCATCTGTCCATCCCACCTGTGGTTTTTACAAACTTTTTTCCCCATACCGTTTAACATATTCAACTGAAACGTGGTTACACATAGTTACAAAATACTAGATATTATACATGGGTTCGTGTTCAGCAACCCTGACTCCACCGCACTGCTTTACACTCAATGTTTAGACAGCTGGCCTGATCACCCACCCCAATAATATCATGGGCTGCCATTGCATGATGCTTCACAGGTCGGCAGGCCTCAGGCCTTCTGCCTGGGTGTTAGTCCATGGCCAAGTACAATTGGATTGATACCAAGTGTATAACCACGATATATTATATACGCGCATAAGCCGTACGCATGTTTTTGCTTCATGTATGTACATCGGGTAATTTTTAATGTGAAACCGGCAGAGCTGAGAAACAAACGAAAACACGGTGGTTTAGAGGTTCTTCTTCTTCTTCTTCTTCTTTTTGGTTCTGGTATCGGCTCGAGCGTGCGTTAAACGCAAACAAATTTTTATCTGCAGTTTGTTATCCGAGTTTTTTATTATTATTTTCGGCACTGAATGCACCATTATACACTGCCCAAATAAACGAATATATTGGTTGTCGTTGATTTTGTTATTCTATCTGTTTGGAGGTCGCTAGACTACCGTTATTCTCAGGTTTTCCGTCTGTCTGTATATATGTAATGGACAGCTCTGGAGGCCAGAGGAGTCAACCGATTTGAATGAAACTTGACTGGTAGGTTCATACCAGGATCTAGTTCCATGCTTTTGAGCACCGTTGCTATGGACGCCACCATTGTCTAGCAATGGGACTTTGAAATTTTTGAAAAAAAATCCGAAAAATATTTTTATACATATTTTTTTTCGAAAATCAAAAATCAGCTTCCGTGCATTTATGCGCACTATAATCAACGTCTTTGTCAAAAAATTTCAGCCTGATCCGTCAAAAACTGTATGACTGGTATGCAATTATGTAGCGACCACCAATGTCGCCTACCGGCTTGTCTGTTTGTCTGTCTGTCTGTCACCTGCAGGTCGCAATTCCAAACTGATCATCACAAAACTTTACCAAGCTGTAGAGGTCGTCTTCACTGAGAAGCCTATTGATTTTGAGGTCAAAGATCATCTTGAGGTCAAATTTCTAAAATCGTCATTTTACATCTGATTCGCTTGAAAGTTGAACAGGATTTGCATAGTCCATCAATGAATTGGAAAAGCAACTATTTTGAGGTCAAAAGGTCAAAGGTCAACTCAAGGTCAAACTTCTAAAATCATCAAATTTCATCTGAAAAATTGTCAATTTTGACAAATCCCAACGCCATCTCACCGTGCACTTCCAGCCTCTTCTCCACCAGCTGTCTCAGTGAAAACATCTCATCCGCTGTGGAGAAAGAATAGAGCCGTGATTGAGTAAAGTCTGTTTATTGTATGCCTGTGGTCCGGATCTGATTTCTTACAAAAACAACAAAAATAAAGGTGTGCTGTTCTGTTACACTGTTTCAGGATGGAAGGACGGAGGGAAAAGTAAAGGTAGTACTTTTCACTCTGCTTTCACTGCTTTAGAAAAACATTTTGTACCAAAAATCAATGTGGTTGCTGATCGTTACAATTTCCACCAGAGAGCTCAGAGGTCTAATTCAACCATCAACCAATACGTTTCGGCGTTGCGCGAACTTTCCGCCGCTCGTGAGTTCGGTGAAATGGAAGAGGAGATGCCACGTGATCAACTGGTGGAACGTATTTCGAATACCACGATTCGTGAAAGACTGCTGTTAGAGCCAAACCTTACTTGAACAAAAGTAGTCAGTGTATGGCCTCGCAAACTGAATCAGCATTGCTGAATGCAAATTTGCTGTCTGATTCAGCATCAATGTGAAACATGCAATTACTTCACCTTCAACCCATGCTGCAGACTTTTATCTCCAAAAAAAAAAAAAAAAAAATCGTACCTGCTACAGGTGTGGGTCAGCAAATCACCTTGCAAATGCACCTTCTTGTCCTGCTTTAAATTGCTACTCTCCAATCCTCCGGTACCTGTCCTGACTCCAGTGAGCTATTGAAAATATCCGTTAACATCTCGCTTACCTGCTCAGCCACCTCCATCAATACTCTCGGGTGCATATTAACTGGACCCGGAGCCGTATCTCCTCCTAGATTTCCAAGCTGTTCCTTTACTTCCTCCACTCCAACCTGATTCGTCTGAAAAAGCCCTTCCTCACCTCTTTGAAAGATACTCTCAGCTATTGACAATTCTATTGACTGTTCTTGTGTAAAAGTTGAAGAAAATACCTGTTTAATAAGCCTGCCATCTCACTTTCATCACGAATCACTCTCCCGATTCTCCCGATAGATTGGATTAACTTCACCTTCAAACCGGGTATAAGCCACCTTGTCCAGAGTCGAGCAATGGTTGAAGTAGCTCTCGACCACAATTTATACCAGCCAGTTGATAAACCCACAAGAGATGGAAACCCACTATAGTGCTTGATCGATGCCTCATAAATGACTCAGTTAGAAGTCGACCCTGGCATCAGCGATCACGATGGGGAGATCATAATAACATCGACTTTAATCCCAAAGTGAATCGAACTCTTAAAAGCAAGATATTCCGATATCAGAAAGCATACTTTGAAGGAATATCCAGGGACATTCAGCAACTAAACAATAATGTGACGTCCACGGGACTTGAACAGTCCTGCAAACGTAGAATGAGCCGAAACGATGGAGGCGGTTTATTTTTTTATAACCCAAAGATGGCGGTTTTAATCGCTCTACCGCAAACGGGACGAGGAAGGTGGCACGAGTCGCTTTTCACTGAGTTAATAATGTTTATTTCTCGAACAGAAATAATAAGACTCGGCAAGAGGAGGGATCAGGGGCGATTCGACGCGATGGTGGTGTGGGTTCGGGCGTGGGGAACACACAAACAATTCCAATGGATATACAATCTCAAACCCTCTAATGCGCCAGGTATACACACACACACACGCACACGCACACGCACGCACGCACGCACGCACGCACGCACACACACACACACACACACACACACACACACACACACACACACACACACACACACACACACACACAGTAGCTGGTTCTGGTGGTCAGGCTGGCCCGTGGTGTAGACGCAACAGTCCCTGGATTGGCGTCGGACGAGCTGGCGTTGCGCTCGTCTGGTGCAGGAGACACCGTGGTGCTGTCGACCTCCTGGTGTCGGTCCAAGTCCGCTCACAGCCGCCAGGGAGCCAGTTCTGGCGCCAAGTTGCGAGCAGGAGAGGGAGGCAGGTCCGCCCGCCGTTCGACCCCGTACTCCGAGCCAGCAGAACCCCAGAGCCAACCGAGGTGAGGCACGAGGCACAGCAAGGCCACGAGACACGATCAATCCAGGATCGAACCAGCGCAACAATCGAGCACGCTCCCAGCACAACAGCCTCCACCAAAACGGTCTTTCTTTATCGATCTTCTTCTTCCACCCCTTTTCCCCAAACAGAACCTTTTTATCCTCGAGTCCTCGTCACTTCCAATCGAGCCGTTTTATTGGCCCTCCGCCGTCGCCTTCCACCAATCGTGATCACGGGGCGGAGCCATCCGCAGCACTGTCCTGTGACGTCACAGCAAGCCTCCAGGGAATACTAAAAGGGGTTTACGCAGACACACTTACCCTAACCCGTCTCCCTATCTAATTACGTGACAATTATCATTTCCCCCTTAAAGAAATGGACATTTACTAGACAACTTATCACCACTGAATTGCTTCTTATTACATCGAGATCCTGGTACAACTCGAACAGCATGGCATACCTAATTAAACGTTCTAATTACCCTTTGAATGCATACCCCCCCACCCCCGAGACGTAACAATAACTTAAGATGAGTACCGGTCGTCACACAGGACTGATGAAGTCTGGTCACTTTTTGGAGACGTTCTTCCACGTAGTATTAATAAACACATTCCTTCGAAGATGAGCTCGAGTAAGCTAAATCTTCCTTGGATTAATAGTAATAATAATATCCGTAGAGCAATTCGAAAGAAAAAATAAAATCACTTTGCGGCACGATTTAAGAAACTTCGTCAAGCTACTGATAGGAGGGTGCGCTCTCCACTCACCCCCTACAGCAGAACTATCATCGCTGGAAGTATTCATGAAAATAACACCAAACCCTTTTGGAACGACCTGAAATCTAAGAAACGAGAGCTACTTGGTACATCATCAATTAAATATAAAGAAGGCAATGTTGTAACCAATTCAATGGACATGGCAAACTTGTTCAATAATCCCATCAGAAAGCCTGGTGTTGGCTTCACGGTTAAGGTGGCTGGCTTAAGATCTTAGGATCTTCAGTTTTATCCCTTTTCTCCTTCGTTGAAGTAACACCAGGTGGGGTTGACTCAGCCTGTCATCTTTCCGAGGTCGGCAAAACGAGTCCCGCTTCCCTGGCAACAGGGGCACAACTGCACTTCCAAAATAATTGATGCAACCAGTAGCCACAGGCTGCATACAAGAGGAGAAAAATACTTCAGCTTGATATTCATGATATGACAGAGGATTCATCCAGCTGCCCTTTTTCCAAGAAACCCAGTATATCCCAGCAAAACACATACACCACTACGATATCAGCCACAATAGTGGAAAAATTCCGACACGACTTGAAGTCAAATAAAGCTCCTGTTCTGGACAAAATCCCTACCCAGGTTCTGAAAACTTGTGCACCAAGTATTTCCCATGTTTAATTTTCAGAAGTCTTACAAAAGTCCCTTTCCTCGGGAAGTCTCCCAGTTGCCTGGCTTAATGCTAGGGTCGTACCAGTTCTGAAAAAAATTAGACAGGCGAGATCCGCAAAAGTACCATCCTATTTCACTGACCACAGTTGCAAGCAAAATGCTCGACCACATCATTATTCACCACATTTTGACCCATCCAGTGATTCAAAAAATCCTGCTTCGTAACCAACATGGCTTCAGGACAAAATCATTCCTGAGATACCCAGTTCGCTGCCCTGGTAAACGATCTTGCTAAATCGGATGATAAACGTGAACAGACACTGTGTCATCTCCCTTAACTTTAGTAAGGCATTCGACACAATTCCTCACCAAATACCACTAACAAAAGTCCAGAAGTATGGCACAAGAAGCACCTTTTTGTCCTAGAGCAATTGCTTCCTCACCAACCGTCATCAGTGTGTACTCCTAAAGAGTCAGGTCAGGTATGGGGGCATGCCCCGGAGGAGCACGTCGCTGTGTCCACTTTGCGCATCCGTCTGGATCCGGATCCACTCCAGGGGCATCCGTCTGGCCATCCCCCAGGCAGATGCCAAGCCCATCCCCATCTCCTTGACATACCGAAGAACCTGCTATGACCACGAGGAATGTGGTTGGCCCATTGACCTCCTCCACTCACGAGGCTCCCACGCTGAAAGAATCTGGTGAGCAGGGTCATCATCAGGAGATTGAGCTACATGTCCATACAGACAGAGCTGACTCTCACGGACGATGCAGGTAACAAATGTCATTTGAACCTCTCTCAGCAACCGCTCGTCGGACACAAAGTCTGACCAGCAATAGCCAAGGATTCTCCGAAGAGACCTTGAACCAAAGGAATAAAGTCTCCATCTCAGATCCCTGGTCAGAGAGCAAGTCTCACATCCGTATCGCAAGACTGGAAGCACTAAGGACCTGAAGACTCAGACTTTTGACCTCCGCACAGGTACCAGCAGCATCACACCCCATGATCCAGTGAATCCATGACTCCCTAACCCGACCCAGATGTCTTTTGACCTCTTGCTCACAGCCAGCAGAGACATGAATATCACTGGTAATGTAAGTGAATCTCTCCATGACCTCAATGTCTTCACCACAAAGAGGTACTGACAAGATAGCAGCATCCAAGATGTCATTGAAAGTCTGGATCTTAGTTTTGACCCAGGAAACCCGGAATCCCAACAGCTCCGACTCCTCATTCAGCACCTCGAGGGCTCCCAAAAGGATATCCAGAGTCTCCGCAATGATGACGGCATCATCTGCAAATTCAATATCAGAGACCTTGACATTCCCAAACGATGCAACACAGCTTGATCTCTCTGACATCCTTCCCAGAATCCAGTCCATACAAATGCTGAAAAGTGTGGGGGCCAGTAAACACCTCTGACAAACTCAAGAAACAACTGGAAATAAGTTGGAGATAGGATCAACACATCCCTCAGCACTCTCAGGACCAGAGTAGAGTTGAGACATCAGATCAATCAGTTTTGGTGGCACCCCAACGAAGACCACAAATCCTCCAGAGGGCAACCCGATTCACTGAATCAACTGCTTTGCAGAGATCAACATCGGCTGCAAGCAGCCCCTGCTGAAACTCTCGTCTGCCTTCAGTGAGGACCCGAAAGGCAAGAATACAGTCAATCATAGACCTCTGGTGTAAAGCCTGACTGCTCTGGGTGCTGTTGCTCAAGCAGATGATGGCAAACCCTGTCAATAATTATCCGAGCAAAGACCTTGCCCGGCAATGAGAGCAGCGTCACCTCTCGGCAGTTGTTGCAGTACTGGCGATCACCCTTCCCTTTCCAGAGAGGGACAAGTCCTCTCTTCCAGTCAGTTGGGATGATGCCTGTGTTCCAGGCAGTACTGAAGATAATGGAGTACCTAAGATGATGCCTGTGCGTCAGGCTCGGGATGATGCTTTCCTCCTTTCCTCCATGGCTTACAGGGGCCACATCCAACCCATTTTCATGTTTGTACGGTCGCCATCCTGTTCTGCAGGACTTCGGAAGACCATGCAGCATGTATCTCCCACTCCGTCATTTTACAACCCTCTGGCCCCCGTATGGACCCAGAGGGAGTACGTCCTCCTCCTATGTCTAACTCCACTGCAGAAGGGTACACGCATGCATACTCACCCATATGACACCAACTGCCTGATCTTCAGTTCTGCCAGTGCCAGAGTCAGCTCTCTCGACTCGATGAGGAGCCACTCTAGTTTGACTCAAAACCAGTCTGTCCCAAATGGGCTCCCCCAGGTGGCATTCCTCCTTCCACCTCCTTTGGGTCCATTCTGTCACACATGCCACCAGTCGTCATACTCACTTCACACTCACCCATGCACTCTCTTGTGCGTTTGCCCACGGGTAGTGCAACCTCATCCTCTTGCAATGATAGATCAGTGTGCCCCAAAAGTGCATGCTTCGCACACCAGTGGTTCGGTGTCACACATGTGCATCACTGTACCACCGCACTTGGGCTGCGCGGTCTCGACCTCACTCACTGGTGGTTCAGTGTATGCTTCACACATATCCATGGTGCTGCGTCAGGCTCAGGCATGGCTGGCTCACATGTATGCTCTGCCTCATACCGCACACACTCCTGCACACTCATCATAGACACCCCATTGGGAAGAAGCCCCACCCAGTCCCCTGTTAACTGGGCAGCATCCTCCTTCTCACCATATATCGGGGAGTGCACATGCCTGTTTGCGAAGATTGATGGCTCCTCCAATCGGTCATTCCCACTTTCTGGCTCCCCTGGCATGGAGTCGTGTAACTGTCGGGCTGTGCACACTTCACACCCCATTGTCACCACAAATCCTAGCGATTCCTCGACTACTCCATCTATATCCCCGACTGTCTCAAACTCTACGGCGATCTCCATTTCCATTTTATTTAATTATTTCTCTGTTTATTTTATGTTCTTGTCCTCGCTGCTCTTTCTAATTCTACATTTCCAGGCTCCACTTTCATCCAAAGCTAAGCATCCCTTTCTCTACCTCTATTTATTTTTCTACCAGATAGGGGAGAAATGTTGGTTCTGGGACCAATCACTTGACAGATGCTCGCTGTCACTCACGAACGTTTGCTCCCTGCCGAGCTGTTATCCCGTAAGCAACATTTCTCCCCTACGAGTGTGGGAACCAGGGACCCATTTCATAAATTCCATTCATGCATCAGTGTATATACCATAAACCTATTTATTTGGCAAAAGAGAACCTCTGTAGACTAGAAATGCCCAGTTGTCATTCTCTTAAAGGTTTACACAACTGACTTATGAGCATATTCATGTGGATCGTCATCTATACTGTATTTATATATGTATTATATACTGTATATCTATACTGTATATATGTATATTTGTGTCTATACTGTATATATGTATTCGCGATACTGTATTTCAAACTTTTGATCAATTTTGGATACGGGCACTAATATTTACTCAAGGTATGCACAGATGGTACCAACTTGTCAATAATCATGCCCCCATAAGCATAAAAAACAAATATATCATAACAATCCAGTTTTACACCATTCAAGAAACCAAAAACTAAGTATTTTTTAGCCAAAAAAAGAGAAAGTTTTGATATTTTATGAAATTACCAACAGCCTCCAAGAATGAAGTCCCATGGAGGAGTTTGATGCATTACAATTATCCCCACTTATTGCAATTATTACATGCCAGAGCACAAAAATCGATGGATTATTTATAACCAGTATACCCTAGCTTAGACCAATGTAATGTTACGCCGATATTTTTATTACTTTGAAAATTGTCAAAAAAAAAAAATATTGTTGGGTATTCGCGCCCGCCGGCGTGCGGACGGCCACGTAACTCTAATCGCGGAACGTCGCCCACCGAACGGACAATCCAGTCGTGACCCTCTCCGACTAACGCCTGGAACCAGTCACGGGTGGACCTTTCGGTCTCACCACGATCGTGCCAATCGGCCCCCGCGTGGGATAGGGTTGCTCGCCAAATTCGACCTACCTAAGTAACCACACGGAGGGTAGACCGGGCGATCGCACCTCGCCGCAGGTCGACTTCGGACACGGGCCACTTTAAGCGACCCGTTCCGTACTATCGGGATAACCGAGCGGTGTTATTCGTCGGCCTCGACGGTTCGATTAATTATCGGGCGTTTTAGCCCACGACCAACCCTTTACGTGAAGCAAGATGGAGATTCAATGAAAGAAAAGACGAAGCGAAGCGGGAAAACAGTTCAACAATAAGCACATTTATTTCGCGATGAACGGAAAGCACACATATACAATTCCACCAAAAGCACATGTAAAAGAAGAAGACAATGCAATATTACACAAAAAGCAAATGCAACAATGCAGATCTAATCGACTACCGGGCACACGGCAACACTTATACAATTTTACTTCACAGACGGCGCCGACAACACATATTCCCAAAGCAAAAGAAAAGAGAACCACCCTCCAGGATGAGGGGGGTAGGCGGGCCTGGGGCCGAGAACGTGTCGGGCCTACCCGTCTGATGATGAGACGCAGAGCGGCGGTGGCGCCTCAACTCCGCGGACCTCGCGGACAGTGTCTGGTAGGGGGTGGGAAAAGGGGCCCCCTTTGTCGCACTATCTCAGCGCGGGGGGAAACAGGAGGGGGTTGCTGATGCTCGGGGGAAGGAGGATATCACCCTGTCTCGGGTCCCGCGGCGAGCGTCTCCTCCTCCACCTCGGTCGCGTTGCTGGCCTCTCCCTGTGCAGCTCCCGGCACCGACGCGAGCACCCCCTCGTCCGCCTTCGCCGCCGCCACCTCTCCACAGCTCCGTCCTCTTCACTCTGACTAGTACCACTTCTTTCCAGCTCCACCGACGACTCTCTTGAACTCCGCACACTCAACTCAACTTCCAACTGAACTGACGAACGCAGCCGTTTATATAAGCCCCGTGGCTTCGCTCTTTCACCCTTGACCCTCTGCCTCCGACCCTTCACCTCTCTAACTGGCTCCCCATTGGCCCGAGGAAAAGTGGGCGTGAATGCTTTTTGATCCATGTATTTGCATATAGCAACCGCCCTCCAACGCCCTGGAGGCGGGGCCAAATTGCCCCTCGCTCACCGATTGGACGGAACAAAAGTGGGCGTGAGTCGTTTTTGATCCGTTTTCTGCGGAAAGTCTGTGATGTTTTTGAACACGCTGATCGGTGCGCGCCCTACACGAGTCCAGTATCGGCGCCCACAAGTGGCGCGAGAATGGTGGCGATGCGACGGTGGCGAGTTGTGACGGTAAAGGTCGTGGCTGTTGTTGTGAAGCGGCGTTGTGGTTGGTGGTTGTTGTGAAGCGGCGTTGTGGTTGGTGGTTGTTGTTGCGAAGCGGCGTTGTGGTTGGTGGTTGTTGTGAAGCGGCGTTGTGGGACGTGGTTGGTGGTGGTAGTAATGGCGGCTGGTCCAAAATAAAGATAGTAAAAGAAAAACGGCTATCCTGAAGAGCTGCAGCCCGACTGATTGACATTCATTCCCTCTAGACAACGGGTTTGGGCCTAACTACACATATACTTACCGAGATATCTCACCTAAGGGACCTGAATGGTGGTTTGTGAATTTCATCAACCACAACACTACCCCCTCCCCTTTTTACAGACTCGTCCCGAGTCATCAAATTTTCGTGTGCCATCATGTGTAGTTTTCCCCTAGTACATTTTACCTACGGATCCCTGAGTGCGACATTCATGGTATTCGTGTCCCCAAAATAAATAACCTGATGGCTGAGTAACTACCTAAACAAACTCACTCACACGGACGACTTAAATAAAATTGCCGGCGCTAAGACAGACATGCCGGGGGCGCACTCATATGTACAGTACATCTTAACCTTAACTTACAAATTTTACACTAAACCATGGCCCAGGATCACTGAACTCTGCAAAAAGAAAGCAGTTAGCAGGGAGCCAGGCTGCTCACACGCAGTCTCTGGCTCAAACAATGCAGGTGACGGGGAACGTGGCCGGCTGCTCACACGCAGTCCAAGGCCTTCCCTTTTGAACTGAACGCAGTGAACCACAACGGTGCATGGGCTGCACAAATGCAGTCTCCGTGCCAGCTCAAGTGGCACACGCAATGAACACAACGAATGGATGGATGAATACAAACACGGTGCACGGGCCGCCACTGCAGGCCCGTGTTGTAGCTGCCAACAGGGCAGTTCTTGCAGCTTGCAAACTGTTGCCTTGATCCTGGCGCACATGGCAATGAACAGGGGGGGGGGGCAAAGCAAAAATTGAACGGGGCTGGTGAACGTGGGCAGTGGGCATGGCAAAGGCAGAGCAGGCAAACACAGCCCGCAGAAGAAGGCCGTTGCAGGCAAACATAACCGGCAGATGAACTGGCCGGCACAGGCCTTGAAGTACAGCAGCTGCAGACGATCCGGCCGGCACAGGCCTTGCAGCACAGCAGCTGCAGACGATCCAGCCGGCACTGGCCTTGCAGCAAAACAACAGCTGCCGATGAAGTGGGCCGGCCTTTGCCTTGCAGCAACGCAGCCAGCAGATGAAGCTGGCCAGCCTTTGCCGTTCAGTGGAGGTTGGTGGAGGGAGTGCGGTGGTGCTGGCCACTTGGAAGGCGGGCTCGGACCTACCTACCTGTCTCCCTCCCACCTATCGCCTTTGCCTGTCACTGTACATACCCACTCCCTTAATTTGTCAAACCCCAATTTAGCCCCAACTTATTTTTTTATTTTTACTTCCCCACTATAAATCGTCCCCTAACCCCCTTTACTGTCCTTGTTCGGCTAACCTATCCTGTCACCTAGCCTACTCCCCACCCCTACGTTCCCTTCCCGGAGGGGAATAAGGGAGAGCTAACGTCCTGTGTCGAGGCCCAACGAAGCCTCAGGATGGCCTCCCCAGAGTTCAGCGATCTATAACACAAAGTGGGTCCAGCGGCCCACAACGAGAGCGAGGGGATGGATGGTGCGGAGGGGTACACTTCCTAATCTACCCTATCCATTTAACTGTTAAACTACCCTGGGGCTTTCAACAAGCGCCTCTCGCTTAAACTATTGGTTCTAACAACCCAGATTCCCGTCGCCTGTGTTGGTGTCCTCACAATTTCTGGCCTCGCCCCCCAATTTTCTCTCCGTGCCCTCACACGGTCTCATGGCTGGGACACGTGGCTCCCTTTGGCAGGCACGACCCTCTGCCGATTCTCCCGCTATGGCACCCCCGGGCACTACACTGCCTCCGAGCCTACCAGCTCCCTAAACACCGGGGAGTGCCCCCCATGGCACCTCCCCTGAAATGCACACGTGGCAGGCTGGCTTCCCAGGCCCCATTCCGAGGGTCACCCGTGCCCACAACACTGCCCACGCGGCTAATGGCGCCCCGGGCCCCCGCACCAAGCAGGCGCACCCGTGCCCACTACGCTATCCCGGCCCCCCATGGGCCCTTGGCCTACCACGGCCGACTAGCCTGGTGCCCGGGGTACCCACTCAGCGATACTCACCTTTCGCAGCCACGCTCCCAGCCCGTCAACAGGGCTCCTGCACCCCTCCAAACGGGTTTCGAGCCTACATTCACACCAACAGCAAAACGACCTCCATTTTTCAATTTAACTAACCCCCTAACTCACTCTACACTGACCCCGGGGGTCCCTTGGGCGGGAGTCACTCCTCCCCCCAATCACTCATCGCACCATGCATTCCCCATTCGCTCCACTCACACAGACCCGCTGGCCTCACTCACTCACCAAGCACATGCTTCCACTTCACTCACCAACAACTCTTCAACACACTCACCGCTGAACTCTGCCATCCTCCTGACTACATCCCCTAACTAACTCGTGCTCCCACGTCGTCCCTTAAACTACAGCACGTTCCTTTTAACACTACGTAGCTAAACTACGTCCCCTTTACACATTCACTGTCAGTCACTGTCTCCAAATAAATCATTTTATTTCCCCACCTAAATCTGGCTACAATCCCTCTCACTAATCCATTCCACGGACTCCATGAGGACTTACCCCTGCCCCATGAAGTCGGTCTAGCTAAGCTAACCCTTCCCCCTAACTAGTTTCCATCCTGTGCCCTGCTTAAGGGGGTCTTCCACCCCTTGCCCAGGAATCCTGTGCACCCGAAAGTGAGGCTTGCTTCTCTTTTTTTTTTTTTCATGCGCAGCACCAGCGCGGCAACTCGCGCACTTTGCACCTGCCCGTGACGTCATGCAGCTGCACGTGTTCCTCGTCCCTCCTTGGACGGTACTATCCGGCAGGGATACCCCTCCTGCCGGATTCCAACCCCACGTGCAGCCATGACGTCACCGTGCGCATAAAAAAAACACAAGCCCCACGTCTCGAGGGGTTCCCCACGCGAACACATGTGCTTTGCCCGTTGGAGCTCAACACACACGATCGCGTGGAGAACCCGTCCAGTCCAAATCCATTATCATGCCTAAACTTTGTCCGTCCGCGGGATCGGCAAATCCACCGCGTGCGTGTCCGGACCGGGACTTCACTCTCGCAAGCGAGCACGTGGCGGCCTCGTGCGTTGCACAGCACGGACCGCGTGCTCACTGCTGAGTGAACCCGGCACGGTCCCCGAAACAACTACAGCCGCTACTCGGCTTTCTTTCCTTACATGTCGCCGTCGTCGCCATTCAACACACGCACACCTGCGTGTTACGACGCTCACACTCCATTCCATTACATTCACACCGGGAGACGCGGCTGCGTGCTCCCGCATGCCCACCGACATCTCCCTCACATACCGCTCTCTCACACACACGGTCTCCCTTGCACACAGCGACCTTGCACACGGCCGTTCACTCACGCATGCGGGGGCACTCACCCGCGGTGCCTCATCCACACACCGTGCCTTACTCACACACACGGCGACACTCACACACGGTGCCTCATCCACACACGGCATGCTGGGAAGCACGTACTCCGGCACCATCGCCACAACACCACTCACACACGGGGTCGCTTCCACACACGGGGACGCACTCACGCCTTGCACCACACACACAGGGACAACCACACTGGGGATTCGTGTCCCCACAAGGGTCTCCGGGGCCTCTATACCCCCCAAGCTCTCCGTGCACCCGTTCGCAGCACTCCTCCCCTCGAACTCGCAAAGCACGACCGAACTCACCTGGTCGTGACTCGCCTCAAGGGGGCATACTCCCTCCCCTCGTTCCTGGAGGAGGCTATCCTGCTGCTCGCACCGGGCCTCCACCCAGTCCACCAGCTCACCCCCATTATCCTCCACTACCTCCGTGTGTGTGTGTGCGTCACTTACCCCGTCTTCATCGTGCAGTCTTCCCTCTATCGTTCCCATCTCCCGTGTCTCTGCCAACTCAGTCACCTCTTCACCCTTTACCTCCCTTGTCTCAACTATTATTTCCGTTGTCGTCACCTCGTGTCTCGTCTCACACGTTTTGGTCTCCCCATTTAATTTTTCCCTTTCGGTCATCGTCACGACCCTCGCCCAACACGCCCCCGAGTTATTTTTTCACCCGCCTCCACCGCGGGCCCGACAGCCGTTGCACCCCCTTCCAGCTCGTTCGCTCCTACACGTGGAGTCGCCATTCCCAGCTCCCTGGTCACGGCCTTCATGCCCGCCTGCAGGCATCGGCCCATGTTCTGCGTCTCACCCCGCAGCTTTTTCGTTTCCTCCTTCATGTTTGCTTCCATTCCGTTTATTTGCTTGTTCATTTCGTTTTTCATTTCATTTGTATTTGTATCCATCTTTTCGTTCATGTTCGCATTTATCTTCGCTGTCATTTCCGCATTCATCTTTTGTGCATTCGCATCCATCTTTTGTGTATTCGCATCCATCCTTTGTGTATTCGCATCCATCCTTGCTGTCATTTCCGCATTCATTTGTGCCAGCATGGTGAATAGCTGGGCCATGTCGGGTGCGCTTGGGTGAGCCGTTTCGGCAGGGGTTGGGGAAGGGTTTTGGTGGAGAGGGGGAGGGGAGGTGTCATACACCGCGGCCGCTGCCGTACCCATTTCGGGCTCTGGGTTCAGTTGGGCGAGTTCGTTTCCCTGTACAACCAACATTTCCTGCACGGGGATTTCACCCTGTGCCATGGATTCTACACATTACTACACATATACATTTCTAATACCCCCGGCTCCCACTCGCCTTGAGACGCCATCTTGCTTCTCTTAAAGGGTTAATTTAACTCGCTCGTAATTTGGAGGGAATCGGGGGTCGCTCCTCTCACCCCTGGACCGATTCCCGTGAATTTAGCCGGAGACAGGAGAGCCCGTTTTCCCGTTCTCCGATACCAGTGCCGCGAGGAGGGCGATGGGTTTATATCCCACTCCTGACACCAGTGTTGGGGATTCGCGCCCGCCGGCGTGCGGACGGCCACGTAACTCGAATCGCGGCACGTCGCCCACCGGACGGACAATCCAGTCGTGACCCTCTCAGACTAAGGCCGGGAACCAGTCACGGGTGGACCTTTCGGTCTCACCACGATCGTGCCAATCGGCCCCCGCGTGGGATAGGGTTGCTCGCCAAATTCGACCGACCCAAGTACCCACACGGAGGGTCGACCGGGCGATCGCACCTCGCCGCAGGTCGACTTCGGACACGGGCCACTTTAAGCGACCCGTTCCGTACTATCGGGATAACCGAGCGGCGTTATTCGTCGGCCTCGATGGTTCGATTAATTATCGGGCGTTTTAGCCCACGACCAACCCTTTACGTGAAGCAAGATGGAGATTCAATGAAAGAAAAGACGAAGCGAAGCGGGAAAACAGTTCAACAATAAGCACATTTATTTCGCGATGAACGGAAAGCACACATATACAATTCCACCAAAAGCACATGTAAAAGAAGAAGACAATGCAATATTACACAAAAAGCAAATGCAACAATGCAGATCTAATTGACTACCGGGCACACGGCAACACTTATACAATTTTACTTCACAGACAGCACCGACAACACATATTCCCAAAGCAAAAGAAAAGAGAACCACCCTCCAGGATGAGGGGGGTAGGCGGGCCTGGGGCCGAGACCGTGTCGGGCCTACCCGTCTGATGATGAGACGCAGAGCGGCGGTGGCGCCTCAACTCCGCGGGCCTCGCGGACAGTGTCTGGTAGGGGGTGGGAAAAGGGGCCCCCTTTGTCGCACTATCTCAGCGCGG
Source organism: Eptatretus burgeri (assembly GCF_056783735.1). Taxonomy (NCBI): domain Eukaryota; kingdom Metazoa; phylum Chordata; class Myxini; order Myxiniformes; family Myxinidae; genus Eptatretus; species Eptatretus burgeri. The sequence continues at coordinate 44,829,073 of NC_140970.1, read as the reverse complement.
GGGGGAAACAGGAGGGGGTTGCTGATGCTCGGGGGAAGGAGGATATCACCCTGTCTCGGGTCCCGCCGCGAGCGTCTCCTCCTCCACCTCGGTCGCGTTGCTGGCCTCTCCCTGTGCAGCTCCCGGCACCGACGCGAGCACCCCCTCGTCCGCCTTCGCCGCCGCCACCTCTCCACAGCTCCGTCCTCTTCACTCTGACTAGTACCACTTCTTTCCAGCTCCACCGACGACTCTCTTGAACTCCGCACACTCAACTCAACTTCCAACTGAACTGACGAACGCAGCCGTTTATATAAGCCCCGTGGCTTCGCTCTTTCACCCTTGACCCTCTGCCTCCGACCCTTCACCTCTCTAACTGGCTCCCCATTGGCCCGAGGAAAAGTGGGCGTGAATGCTTTTTGATCCATGTATTTGCATATAGCGACCGCCCTCCAACGCCCTGGAGGCGGGGCCAAATCGCCCCTCGCTCACCGATTGGACGGAACAAAAGTGGGCGTGAGTCGTTTTTGATCCGTTTTCGGCGGAAAGTCTGTGATGTTTTTGAACACGCTGCTCGGTGCGCGCCCTACACGAGTCCAGTATCGGCGCCCACAAGTGGCGCGAGAATGGTGGCGATGCGACGGTGGCGAGTTGTGACGGTAAAGGTCGTGGCAGTTGTTGTGAAGCGGCGTTGTGGTTGGTGGTTGTTGTTGTGAAGCGGCGTTGTGGTTGTTGTGAAGCGGCGTTGTGGTTGGTGGTTGTTGTGAAGCGGCGTTGTGGTTGTTGTGAAGCGGCGTTGTGGGACGTGGTTGGTGGTGGTAGTAATGGCGGCTGGTCCAAAATAAAGATAGTAAAAGAAAAACGGCTATCCTGAAGAGTCGCAGCCCGACTGATTGACATTCATTCCCTCTAGACAACGGGTTTGGGCCTAACTACACATATACTTACCGAGATATCTCACCTAAGGGACCTGAATGGTGGTTTGTGAATTTCGTCAACCACAACAATATATATATATATATATATATATATATATATATATATATATATATATATATATATATATATATATATATATATATATATATACACACACACACACACACACACACACACACACACACACACACACACACACACACACACACACACACACACACACACACACACACACACACACACACACACACACACACACACACACACACACAAGCCGGTAGGCGACGAGGGATTCGCTAGGATCGAAGCGCTGGATACGGTGCTTTTCATTCTGACCGATCCACCAACGAAGATTCATTGCCAAGACGTATTGGTTCACATACAATTGTTCCTCTGCCTGGCAAGATTTTTCCTATTGCGTATTTTGCCAACTGGCACTCCACATAAAAAATGACGGTAAATAGACGCCCTATTTTTGAAGGACTACCATTTGAAAAATAAAACCGAAATCAAAAATCGGCTCGAGTAAAATTTTCTAAATATCTCGAAGTGTTTAATTCCGAAGTCTCGTTTCTCCACATTCAAAACTGAAGGACAAGTATTGAAAATAGTGAACGTGGTTTTTCGGTCTCCGCATAGCAACGGGTGGTTGCTAAGCAACGAAACTCAAACACGCACACTCCCAGCCCATATGGCATTAGTTCGCCAAGTTTCATCGAAATTGGTTTGCTGGTTTGTGCTGTGGAGCCTCGCGTTGCGGACACACACACACAGACACACACGGAAAACCCGATAAACTTCTCTCAATGCTCTTATTTGACCACCTCCTGAGCCACACATTATTTTTCATAAGCCACGCCCACTTTCCGACGCCACTCTCACTTTTCATCAACCACGTCCACTTTCCCGAAGCTCCGCCCACTTTCCTAAGCCCTTCAGAAAAAATGACCGTAAATAGATGCCCTATTTTTGAAGGACTACCATTTGAAAAATAAAACCTAAATCAAAAATCGGCTCGAGTAAAATTTTCTCAATATCTCGAAGTGTTTAATTCCGAAGTCTCGTTTCTCCACATTCAAAACTGTAGGACAAGTATTGAACATAGTGAACGCAGTTTTTCGGCCGCTGCATAGCAACGGGTGGTTGTTTAGAAACGAAACTCAAACGTGCACAATCCCAGCCCATATGGCACCTGTTCGCAAAGTTTCATCGAAATTGGCTTGCTGGTTTGTGCTGTGGAGCCTCGCGTTGCAGACAGACACACACACACACACACACACACACACACACACACACACACACACACACACACACACACACACACACACACACACACACACACACACACACACACACACAAAACCCGACAATAAGGGATATCTAGTGAATCCAATATATATATATATATATATATATATATATATATATATATATATATATATATATATATATATATATATATATATTAAAACCCCGCTCTCTGAACACCTCGATTATCTGAACACCCCGCATATAAACATGCTTTTTACCAGTCCCAAACCAGTTTTTACCCCGCACTGTGAACGCTACTCCAACCTTTGAAGGCATCACTGCGAAACATGGCCATTGTTCAGCCACGGCTGCATGGCAAACGTCATACAAACAAACGCCGTTGCTAATTACCACCCATCGCGCAGTTCGTTTTACTGGATGCAATGGCGTGGATAGAAAATGCAGCGGGGTGTGAAGAGATACAGTGACTTAATTAGAACCAGTTTCTAAATTAATCAATGGTAATCAACCAATAAGCGTCAAGAATTACAATTTCGTCCAATCAGCAGAGGCCTCCCCCTGAGGGAGGGGCACAAGAAGGCCCTGCACACCTCCCTTTCCATCAATCTTCACTTGCTATTGAAGTTCATGCAGGACGATACACCAAAATGCCGAAAACGCGTCACGATCTGCCGTTGGAAGATAAAGTCCATCTGGTAAAGGAAGCGGAATCCAAGTCACAACGCAAACTCGCTGCTGATTTCGGAATTTCGCTGGGCGCAGTGAACGGTATTTTCCGTCGTAAAGAGTCGATATTGAAGGAATTCGAAGACGGGGCCCTATCTTCGCAAAGTCGACGAAAAGGAAGCAGTTTCGTAGACATTGAAAACCACGTGCACACATGGTTCCATGCTGCTCGTTCAAAGAGGATCCCTGTCAGCGGACCTATGGAAAAACCGAAGGCATTAGAAATCGCGACTGCCATTGGTGAGGTGGATTTCAAGGCATCCAACGGCTGGCTTGCCCGATTTCAAGCTCGAAACGAGATCTCAGCACGTGCAGTTAGCGGCGAGAGTGGTGGCGTTGATCAGACGACAGTAGAGGAGTGGAAAACGCATCTGCCATAGCTATGTGACGGTTTCAAGCCACAAGACGTTTTTAACGCCGACGAGACTGGCCTCTTCTTCCACGCTTTACCCAAACGGTCGCTGGTGGAAAAAGGACACTCCTGTCATGGTATAAAGTCGCCAAAGGATCGAATAACGCTGCTGTTGTGCACGAGTATGACTGGCGAGAAACTTAAACCACTCGCCATCGGCAACGCAGTGAAACCACGTTGCTTTCGTAACATCAAAGTCGATTCCCTCACTGTGGCGTGGACAGCAAACAAACGAGCGTGGATGACCTCGGTGTTGTTCGTTGAATGGTTGAAAGCGCTCGACAAGAAGATGCGAAACAAACGGCGGAGGATTCTTCTCTTCCTCGACAATGTGCAGTCTCATCCAATGGGTGTGACGCTGACGAACATGACCGTAAAGTTCCTGTCTCCGAACGTTACGTCGGTCTTGCAAGTTGCAGCCCCTTGACCAAGGTGTGATAAGCAACCTGAAGCGTCTTTTCAAACAACGGCTGCTCCGGCACGCGCTGTCGAAGATCGATACCGCTTCAAACGTAAACGAAATCTTGAAGAGCGTCAACGTTCTCCATGCTGTTCAGTGGAGCAGCAATGCATGGGATCAAGTCCAGCCGACGACGATTACCAAGTGCTTCGTCAAGTGCGGCTTCCCTTCCGAGTCACCCGATAGTGACTGGGACACTGACGATGACCTCAGCCTACGCGAGCTCATTTCGCGAGGTGCAGAGATTGGCGTATGCGACGACGTGACCCCCGAGGAATACGTTCGGTGCGACGATACGGTGTGCGTTCATGACTGCGAGGACGACGACTGGGAGAACGATTTAATGCGGAAAGACGATGACGAAGAGAATGTGGACAAAGAGAATGGGGACAAAGAGGAAGTGGAAGACATGCAGGTGACGGTACAAGATGGACTCAGTTGTGTGAAAAAGCTTAAAACTCTCTTTCTGAATCAAGGATGGGCAGAGTTGTTCGCTCCTTTGGAAAGAATCGAACTTCAGTTCAAGTTCATGTCCTGGAGAATGCCAAATCGAAACCACAGAGTTTTATAACATCTTGGCTTAGAGACAAGTAATTGTATAAATTTCAAATTTTGATTCTCATGCTGTCAATTTTGCGTTGCATTTTTGATCTTATCAATTTTCTATCTTTCCGTGGCAAATAATTCGAATAATTGTATTATTACTACTGAATGCCAATAATTGTGTGCTCATTTTGTCTGTGGAATGTGTATTTAGATGTGAATGTATTGATTAAACGACTTTTGTGATCTATCGAATACAGATGACGTGTTCATGGTCGGTTGATACCCTAATCCCCGATAATGTGAACACCCCGCACATGAACGCATTTTCGTCCAGTCCCAGAAGTGTTCAGAATAGAGGGGTTTTACTGTATATATATATATATATATATATATATATATATATATATATATATATATATATATATATATATATATATATATATATATATATATATATGTAATACCAAGCATGCACACTAAAAACTCGGCTCGCCGTCACGTGATCCCTATGAAATTGCTGTGGCACTTAGCGGACATGCCGACAATGTTTGGGAAGTCTTGGCGTTCCATATTACCACTTGCATTTTGCACAATGCGTATTTTTGTCATTCCCCGTGTACAGTCTGACGTCTGCTACCAGCTATGTTGTACTGCTATCCCGTGCATGTGCACGGGTATCGCATATATATATATATATATATATATATATATATATATATATGTATATATATATATGTATATATATATATGTATATATATATGTATATATATATGTATATATATATATATATATATATATATATATATATATATATATATATATATATATATATATATATATATATATATATATATATATATATATATATATATATATATATATATATATATATATATATATATATATATATATATATATGTATATATATATATATATATATATATATATATATATATATATGTATATATATATGTATATATATATGTATATATATATATATATATATATATATATATATATATATATACATACATATATATTGTTAAGGATTCAGTGGTGGCGGGATTCGGACAAGTGGCGTCAATCACTGTCCGTAACCTGTTTGGGTTTTCGCACCCTACTCTCGACAGCCAAATGTTACAGATTCGGCGCCAGCCTAACCACCGCCGTCTCCGGGGATATAACGCCGGCTGGTTCGGCACAGGCCTCGGGTCACGCGCCTCGAATCATGATACCAACGTACCCCTGGACCTTACGAGTTGCGGAAATAGCCCCCGGTTACAGACTGGTTTTGTCAGATACCGAGCGAATTCTGCCAGTCTGTAACCATTTTGGTTTTTATATCCAAATCGAGCGGATCGTTCCTCGGCGCGGCACAAATTAATTCAAAGCGGCAACTTCATACGAATCAGCCAGATTTATTGGGGACACATTGGGGAACCCAACACAAGCAAAGCATTCACGACAATGTTATAATTGATCTATAACCCGTTCTTAACTAGGAAGCTACGGATTATGGGTTTCAAAGGGGACCCCAATGAGATAAACCTTAAACAACATGCAGACAAGACATGGACAGCATGCAGACAAGACACCGAGTACTTGGTGACGTTTCATGGACGAGAGGAAAGTGTCAAAAGCACGAATGTGGCTTGTGACAAGCCGATGTCCACGGATTTGAGCACCCAAGCTGGAGGACGCCGCGTGGCAAGATGGCAGCATCGTACTCTTTCTTCTCAAGGCACTGCTTGCGCACGCCCTCCTCAGCGCATTCTGACCCCACGTAATGTCGACGGCACAAGACCATCAGGTTAATGGTGGGTTTCAGCTGGTTTCTCACAATGTCCAGTATAAAAGTCCAGGCCTGGCCTGTTCACCAGACCAGGACAAATCGAGGTGTTGGGCTTTGCAGGCGGATCGACAAACGTGCCGAGGACCTCCTCACAAAAGTCGATCGCCGACTCCCCTCATGCAGTTCCTCCTGCCTCCTCCACGAAACAGATCGCAGACTCGACTTTAGCAGCCTCTCCTGCCTCTTTCACGAAGCAGATCGCAGACAGACACAGCCCCTACAGCAGAATCCTCACTCGACACTCAGTGTTCTTCGGCCCACTGAGCCCACAAAATGGCATGAATCTTCAGCCGCAACGGCCCACAAAAGCACTTTGGCCTCAATGGCCTACAAAAATGCTTCGGCCCATATGGCCTACTCACAAGCAGCAGCAGGCAACAAGCCCTGCATTGGACAGCAGGTGACACAGCAATGGTGGCACGGTGATATCGATGGTAAGCAAATGCAGTTGGAGGTGTTCTTGAGGATGCAAATAGGTGTGATGACCTCAGACCAGGTGAGATGGAGTGTACCCTTAACCGTCCTTGCCTGACTTGTTTTGGTTAAGTTCTCTTTTTTTTTTTTCTTTCTTCCTTTTTCTTCTTTTCTTTTACAGACAGGACGGTGTGTTTCTTACTCAAACGTTATCTTCGTGGGTGTGTGCTCATGACATACTGGTGGCCAATCTGGCACTTGGAGAGGGTGACCGAGCCTGGCCCTTGCTAACAAGTTTTCCAATCAACACTACTCGTACCAGAAGTCACACATGAATGGTGTGGAGGAGAGTTCATTGAACCTAACCATTTACTTTTTGCTCTAGACAATGCAACAAACCCTGCTATGGCTAGAATGGTCCTCATGACCCATTTTTCCCAACCTGGCACACTGTTCCATTCTTTTAAACCTGGGCAAGGCCCTTATTTGTCCTTTTCCATTTGGTGGTGCCAGGCATAACTCGCTGGCTGGAGAGTGTGACTACTACTAGGCCTCTTTGCCTGCTTCCAATTGGGGGTGGAGGACACCAGCGACCTCGGGGCTCACCTGAGCGTGCTTCTGGCGCTCCAAACTAAGGGGTGGCTCTCTCGCCCCCATACTGTGCTCTCCTCGCACCCATACTGTGCTCTCCTAGCACTGAACCTACCGAGCTCTCCTGGCACTGAACCTACCGTGCTCTCCTGGCACTGAACCTACCGTGCTCTCCTCGCACTAAACCTACTGTGCTCTCTTGGCACTGAACCCTACGGTGCTCTCTTGGCACCTCTGACAGCCTTCACCTGCCAGGAACTCCCCAAAGCCCTGGTGCCCTATTTCCCGACTCACCAACTTCCAATACCATGTCACACTCCCAGCCAATACCACCATACCTTGGCCTGCACCTACCCATCACAGTCCACCTGCACAATGGAACAGCAGCCAGAATCCATGTCAAATCCTCTAAGCCCCCCTAACCTACACTAACTTGGTTAGGAGACTCCCACCGACAGGGTAACTTGTTCGCACTCACTTTCCTCATTTGCACAATCACGCCATTCACCCAAACACTTTAGTCATCCATTCAACAGTGCCACACACCCAGTCCACAACATCATCCAACAACTTTCACTTTTATGTGAAAACAAAAATACACCAGTCCCTCGGATCCCACTTGGTCATCAAATTTAACTGGTTTACTTTTTCATCAAACCTCAATCAATTTGTCTCTACGTCCATCATCTGCTGGCCTCCTCCATACTGCCCGAATCGTTTATTTCCAACAGTTGAAACAAGACATCAAAATCTCTTCACAAGCCCCATGGAACCTCTGCATGATTCCAACCAGGCATTTCAGTCTTCCCTCAAACAAGCCACTCTTTGTCATCAACTTGTTTCAGGTGTGTTTAACGCTCTGCCTGTCATGTCTCCACCACTTTTTTTTCCAATAATCACCTAAATCCACTCGTGCCACTCTTATCCTTTCTGTCAGTCTCAATTTGCAATCACTCTCAATATAATTTTCAATCAAAGTTTCTTTTCATCCCAATATGGCCTGCTTCTTTGGCTCATTGGAAGGGCAATGAGGGAACGAATTCCTCATTACCCATTACATGACCCCGCTGCCTTTCCGCCACGGCTCAAAGGGGTCACATCTCAATTGGGGTTGTGGTGCACCCCCTCCTTTTCTCCAGGGTTCGCCAGTCAGGTAAACCCCAATCGGTGGAGCGCCCCCCCCTCTTCTCCAGGGTTCACGGAAATCAGGTAAACCCCAATCAGAGAAGCGGCCTCCCCCTCTTCTCCATAACTCCCTCAAGACAGATAAACCCCACTCAGCAAGCCAAACCCCTCGTGTGCTCAGAAAGGTTTGAAGACCAAGTGACACATGGCAGCGCCACTTGCTACTCATCTGCGCTCGACCCCAAAGTTCCTGTGAGGCTGATAGAGAAATTAAAATCCAATTTCTAAAGCCTGCTCCTGGATGCAACACCTCTAAGTCTGTAAGAACCCATATGGAGTTGTCCATTATGGTTTTTGTCCCCTGGCTCAAGTTCTGTCCTGGTGGCATGTCTATTTCCTTTGTCACCACTCATTCCATGCTCAGGACTCCCACACACAGAAGACTGCACACATTCCAAGGTTATGTGTTGACCTTCCACACACTCAACCTTGTCTGCGTACTGACCAACTGCCTCGCACTCCAGGGTTACATTCTCGACCAGCAGGTGAGTACCCACACACGTTTCGACCTTGGCAGCACATACCGGTGCTGTAATCTGGAGTGTGGGCTCACAGCATTCATTCACAGCCACTCCACACACACATTCAGGGGTCACGCATATGTGCACCCCCATCGGACAGAGTCTCTTCATAAACATAAAATTCAATTTCTATCTTAAGCTCCTCGTCCGCACCATGTATGCATGTACCCACGTACCTGCTTCGTTCCAGAGTCACCTCGGTCCGGTCGCTTCTCTCCAGCAGGTTGCTCATCATCGATTCTCCACACTCCTCTGGGGCTGTCAGCTCCACATGCTGGACCTGCTCAAAATGTGTTTTATTCGTCAACAACCCCGCATTCCCCCTCAATGTCTCAATCACCAGGGTTTGCTCGAATTGTGGTGTCATCCGGCGAGTGATATCAATCAAGTTCTGCACCACTAACATTCCTCCCTGTGGTGATGCCACATATCCCACATTATTTTGCTGTTCTACTTCCTGGCTCCATTTTCTTTCCCATTTGAGTCGTTCTTCCTCTCCGAGCCTTTTGAGTTTTTCGTTATCTTTCCGGAGTTTTAACATCTCCACGTACTCCAACTTCGCTCTCTCCTTGAGTTGGTCAGTTTCAAATTCATGTTCTTTTTGTTTCCTCTCCCACTGTCTCTCTTGTTCTTCCTTCTACAATCTCGTCGTTTCCTTCAATTGCTTGATTTCCCTTTCCCGCTTCATTCGTTGTTCTTCCAACATCTCCACGTACTCCAACCTTGCTTTGGCTTCTCACTGTTCGATCTGCACAGTGTGGTTCCTTAACGTTTCATTCTACGTTCTCTTTCTTTCCTCCCTTAACATCCTCAGCTCGTTTTGCAATTCCCTCTCTTTATTTTCGTGTTTTTGTAACTCAAAAGGTCTTTCCCATAATTCCTTGCTCATCTCCACACCTCTTTCGCATGCTTCCTCCCTCAATTCGTCCATTCTCTTACCGTATTCCTTGCTCATCTCCACACCTCTTTCCCATGCTTCCTCCCTCAATTCGTCCATTCTCTTACCGTATTGCTCGCTAATTTCTAGTTGACATGGCAGTTCATTTCCCCTGCACTCAGATTTCCGAAACTGTCCTGACTTTTCCAACAATTCTTCCCTCCTTCTCCTCCGATCTTTCTCTCCTCTTTCCATCTCCTGTTCCAGACTTTCTCTTATCCGATCGCCTGTTCTTACCTTTTTCTTCAGTTGTTGCAATTCCAAATAGTGTTCCCGTTTTTCCTTTTCCAGCTATATTTTCCATTCTTCTTCCAAGTTCTCACTATCCCGGGAGTTACTAATTTGCTCTTCCTCTATTCTTTCGTTCAGTTCGCTCTTCTCCTGTTCCAACCTATGGGTACTCCACTCTACTTTCCTCATTTCACCCTGTTGTTCCTCGAACTGTCTTGACTTTCCCAACAATTCTTCCTTCCTTTGCTCCTGATATTTCTCTCCTCCTTTTATCCTCTGTTCGAGGCTTTCTCATATCTGATTGCCTGATCTTATCTCTTCCTTCAGATGTTTCAATTCCAAATCGTGTTCACATTTTTACTTTTCCATTCTTCCTCCAAGCTCTTCCTATCCTGGGAGTTACTAATTTGCTCTTCCTCTATTCTTTCGTTCAGTTCGCTCTTCTCCTGTTCCAACCTATGGGTACTCCACTCTACTTTCCTCATTTCACCCTGTAGTTCCTCGAACTGTCTTGACTTTCCCAACAATTCTTCCTTCCTTTGCTCCTGATATTTCTCTCCTCTTTTTATATTCTGTTCATGGCTTTCTCTTATCTGATTGCCTGATCTTACCTCTTCCTTCAGATGTTTCAATTCCAAATCGTGTTCACATTTTTACTTTTCCAGCTTTATTTTCCATTCTTCCTCCAAGCTCTTCCTATCCGGGGAGTTACTAATTTGCTCCTCCTCTATTCTTTTATTCAGTTCACTTTTCTCATGTTCCAACAAATGGGTAAACCACTCTACTATATTCTTTTCTCCACATAGTTCGTCGACTCTGTTGGCCAAGTCCTTTTCCAGCCACCAAATTCGTTCCTGTGCATTGGCCAATTGTTGTGACTCCCCGTGCACATAATTTTCCTGAACCTCGTCTGCGTGCCGTTGTGCCTCGTCCAACTTAATCTGCAACTCCTCTATATAATTATCACCACACCTCCACTGCTCCAAGGCATCCGACAATCGTGTATGAATCTCGCCAATGTATGCGTTGGCGTCTTGATTCGTCTGCCACGGCGCATACCGTGTCGACGTGGCCTGAACCGGTGGGCGGGAGCGCTCTCCTCGTGCCAAACAGTTCATTGCGCTGTTATTAGCCCTCTCCCGCTTAGTGTCGTGCCGAGGTGGAGCCGCGCCGCGATTTTGCGACTCCATTTTTCTTTATAATTTCGAAGTTTTACACCCGATCCGCTCAAAATAAAATCAAAGCAAATTTGGAATTTGCGAACGTTAGTTTTTTTTTTTTTTCCGCGCGCCTCTCGTAACCAATGCTCGAGGTGCGAACGACACCAAATGTTGCTGAATCGGTGTCCTGCAAATCTATTGAGGTGGAGGGATTCTCATCCGAATCCTGACTGCCAATTGTTAAGGATTCAGCAGTGGCGGGATTCGGACGAGTGATGTCAATCACTGTCCGTAACCAGTTTGGGTTTTCGCACCCTACTCTCGACAGCCAAATGTTACAGATTCGGCACCACTCTAACCACCGCCGTCTCCGGGGTTATAACGCTGGCTGGTTCGGCACAGGCCTCGGGTCACGCGCCTCGAATCGAGATACCAATGTACCCCTGCACCTTACCAGTTGGGGAAATAGCCCCCGGTTACAGACTGGTTTTGTCAGATACCGAGCGAATTCTGCCAGTCTGTAACCATTTTGGTTTTTATACCCAAATTGAGCGGATCGTTCCTCGGCGCGGCACAAATTAATTCAAAGCGGAAACTTCATACGAATCAGCCAGATTTATTGGGGATACATCGGGGAACCCAACACAAGCAAAGCATTCAAGACAATGTTATAATTGATCTATAATCCGTTCTTAACTAGGAAGCTACGGATTATGGGTTTCGAAGGGGACGCCAATGAGATAAACCTTAAACAACATGCAGACAAGACATGGACAGCATGTAGACAAGATACCGAGTACTTGGTGATGTTTCATGGACAAGAGGAAAGTGTCAAAAGCACGAATGTGGCTTGTGACAAGCCGATGTCCACGGATTCGAGCACCAAAGCTCGAATACGCAGCATGGCAAAATGGTGGCGTCGTACTCTTTCTTCAAGGCACCGCTTGCGCACGCCCTCCTCAGCGCGTTCTGACCCCACGTAATGTCGACGGCACAAGACCATAAGGTCGATGGTGGGTTTCAGCTGGTTTCTCACAAGGTCCAGTATACAAGTCCAGGCCTGGCCTGTTCACCAGACCAGGCCAAATTGAGGTGTTGGGCTTTGCAGGCGGATCGACAAACATGTTGAGGACCTCCTCACAAAAGTCGATCGCCGACTTCCCTCATGAAGTTCCTCCTGCCTCCCCCACGAAACAGATCGCAGGCTCAACTTTAGCAGCCTCTCCTGCCTCTTTCACGAAGCAGATCGCAGACAGACACAGCCCCTACAGCAGAATCCTCACTCGACACTCAGGCTCAGTTACTCCCCCGGCTGATCTCCGACTCGACCCTCAGGTTCAGGCTGTTCCTCTCTTACAGATCGCTGACCACATGCACCACGAGTTTCTCTCCAGCCGATGGCACTTTTTCTTTCTTTCGGCTCACTCCTCACGAAAAACTGATCGCTCAGTTTCACCACAGTCTTCCCGGCGCTCGCTCGCCTCTCAAAAAACCGACTGGCTCCTCCCTTCAGTTTCACTTCCTTCTCAAGGCCACTCCCCCTCAGAGCGCTGGGCGGGGCTATTGTCCGGAGAGAGGAAAGAAGACGAAGAACCTCTCGGTCCACCACCAATGTACGAACAATGAACAGCCTCTTACACCTCCCGATACACATGTAGCATCCATTTACCGAACAACCTGGCTAAACATGCACTTAATGGGGGATCTGGGCTAATCCTATATTTAATAACACACTAAGGGCCATTTCCGCAACTATATATGTATATAGATTCGACAATTGTGGTCTGATTCAGGCAGATATTCATTCTTAGCACATTCACCTGTTAAATATACATACCAAAGTACACACATTCTGCTGCCCAGTTTCATTTCAAATTTATTTTTCACACTCAGTGTCATTTTTGATGAAAAATTACAGAACAATACACATGAATGCTCAATACTCATTGTGAACTCACTCATAATGCATGCTTGTTATACAAAATGATGTTTTATCCACATGCTCCCAGGTGAAGAAGATGTGTACACATGGGCGTTGATTGCTTTTGAAAAGTGGGGGGGACATTGCATGTCCAGACCACGAAGCCCACTTCATGCCGGCGTGGACACAGCAAGTCTACCTTTGCAAATTCTTGATTTTATACGCTCGTTGACATGCTGCCTTCTGATCACACAAATCCCTGAAATTAATCTGACCATCTATCGAGCAACTTTTTATCAAATGTAAGCAGACGGAGCGAAATTAATTAAACATTAATCATACACATTTCAAAGTCACAAACTGGTCCAACACGTGGAACATGTCTTTCAATCCAGACAAATCTCACACTCTCACTATGTCTCTTCGAAAGGACCGTTTACAAACCCCCCCCATCCACTTTCTCAACAATCCTCTGGAAGAAGTCTTTTCTTTCAAGCTTCTGGGTCTCACTATCTGCCATGACCTTTCCTGGGAAAGTCACATTTCCAACCTCGCCTCAAAAGCCAGTCGCCGACTGGGAATCCTCCGTCGTGCTAAGTCCTTCCTCGGCCCTCTTGAGCTCCTGACCACTTACAAAGCTTTTGTCCGTAGCCTGATGGAGTACTGCTCTCCCCTCTGGGCTGGTGCTCCTGCCTCCCACCTTTCTCGGCTTCACGCTGTCGAAACCAGAGCATTTAAGATCATCGGCATCTCCCGCAATGAAGCTGAGTCTTTGGGCCTCTCACTCAATCACCGCAGGTTGGTCGGTGGTCTTTCTGTCTTCTACCAACTCCTCTCCAGCCTTGCCCCCCCCTGCTCTCTCTGCGATTTGTCCCCACCACATTTCCACAGGGCGCTCAAGGTCCGCCAACAACCCCCTTCTGGTAAAACTACCAAAATCACGAATCACTGCTCATCTTCACTCTTTCATTCCTCTTTTTTCCCGCCTTTGGAATAAACTTCCTCACTCTATTCTTTCCCATTCTTCCCTCAAGGCTTTCAAAACAGCTGTTCACCACCACCTCTTATCTTCCCCCATCCAAATCCTCGATCTTTTCTACCCCCGATAATCCACCCAAGCCCACTTCCTTCATTTCTCCTGCTTTCCTTCCTGAAAGTCCCTGAAATGTCCATCTTCTCTTCGCCATGTTCCCCGTCCCATCCCCATCCCTCTCCCTTCCACAGTTCACCTAATGTGTCTGTTCCCCACTGTTTTGTCCCTTCCACTCCCACCCCTCTTGTCTCATGCCTCCTTGCTGTGAGTTGTGTGTTAGCTCTCATACGAGCCTCGACCAAGGTATACAAAAAAAAAAAAAGTTTCAAGTGTCATCAAAGAAATATATATATATATATATATATATATATATATATATATATATATATATATATATATATATATATATATATATATATATATATATATATATATATATATATATATATATATATATATATATATATATATATATATAGAATTGTTTATCAAGCCTCGTTCTCACGACCCTTGAACTGATTCACTAAAAATAAACTGAAAACTTGACTGACATACAAATTGATATTACACGAGTACGGTCAACTTACCTTAAAACTTGCCAAAAATATGAACCCTCTTATCTGCCGATCCAGTTAAAAACTTTGTTGCAATGTCTTGGGGGTCAAGTGCAGTCAGACGATCTCGGTGAACATGACAGATCATGAGATGGTTGAGACGTTGTTGGGTCATTGTGGAACGTAACCAAGTCTTCATACGTCTGAGTGTGCTGAATGACCGTTCAGCTTCGCATGAACTTGCTGGGGAAACCAATAGAAGCCAAAGCAAACGTTCTACCTGTGGGAACATTCGACGGACTTCGGCACCATGTCTACAAATATCTTACGGTAATCCTCAACAGATGAACCACTGAACTGGTTACGAAAGAAGCCAAGTTCTTGCTCTAGGGAATCCGACAGTTCAGGATATTTGCGGACTATTTGTGGTTTGAATGACCCAGACAGGAGCATTTCACCCAAGTCCCTATACACCATGAGGTCGGTTTATGTGAAGTACTCGTTCAAGTCCTCGGATGCGCTGTCGATGACTTTGAAAAATTCAACTCTGTATACCTCCTCTGCAGAATTGGCAGTGTATCCCTGCGTGCCTCCATCAAGTCTCTTCAGAAGCTTGCACTTACGAGGGAGGGTCACTGGATCGAGTTGGCACTGCTGGAGCTTCTGTTGTGCTGCTTCGAAAACCTCCTTAACAGTCTGGTCGGTACGGAGAGATTGGAGATTCTGTGCAGTTACCTTTGCAGCAGTAAGCATACCAGAGACGGTAACTTGCGAACCCTGAAGTGCCTTATTGAGGTATTCAAGGGATTGGAGAACGGGCAATGGTGCAAACAGACCGAGAACACACTTTCCTGATGAAAGACGGCTTCGAATCCCGTTGGCTCGCGATGCCGTGTTCGTACCAAAGGCATCACTTGCTTGTTGAAGGGCATCCAGTACCGCTACATAGTTATCCAACATCGATTTCACGGCAGGAGAACGAGTTAACCAACGCGTCAGGCAAATTGGCCTCAGGCGTGTAGGGCAAAAGGAGTGTCAGCATCGTCAGCGTGGATATTCAAATACAGATGCTTGAATTTTCCAGAGTTGTTGTAGATGTTGCTGAGTACCTGGACATAATCAAGGGCGTCTCTTATGAACGGTGCAGTTTGTAGGGCTTTGGATGCAATGAGTTGGGTGACATGAGCTCCATAGTGAACATAATTGGCCAGCAGTTGGAGTTTTTTTAGCTGTGCTTGACAGCCCTTGTACTTTCCAGACATGTTGCTTGCCCCATCGTAAGTCTGCGCTCTCAGGTGTTCAATAGGGAGTTGACACCGAATTAGGACATCCTGAAGCATCTTACAAAGTGATACTCCTGTTGTTGACGATACTTGGTGGAGGCTGAAGAGATCTTCTTGAACCTCAAAGGAATCCGTCACATAGCGCACACACACCGACTCCTGCTCATTACCCTGAATATCTTGCGTTCCATCAGTTACGAGTCCGAACTGAGTGGACATTTCATTCACGTTACTGCAGATATTTCTGAGGATGGCATGACTCATCAACTGCAGAATTTCGTTCTGAATTTCTCCACTTGTGAACGTCATCTTCCTTGACAGCCACGTCTTGAGGTTTATATCATCCTCGGCCCGCAAATGTAAGAGCATTTTGAAATTCCCTTCAGAGGCATCCTTCCCACGAATTGCAAAACCTTGTTGGGTTAAATATTGCAGTGAGGTGATAATCTTCAGAAGTGCTGACCAGTGACCATGCAGATCTTTGCTCCTCTTGCAGTTTGCTGCTCAGCTGCACATGGACACCAGGTTGACTTCTGCGACATTTCAGATTTTCAGAGGCAAGCCTATGTGTTTGATCGTTCGTGTTGTCTGAATTTATTGGGGACACATCGCAGACATAGTTGGGTACTAGATATGGATGGCCGTTGGCTTTGACAGATTTTTTTTGAAACCCTGCTGGGTATCCATATCATACACCCTCCTCAACAAGAAACTCAGTGGGGGACACGGTTTAGTCGCTGACAGCCCGACCATGAAACAGGTGAGTCCAGGTTTACATATTACCTGCAGCAAGTCACAGATGTTATCAGACCTGACAGGGACAATCTTCTAGACTGGTCTCTCATCTCCACTTTCTCCGACATCAACTCATCTTGGGAATTCTTTCAATGAAATCTGTCTGTCTCTGTCTCACAGATTTATCCCATCTCGTCTTCAGTTGTCCTACCCTTTCTTCCACCGATGGTTGACTGAAGTTTGTGGTTAGGCAGTTGTCCTGAAACAACTTGTCTTTGCCTCATGGAAGGGTAACCCAACTGAAGGCAATCTTAGTTCCTTCCACAATACTCAGAACAAGTGTCTACCCTTGGGAGCACCAATAAACATCTTTGTAATCTCAAGACTGAACTGTCAATCCTGTCTCTCTCCACCAAATCCTAGCGGCATCTAGTTACCTCCTCCACTAAAGGTGAAGGAGGTTATATGTTTTCAGCCCTCGCCATCTGTTGATTTGTGTGCAGGATATCTCAAAAAGTTATGGATGGATCCAGATTAAATTTGGGGGCAGGTTGGGTGTGTGACAAGGCCAAGCTGATTCGATTTCGGTGAAAATCCAGATACTATAATTTTTAAAGTGAATTTTCATCATTGATAGGGCCAAACACGATAAACAGCACGATGTCTGAAAAATTTATTGGGCCTGATATGTTCTCGTGGATTCAGCATTACATGGCGGAGGTATGCGCTCTACCGAGTGCCCTTCCAATTAAGTCTGTTTCTGGTGTATGTTCTTCCTCAATCCCCTTCTTTACCTCAAATGGCCGCACAGCTAACATTGCACGTGATAGGGCTGAATTCCTCAACTCCGTGATTGCTTCTAAATCTTGTCCCCCAAACCCATTGCTTTCTGCCCCCCCCCCTTTACCTCATCACACTCAGGTGTTCCTGCACTCTTGTGTCCTTTTCTCCCAACAAGGTGGAGATTTTTTTTTACGTCAAACCTCGAACGATTCTGCAACCAGTACAGACGGCATCAGCCCACGTGTCCTAAAAACCTGCTCTGCTGCTATTGCTCACCTTTTCCCTGTTCTTTTCACCCTCTCATTGGCTGAAGATCATCTGCCATCTGCTTGGAAATCAGCAAACATTACCACTCTGCTTAAAAGAGGTGCAAAAAATAAGATCCCTGCAACTACAGCCAATCAGCATTCTCCCAATCATCAGCTAGGTTATGGAATACATCATCGTTTCCGACATAAAATCCTTCCTCTTCTCCAATGGCTTGATTTTCGATCATCAATTTGGATTCAGACCAGCTCACTCTACCCTGGACTTGCTGCTCCTGCTTTCCTAACAATGGATGGAGGTCTTCAATGCCAGACACGAGATCAGAACAATCTTCTTAGACATATCACATGCTTTCGATATGGAATGGCATCCCACGCTGCTCACCAAACTCTTCCTATGGTATCCAAGGCAATCTCCACTCAAGGCCTGCAGATTTCCTCTCCTGTCACAGTCAACCTGTGGCCCTTAATAGAGTTCTCTCTTCCCCTCTTCCTGTCCAGAATGGAGTTCCTCAAGGCAGTGTTCTGGACCCTGTGCTTTTTCTGGTTTTCATCAATGATCTCTCCAACTCTCTGGAAAATCCTCGTTATCTCTTTGCTGATGACTCCACCCTCTGCCGTACCATGTCATCCGTCAGATTGGCAAGCAGCAGCTTCTTCGCTCTCTGCAAATCTGGGTAAAATCACAAACTGGTCCAACACGTGAAACATGTCTTTCAATCCTGACAAATCTCACACTCTCACGATGTCTCTCTGAAATAGACTGACTGTCATGTGTTTCCTGGTTTATAGAGACCAAATCAGGGGTCTGTTCAGATACCAAGCGGCTTAAGTACTCAAACAAGCACTTCAATGAAATGGTTGAAAAGGAATGGCTGCTTTGGCAAGCGATTAGCAATCGCCGATCCATCTTATTAAACACCTCCCGGAGACACCTAAAATATCAACCTATGTCCAAATTAGCCAAACACATTTTTTTTAGCAGTCAGAACTGCTGCCAAGTTCAATTTTGGAGCTTGAATTGTGTAATTCGGCTTAGTTTATGAGATTCTAAAAGTTATGGCATGTGCGGAAATGAAATAAAGCCACGAACGCTGGTGCCTCCGGGCATTTATAAGCATTACAATGTATCCAGCAATTCGTAGGTATGAAAATCAGGCATTTAATGATACGAGTGAGGAAAGTGGAAAAAAAACAAAAAAAAAACTTGATTGCTAAGAAATTGTTGCGGCTTGTTTCAAGTCAAGGCATTGTTGAGCAGGCCGAACATAATGGTGAATTAAGACCCCAGTAAGGTAACTGAGGATGCGCCTTAAGACCCCTTCGAGGGAGAGCGAGGTGGCCAAGGATGCACCTGATGAACATAATTAAACAAGGCCGTTAATTATCTTCAAAAAAGTGGTGTATTAATTAACCCAAACACCCAATTTTCACTCTTGCACTTCCTTGGAGTATTCTTAGTATGCATGCAAAGTTTCAGACTGCTAAGTTTTATGGTTTTGGAGTTATTCAGGGGACGGACGGACGGACGGACACACACACACACGATAACAGTTTCGGCATTTGGTAAATCCCTGGGAGAGATATAATTTGTTAAAGCAACTCGTTTTTAGAGACTGGTGGGATACACATCCTGTACGGGAAAGAAGCCACATTTTTCCACTCGAACATGGGTTCATTTGATTTGGCCATTCATCAAGCACATTGATTTGTTTCAGTGGGAAGTGTGGGCAGTGCATAAGAACCAACATAAGAACCAGGCTGATAATATACATATATACTGTACTTCCCCCACCACTGTACCTGCCTTTGTTCCCCACCACCCCCTTCCAAAAAGGAAATAATGCTGTTTAAGGCGCTGTCACACCTCAACGATTTAGCCAGCGTACGCCGACTTATGAAAAATTTGTCTAAAACGCTGGCACACGTCGAATACGTTATGGGTAAGTTTTGTATACGTTAAGAGCACGCTGAAAAACACTGCCTTACGTCGTAGTACGCTGGCTTTCATCGTTGTACTTTGCGGTTGTCCTCAAATTTTAGCATGCTTGAAATTTTACGACGTATGCCGGACTCACACGTTCCACCACACTGGCCATAAGTTGTAGGCACGTTACGCGATCGTTGACACACGTTACTTGTAAGTTACTCATAAGTCGAAACACTTCGATGTTATGATTAGCGTACCCAAAACTTATTTATAACCTATGAGTAACGTGTTGTAGGCACGTTACACGATCGTTGACACACGTCGAGGCACGTTACTTGTAAGTTACTCATAAGTCGAAACATGTCGAGGTAATGCTTAGCGTACCCAAAACTTATTTCTAACCTATGAGTAACGTGCTTTGAACCTATGTGTAACGTACCTCCAACGCATATTGACGTATGTAGACGTATTTGATTGACGTCTTCCGGACGACCAAAGAACTTACTGAACGTGTTTCAAATTTACAGCTACCGTATAATGGCGTATTGGCAGTGTTTAAAACAAAACCAAAAAAAACCAATAACTTCCGATATTTCGTCACGTGCCATTACATCACGTCCGATTGCCTCTTTAGTTTGCTCATGTCTTATTCTTAGTTCCTCCTCTGTGAATATTTTCTGTTTGAGGATATTGTCACGTCGAAGTCGAAACTTAAAAGCAAATGTCTGAATATATTTTAAAATTCGTGAGACTAAAAAAAAAAAAACAAAAAAAAAAAACCAACAACAACAACAACTTCAGATATTTCGTCACATGCCTTCACGGAGCCAAGGAGAAAAAAAAGAAAATGTGCCTTGACGGAGAAAATAAGTTTCGGGTATGCTAAACATTACCTCGGCGTGTTTCGACTTATGAGTAACTTACAAGGAACTTGTGTCGACGTGTGTCAGCGATCGCATATCGTGCCTACAACTTATTCCCAGCGTAGCGGAACGTGTGAGCCATACGGCGAGTACGTGGTAAAATTTTCAGCATGCTTGAAATTTCACGACGTATGAGACATACCACGAAATATGACAGCATACTTCATCGTTTTTCAGTGTGCTCTTAACGTATACACAACTTACCCATGCCGTATTCGACGTGTGCCAGCGTTTTAGACACATTTTTCATAGGTCGGCATACGCTGGCCAAATCATCAAGGTGTGACTGCGTGGTTGACATTTTCAATTTTCAGGCGGTTATGATTTAAATTGGTGTGCGGCAGGTTTTTAACAGGCTACGCCACGAGTTCGTCAGCGATACGTGCAGCGCGCTATGCCCAAGTTAAACTATCGTTGGGCATAGGTTGTGAACGCCGACAACAGGCTAAGCATTCGTTGGTATAAGTTATCTATAAGACAACGAAACGTTCTGTGCCCGTTACTAATATGTTATGCATACGACCAACACGTTATGAATATGACCAAAACTTTTTTAAAAACATCAAAATTTCAGCGTACGCCAACGTTTTATATACATTTTTATACGTTGCCATTGCTGGCTAAATCGTCAAGGTGTGACAGCGCCTTTAGCAGTTAACAGCAGCAATAAGGAAGGAGTGATGAAAAAGGGGAAAGGAAGGGGAGACATATGATAAGCTAAGATAAGATGGAGGGAGGTGTTGGGGGGGAGGGGGAGGAAAAAGGTGAAGAAAATAGAAAGGGTGAGGTTTGAAAAGAGATGTCAGGGCCTTTTTTGGCACATATGGGCAGGTTCAAAAATTATCATTTCTGTATATGCAATATGTAGATGGCACCTTCACATGATGTAAGATTAATACAAGAGTATACCCGATATAAAAGTTTGCCACCACAACCTTTCCTTTTCCCAAATATCAAATTATATTTTCCCCAAATACGTTAAACACTCCATTACATTCAAAATCAAAGCCCGTGGAGATACTGTATTAAAAAGAAATTGTAGTTGTCATCCATCATCCCCACCTGTCCCCCTTCCCACACAGTTAATTGTGCTCCAGCTTTATCCTCTTCAGCCATAAAACTTTATTTCAGAATCTGATGAACAACACTGAAACAAAAAACAAACTCCCCCACCCCTCCCAAAAAAAAAAAAAATAAAAATGTGCATCTTCTTAGAATTTGTAAAGCTTAAGGTAAAATTTCATAGAGTGTGAAATCTGAAAGGAACAAATGAAGGCAATGAAAATAAAATCTCTGTAAAACATGCACTCTTTAACAGCAGAGCATGAAAAACTTTCCATCATGTCAAATACAAAAGACAAACTGTACAATTTGTCACAAACAGCATATTTACATCATAGTGTGAGCATGTGGCTACAATGCACGCTTGCACCCCTATGATGATACGCTGTATTTGATAACGGTACCCATTTGTTAGTGTTACTTTCAATCTAAGGCTGCTTTGTTTCTTGCTGGTGATGGCTTGAAATGTCATTAAAGGCAGAAGGTTTTCATTGACTGACCATGGATTGGAGGTGACTCCAGCAATGGGCTATTAAAAACCAAACGCAGACAATAAAACTCCACTGCGCTTATAGGAATACTCAGCACCTCAGACTGAAAGCTCGACCAGCCAGCCTTGTGATAAGAATTCAAAACAGCATGCAAACTTGAACCCATAGTGTATAGAGGGTTTCTCATTTGGTTGTGGTATCCTTGAGTGAGTGTCAGAAAGTGGAACATGGTTCTCCCAGGGTCCAAAATGTCCCCTTCTTTCAACTAGGATCAAGTTTTGAGGAACAAGTTGTGATGTTTTCAGAGCTCGTTCTATTCTCATATCTTTGTTCCAATTGGGATTTTTTTTTTCCAAGATTGACAGTGAACTACAGACAGTTTCCAATTGCATTTCGCTTGTTGCAATAGTTATCGGTATAGTTCTCAGAATCCCAGTGAAGGTCTGCTTTGTCATTCTAGTTGCTCCGGCTATCACTGGCATGGTGATGTCGGGCATTCCTCAACTTCCAAGCTCTTCAATTCGTTTTTCAGGTATAGCTACTTGGACATTTTTGTAATTTCAACATTATTTAGGCCAAATTCACTGGGTACCGACACCTCAGTTAGCAAGGCCGTCCTTTTTATTTTTATTTCCCACTTAATGAGATAGTCATACCTGAGAACCATGTCTTCATTTCTCAGCAGTGTAGCTCCCAGGAGTTCTAGCGAACTGTCAAACATTAACCAGAGAAATTTCTTGACTTGGAAAGACCGAAAACGTCACAACTGATTGTTGATCTTAATGGTTATGGTGGTGGGCTTGGGATCCTAGGATCCTGAGTTCAAATCTCCCTCGCCTGTTGAATTACTACCAAGGGGGGTTGACTCTGCCTGTCATCCTTCCGAGGTCGGCAAAATGAGTGCCAGCTTGCTGGTATCCTGTGTCAGAGTGGCGACCCATCCAGGATTGTGCCCAACAGCCAAGGAGACTGCTTCGGCAGCACCAACGCTCTGCACAAAGTATGGTCCCAATGGATGGATGGATTGTTGATCCAACTAAGCGGAAGGTATTCATGCATCAGGATATTCTCCAAGTGGAAGATGTGGTGGTAATGTCCCCACAAACAGCAGCGTATGATATGAGAATAGGAGGTCAGAATGCAAAGTATTACAACTCATGTTGGAGACAATATATTTGGGAAATCCTTGATCACAACAGTTAATTTCAAAGTACTGCTCATGACATGATCCATTCTGGATAAAGGCTTTGGTTGATGAGGCGATTGATGTTCAACTTTGCAACAACAACAACAAAAAAATTGAATTCCAAGCACAAATGGATGGCTGGACTGGGTTTTATCACAGCAGATGGCAAGCAGCATGATGGGACAAACACACAATGACATTTGATGGGCTCCAGAGTACCGTGAAGTGTTGCGAGGTATCCAGGGTCTTGATGTGCACACACCAAATGAAGGGAAGCCATGGCAGCGCATGCATCGTGCACCCACGAACGTGTTAATCAGTTACGGGGCGAGTGTGGTCAAGAGCTCGTGTGCGCAGCTAAGCCACACTCACAGTCGTACCTTTCAAGGTATTTCACAAGTACCAACATGACATGGAAAGTGGAAAGGCAGTGACAGCTGAAACCTATATTCACCAACAACTATCATGGGAAGCACCAAATGTCCCCCTCCCATGAGGCTGTACCAAAAACACCATTCACAACCACAAGTTCCATAAAACACCATGGACCTCTCCAAACGAATGGAGAAAAAGTGCAATGCCCAGCAGGTCCACTCTGGGACTTGTCCAGTCAAGTGCTTGAACAAAATGAAACGACGAAAGCAAACCTAGTATAAGTTGTAAGGTTTGCGATGCGGTGCTGAATGAAATCACATTCTCTCTGGAGGGACTGAAAGGTGGAGGGAGCATGAGGTGAAGGGAGGGAAGATATTGGTAGTGTTCTGAGCCAGTCTGGTGAAAGCACTTCTTGCACTCCCTACACTTGGCTCTGACTTTGAAGTCCACCAAGCAGGGAGTGTTCTTTTACTCCTGCAAAGAAAAAACAAATGTCTATTTGCATGTTCCATTGTACTACTGCGACTCGAACTGCAAGCATCGCCAACAATGAAAATTATTGGTTCATAACAGTTGGGAAGATCATATAATCTCAAACACGATCATTACCAAGGTTCCATTGCATGTTACTCGGCAGTTATATCATCACATATTTGGTGATATTAATCATTACAATCGTTATTTTTAAACCCAGCTGTCAATCAACTGTTAAACACTACAGTGAGAAAGCTTGAGGCATGGTCAAATTCCAATGCTGTGCAAACTCATTTCACCACAATCAATCATGAAGGGTTTATTCGAGGAATCAGATGTTCTGATTAAGCTACGAAGGTAGTTCAAGGTTGGTGTGGACTTTGTGCAATGATACTTTAATTTCGGTGTCGATTTCAATCTCAAAAAAAACAGAAACTACAGAAAAGTTGAGGAAACTTCACCTGTTTCTCAAGGTTGTCCTGTCAATGTGCAAGCATCTTGTTGACACCTGCATATAAATCTATGGGATAAGTACGCAGCATTTCTGGAAGCGTACATCAACGTCATCACAATTCATTAACTTGATGCCACCTATACATAGCCTTCAGAAAGTAGTCACACCTCTCGACATTTGTCACAATTTGTTGGGTTACAGCCAGAACTTAAGATGGATTAAATTTGATTTTTTTTGTTGCCAATCTTCACAAAATACCCCATATAATGATATGAAAACAGGTTTTTAGAAATTTTGACAAATTAATTAGAAATTAAAAGCTGAAATGTCTTGCATCAATAAGTATTCAACCCCTTTGCTATGATACTCCAAATTGAGCTCAGGTGCATCCAAATTCCTTTGATCATCCTTGAGATGTCTCCACAACTTAATTTGAGTCCACCTGTGGCCGATTCAATTGATTGGACATGATTTAGAAACACACCTTTTTATACGAGGTCCCACAGTTGACAGTGCATGTCAGAGCAGAAACTCCACCATGAAGTCCAAGGAACTGTCTGTAGAACTCCAAGATAGAATTGTGAGGAGGCATAGATATGGAGGTTATAAAATTTCTCATGTAGAAAGTTCCCACGAGCACAGTGAGCTCCATCATTAGGAAATGGAAAGAATATGGAACTACCCAGACTATTCCTAGAGCTGGCCGTCCAACCAAACTGAGCAACTGGGCAAGAAGGACGTTGGTCAGGAAGGTGACGAAGAACCCAATGACCACTCTGACAGAAATATAGTTCCTTGGCTGAGATGGGAGAACTTGCCGGCAGGACAATAATCTCTGCAGCACTTCACAAATTTAGGCTTTATGGGAGAGTGGCCAGATGGAAGCCACTCCTGAGAAAAAGGCACGTGACAGCACGTCTGGAGTTTGCAAAAAGGCACGTGAAAGACTCTGAGAGCACGAGACAAAATATTCTTGGTCTGATGAGATGAAAATTGAACACTAGCCTGAATGCAAAGCACTACGTCTGGTGAAAACTCAGCACAGCTAATCACCCATCCAACACCATCTCTACATGGTGGCAGCATCATGCTCTGGGGATGCTTTTTGCAGCAGGAACTGGGAGACTTTCAAGGACAAAGGGAACAATGAATGGAGCCAAATACAAGCAAATCCTTGAGGAGAACCTGCTTCAGTGTGCAATAGACCTTAAACTGTGGTAAGGATTTACATTCCAAAAGGACAACGACCCCAAGCATACAACGACCCCCCCCAAAAAAAAAACCCATTGAATTCCAAGCACAAATGGATGGCTGGACTGGGTTTTATCACAGCAAATGGTGAGCAGCATGATGGGACAAACACACAATGACATTTGATGGGCTCCAGAGTACCGTGAAGTGTCGCGAGGTATCCAGGGTCTTGATGTGCAGACACCAAATGAAGGGAAGCCATGGCAGCGCATGCATCGTGCACCCACGAACGTGTTAATCAGTTACAGGGCTAGTGTCGTCGAGAGCTCGTGTGCGGAGCTAAGCCACACTCACAGTCGTACCTTTCAAGGTATTTCACAAGTACCAACATGACATGGAAAGTGAAAGGCAGTAATAGCTGAAACCTATATTCACCAACAACTATCATGGGAAGCACCAAATGTCCACCTCCCATAAGGCTGTACCAAAAACACCATTCGCAGCCACACGTTCCATAAAACACCATGGACCTCTCCAAACAAATGGAGAAAAAGTGCAATGCCCAGCAGGTCCACTCTGGGACTTGTCCAGTCAAGTGCTTGAACAAAATGAACCGACGAAAGCAATGCAAGAGGATTTGATTTCTGTCTTAGACATAACATGGTGGGGTTGGGGTTCTATTACTGGGATAACAACAAGCGAACACTTCGATATCGCGCGGCTGGGGGCAGTAAAAGTCTAGGTTAAGAATGATAAAACAATTTTGCAGTTATAAAATTTAAATGTAGACACGGTGAATTAGCATGCATGATGGGAAGAGTTGTGACAGACAAATTTCTGTTTATAGCCCTCAGATCAAAGGGACGTACGCGGCCATAAGTGTGACAGAAGACGTGACAGAAGACACAGGACAGAATAGCCAATTATATAACAGCGCGATGTCACCACGCTGTAAAAAGTGAGATCAATAAGTGAAAATATGTACAGTCTTGACCCTTCGAGGTTAGCCAGGCGAATCTTTGTGACTGTGATAACATGTTCACCACTGAAAACATTTCAACCAAACTTGGCTCAACTATGTATTTTAATGAAGATTAATTGATTTTGTTTTGGGTTCAAAAGGTCATGTGCCCTTTCGTTGAAAATCATTGTTACGTGATAACTTGTGAAGCACTGAAGGGATTTCAATCAAACTTGCCACAAGTATGGACTGCAATACAAAGATAAACTGATTCAATTTTGAATCCAACAGGTCAAATGGCATGTGACCTTAACAGTGGGTTGACATCCAACATGGGCAGAGGGATATCCAGACACATTTGCATCATTCTGTTTTCTAGTTTTTGGGATTTCTTTTCCACAGAAACATCAGTCACAATGAGATATCCTGGAGTGTGGAGGACACAAATGGAACATTTTCTGGTTTTGGAAGATTGACGACCCTGTGAGTCCTTTTGTGTTACTTTGCATATTTTCCTGACAGTATGTTTAGTCAAGGTGAATTCATTTCAGAAGAGGGGTTTCTTCATGTGATTGTTTATGGCTCATTTTAAGGGGTCTGCAAGGAAACAAAATAAAGCTGATCACCAATAATGCTTTTTCACAGCTGGAAAGTTTGGAGGAACTGTAAGTGTTTCCTATACTTGCTGTTTCCATCACTCGATATTGTGTTGTCATGACGGTGAGGAATTTATGCTCAACTCAGCTACATTTGAGCATCATTATTATGAAAACTCTTCGTTGATAGTGTTATTGTTACAATTATAATTCCTGCATCAGAGCATTACAATGCACATTGTTGAAGGTGATAACAGACTTGCGTACCTCAAGGCAACCTATATTTTATATGCAACCATAAATTTGCCAATGTATGAATCTATGTATTTCCCACAAATTTTATTTGGTCAAAAATTATTGTATTTGTCTGTACAGAATGTATTTGTCTGTGTCCCTTAATAAGGATGATTTGAGTGGGGTTTTAAAGGCCAATCTTTCAACACGACTGTATGTTTACTGCAGTCTATTTTTCAGGATTAAAAAAAAAAAACTCGAAAAACATTTTCCATAAAAGAGTAATTACATCTCTTCTATTGGAATCATAGACAGTGGCTTGCAAACTGAGCCTCAAGGGCGATGTATAGAAACTTTTCAAAAAAATAATAAACATAAGGCACAGGGAGGTGACATTCCCTGTACGTGATGTGTAACGCACACAGAGTAAAAGGAGTGTTCATTTACATCTGAAGGATGTCGAATAAATGAAGAATATATTGGCACACCTGACGGTGGGCCGAGGCTTCAGATTTTGGCACACTCACAAGGCTATACCATCAAAATGAAATGTCCCAGAAAATAAAGAAAATATGGTCACATTTGTACGTGTCACATTTTAAAATAACACTTCTTCTTGCTACGAAATATCATATCTTCTAGTGTCCTTGAATATTTCGAAAAAAAAAAAATTAAAACCTGTCATTTTTGACAGGCTTTTATACTAGTTTAAAATAAGATAGTCCGGGAGCCAACCGATCAAAATTAAAAAAAAATTGCCCGGTCTGCTATAAAATTTTTGTGTTGATTTTCATAAAGAGACACCCTTTGAGTATATGAAAACCAATGTTGGCAATGGTGAAACTCTTGCGCAACAACACAGTCAACACTTTTGCGAGCCCCCTCTGATAACAAAATGTTGGCAAAAGCGAAGATGTAGGATGGGGGTAGGGGTAATTCATATTGTCCTAAAATCATAACCACTAAACCTATATACACAAATGACCCCTCATATTAAAGAGGAGTTCATTTCCTATATCACAATTGGTGTAGATTTAACCTACCTACAATTGACAAGGTTATATGTCAAACAACAAAAGATTTATGTAACTCAGAAATGCTTGACTATCAATGGGGTCAGGAACAAGAACATACTTTTACATGCCATGGTTTTAAGGAAGATAAAATTAGAAATGGATTAACACAATATTGTGACATGAAACATCCTCTTCAGAGGAAGAGTCACTCTCTGAAACAACTCCACCACATGAACCTCTCTGACCAAGGCATATGCATGTCACTCAGCAAGGCACAGCAGCCTTTTTGCATGAACATCGTTTCAGACATTTGGATAATTTGCACATGCAAGACACCGTTTTGTCTATGTTTGGCTTGGCTGGCTTAGACATGAGAATTGGGACCAGTTTTCCATTGATAAGGGTTCTGCCAAATGTTGTGGCTGGGGGAAGTGCTCGGTCACTGAGATGTGCACGTCTATACAGAAGCAATTGATACAATGCTCTTAAAACAAGGAAGTAAAACGCATCTTCTGTTGCTGGCAGTGACCTAAGGTCTAATTTTGAAGAGACAAACATATGCTGCCTGAGGGTATCCAAACAGCTGAACCCTTTTTGGCCATGCAGAGCAGTCCAGTATACTCTGGCCTCATCAATGACACATTCTGTTGCTGCCATTTCACTATCTCTTCCAAAATCAACAAGGTGGGGAAGGTTTCCTATCAGTCCCAGAGAAACCTGTGCCGCTCTTCTTTTCACAGGAACACAGGCATCATCCCAACTGACTGGAAGAGGGGCCTTGTTGTCCCTCTCTGGAAAGGGAAGGGTGATCGCCAAGACTGCAAAAACTACCGAGGGGTGACACTGCTCTCAGTGCCGGGCAAGGTCTTTGCTCGGATAATTCTTGATAGGGTTTGCCACCATCTGCTTGAGCACCAGCGTCCAGAGCAGTCAGGCTTTACACCAAAGAGGTCAACGATTGACCGTATCCTTGCACTTCGTGTCCTCACCGAACACAGACGAGAGTTTCGGCAGGGGCTGCTTGCAGCCTATGTTGATCTCTGTAAAGCGTTCGATTCAGTGAATCGGGATGTCCTCTGGAGGATTCTTGGTCTTCGTGGGGTGCCACCGAAACTGATCGATCTGATGTCTGAACTCTACTCTGGTACTGAGAGTGCTGTGAAGTGTGGTGGTACCATCTCTGACTTATTTCCAGTTGTTACTGGAGTTCGTCAGGGATGTGTACTTGCCCCCACACTTTTCAGCACTTGTATGGACTGGATTCTAGGGAGGATGTCGGAGAGATCAAGTTGCGGTGCATCGTTTGGCAATGTCAAGATCTCAGACCTTGATTTTGCAGATGATGCAGTCATCTTTGCGGAGACTTTAGACATCCTCTTGGGGGCCCTCGAGGTGCTGAATGAGGAGTCGGAGCCGTTGGGATTACGGATTTCTTGGGTCAAAACTAAGATCCAGGCTTTCGGTGACATCTTGGATGCTGCTGTCCTGTCTGTGTCTGTTTGTGGTGAGGATGTTGAGGTTGTGGAGAGATTCACTTACCTTGGCAGTGATATTCATGTCTCCGCAGGTTGTGAGCCGGAGGTCAATAGACGTCTGGGTCGGGCCTGGGGAGTCATGGATTCACTGGATCATGGGGTGTGGCGCTGCCGGTACCTGTGCGGGAGGACGAAAGTCTGAGTCTTCAGGTCCTTGGTACTTCCAGTCTTGCTCTATGGGTGCGAGACTTGGACTTTGACCAAGGATCTGAGACGGAGACTTAATTCCTTTGGTACCAGGTCTCTTCGGAGAATCCTTGGCTATCGCTGGTCGGATTTTGTGTCCAACGAGCGGTTGCTGAGAGAGACTCGGATGAGATTTGTTACCTGCATAGTCCGTGAGCGTCAGCTGCGGCTGTATGGACATGTGGCTCGTTTTCCTGACGCTGATCCTGCTCACCAGATTCTCTCAGCGAGGGAGTCTCATGAGTGGGAGGCCAGTGGGCCGACCACGTGCCTCATGGTTGCAGCAGGTTGACCATCATCTCAAGGAGATGGGGATGGGCCTGGCATCTGCCTGGGGGATGGCCAGACGGAGGCCCCTGGAGCACCGGCGGAAAGTGGACGCAGCGACGCGCTGTTCTGGCACATGCTCCCATACCTGACCTGACCTCTTCTTTTCCCCTTCTGAATGGGTAGCTCACTGTGTCACATCCACACAACACATATGTGCACAGAAGTGTAGCTGCGACATCAAGAGGATTTTCTGGTACTTCTTGCTCAACACTTCTACCAGCTCATGAATAGGTAGGTATTGATTCTGCCGTTGTATCCAGAGTTCTTGCAATGTGTTCAAGCAGCAGAAGTGATATATACACAGCATAATTATGTCTGTATCTGTTGCATGCACAACAGCTCGATGGTGATCAAGATATTCCACACAATACGCAAGATGAGCAATAATCCTTGTGTCTGCCTCTTCATGTTCTTCACAAGGTAAGTCCAGAACTGAACTTGATGCTGATGTGATGGAAAGAGTGTGACCTTTGTTTTCCATCATACTACCAAGAATGATGGTCACTCCATCCGGAATAGCTTCAGGACTCTCACAAAGGGAAGTGCCAATGAAGTTCTGAAGATTTCCTTTATTTCTTGGATCGTTCATGAATAAATTCCAGTCCGGAATTTCTAGACTCTTGGATGGTGAGAATTGTCTTGCCTGGTCTGTCTGGTTTCTCCTCTGCTGCTCATCACCCTTCAAAGTATGGCTATCATCAAAATCATACTGATCACCAATGATGTTGACACAGTTGCACATTTCAGGTTTCAACTGCAGGATACACCTGCTTGCGAAGATACAGCTGGGGAAGTTCACCAAATGTTTTCGCACCCATTTTTTGGTATTTATTTACAAATGCCATTGTGTCTACCAGATAAACTGTGTATAGGTCACTCTGTGGTAATGATGGCAGCTGTAAAACAACATCCTGCTCAGCTTCAGCAATTAGCACTGCCACGAAATCAGACTCGTTGCCTTTGCGCATTACAACCCCCTGTGCTAAGCGTGGATCAACCTCAAACAGGGATGATGGATAGTCTGTCCACTCATGGGAAAATGCAATCTGTCTTGTGACTGGGTCGGCATCTCGATAGAAACACAGCACACGTGTAGTTGCAGTCTCATCTTGATAGATCCTGATTAAACTCTGTTTCCTTGATGGTTTTGATTTCTTCTGTGAGGAGAAAGTTACCAGCTTCAGTGGTTCAATCTTAATAGAGACCACCTCTTCTGCTTTCATAATGGCTTCCATGCCCTTAGCTTGAGCATGGACCAAGTCTTTTGAAGCAGCCTTCTCACTAGTTGCTCTATTGAGCAGAACCACTTGGTTGTTACACTGGAATGGGTTTATCATCTGCTGGCATATCACTTTCTTGATCTCCTCAACATGCATATGTTCTTCTGTTGCCTGCTTCTGTGTTTCTCCATGATGAGTAGATTCCTGTTGGCCTAGATTAGCCATAGACTTTATGTTCTCTGATACAGCTGTGAGAAATGGTGCTGTTTTCACATATTTATCTCGAGCAGCTGGTGCCTGAGATATGCGTTTGAACAGAGATGTCTTCCCTTCATTGTTGTATGTCTGCTCCAGGGCCATGTCACTCCAAACACCATTGAATTTTCCTTTGGAAGAGTGAACTGTGAAGTACCCAACCTGGATCCAGCAAACCTTAACCGAACTGTGTTCAATAGAGCAAGAGGATTTTGGGGGTAGGGGTAACTTTGGTTGACAAAAATGTTAATTTTCTCTTTAAAAATTGATAGAACTCAATCAAATTTGCTGTTTTAATTAGCCATGGATACCATGTTCATATCACATTAAGAGAAATTAGTATTCTAATGCAGCATCTGCCTATGATAAGAAAAGTTCTAAAGGCCATCTTCAAAAAACGTTATTTTTAAGGCATTTTTCACAAAATTATGTACTTTTACGAGGTTTACTTTCACAAAGGCAATTTTTTTTTGTCATTTTACAATGCACTGATTGAATTCTTACATTTAGTTCACATTTATTTTTCATGAATGTGATTTTTTAATTTTTTTAGAAATTTTATTGACAATTGCTGTTTTATCAAATTTTTCAAATCTTCCTAAAACAAAAACGGCCGCCAAAATTTTTCGCAAGAGCTTATGAATTGCCAACATTGGTTTTCATGAACTGCAAACATATATCTAAACATCCTGGGGGTGTAAAATTTTATAGCAGAGGCTGTAAGGTCCAACCCTAAAACAGCCTCGTACACAGGTTGGCTCCCGGACTAAGAGTGAAAACGTTGAAAATATACAACATATGAGGGTCCTTCAGAGTCGACGTAAACTTTTTGTTTGCCGAATGAAAAAAGTATCGGGAGGCCATTCTTGAAGTTCATAAAATACCGGAGGTGAAAATATATCTTTGGGATGGGTACGCAACCATTCCAGGGAATCGACTTTGACATCTTCAGCATTTGCAAACGGATAGTCACCCAGATGTTCTTTTTTTCTTTCTTCTTCTTTTGTATGTAGCGCAAGGTTGTGGGGTAGCATAATTGGCTGAGGGCATGGCTATGCTGCTGATGCATTGATCTCTGCTGGTTATGGAGGAACTTGGAATTTCTTCACGGTGTCAGCGATAGCTCGTCTATTCTTCGTGAAGGACGCCATGGAATCTTTAACGTTCACCAACGAATGCTGGCAGATGGGACGCACTTTTAACATCCTTCTGAGGGATGGCACACACATTGATGAATCACCCTGCCTGTGAAACACCGGGATGACAGTGTATAGCTGCGTCAGGATTCAAACCCAGGCGAGACAGCTTGGAGACGAGTGTGCATACCTCTAGGTCTAGGCCATCCTGCCAGCCCAGATGTTCTTTGATTGGTCTAAAGACATGAATATCACAAAGTGATAAGTCTGGATCCTATGGTGTACAAATTAGAACTTCCCACCGCATCTCTGATGGAGTAGTTGTGGTCACATTTCCTATTATGTAGTTGAACATTATCATACAGTTAAAAAATTTCCCAAGACATCACACCTGGTCATCGTCTGTGTATTTATTGCTCATCTCACTGTATTGCGAAACCAGCCACTGCTGTACTGTGCAGTGACATTTTATTTAAATGTTAAATAAATCCCACAATCAATAGCACCCCACATTACTCGGCACAGGCTTTTTAGCTGATGGCTAAACCTTGTAATTTTTTTGGTGGTGGTGATCCAAAATGCCTCTAATCCATGTCAAAACTGACTTTGGCATAAAATGATGAATTCCATGTTTTATCACACATCAATTTTCTTCAAGAAGTTATCTCCCTCTTTCCTGGGTGCATTCCAGGAGCTCTGCTGCATGCCCACACGAGTTTTCTTTTGATCAACCATCAGGGTCCTTTGGTAGCCAGCTTGCACTATCCTTGTTGAATTTCAAGTAAGAACTACAAAGTAGAATTTGACATGGATGCGTCAATGGATTTGGCTTCACCCATACTATATGTCATCCCGCTTGCGTTTGAGGTCAATTAAAGGTCACAAGAAAAATTAAAGGTCACCTGAGAGAAAGTGTGCAAGAGAGAAGTGACAAATATGTAGAAAAGAAAACATCAGATACTTCCAACACGAGTTAACGTCTGCAAAATGATTGTTAAAGGGCACATGACCTATTGAATCTAAAAATTAATCAGTTCATCTTTCTATTGCAGCTCATATTTGTGCCGAGCTTTGTTGCAATCCCTTCAGTGGTTGACAGTTAATGCAGCAATAAAATGATTTTCAGTTGAAGGGCACATTCTTTGATCTTTTGAACCCAAAATGTAATGCCTTCATCTTTGTATTACAGCCCATTTGTGTGTCAAGTATGGTTGAAATCTCTTCAGTGGTTCAGAAGTTATTGCAGTAACACAGATTTTCAACGAAAGGGCATTTAACCTAAGGTGTTTGACCTTTTGAATCGAAAATCGAATCAGTCCACCGTTATGTCATGTTTGGTCCAAATTCCTTCAACGGTTCCCAAGTTACCACGTTTACGGCAATCCGCTTGTTTTTCAGCTGAAGGCCACATGACCTTTGAGCCAAAAACCTAACCAATTAGTCTTTATATTATAGTACATACTTGTACCAAGTTTGGTCAAATTCCTTCAGCAGTTCACAAGCTATCATGGTAATGAAAATCTTCTACCTTCAGCTAAAGGTCACATGATTTTTATTATACCCTTCACCTTTTGACTGCAAAATCAAATCAGTTCATCTTGCACCAAGTTTGGTCAAAATCCCTTCAGTGGCTCACAAGTTATAGCAGTAATCTGTTAACGCACGCACGCACAGCCGGACGGACAACCTGAAAACATAATGCCTTTGGCTTCGGAGGCATAAAGAATTGTTTCTTCATTTCCAACACTGACATCCAATTTTTCTACAACTCTCGGTGTGATTCTTAAAAGTCAGCTATTCAACACATTTTTGCTTGCGTAACATTATTTGGTTGCAAGTGAGAATGCTTAAGATCGCTAACCAATTCAGGGCCATTTCTTTTTCTTTTTTTTTTTTTTTTAAACTTGCTGCACCATTCAACGACAACTACTGTGAAAGATACGCATCACCAATTTGTGCAGACAGTTTCTTGTGAATTCTAGCTGCTTTGATGTTCTACTTCACAAGGAACTTGATACAGTCCTGCTCCATTGCACAAGTGACTGTGTTGGCTGCCATCTTGGTTTTGTCAAGAATACCTTGACTAGCATCGATGTCACTTCCTCAAAAAAAGAAAAAAAATCCGGTTGGAGTTGAGAAGATCCATGTTTAAAAAATAAATGCCTGGCAGGACAAAACAGAGGTCACACTTATCGACGGCTGAGTGATCTTCAGACAATATGAATATTCCTGGATGAAGACCACTCTGTAATGAAAACATCAAACCTGAGCCTTTACTTACTCTGCAGCTGGGGAGGTTGGTGGCATTTAATGTAGAACTTACTCACAGTGGACAATATCATGAGACAAAATTTCAGCTTTGCAAAGTCTACATCAACCTTGAACTGCCCTCGTACATTCAGTGTTAAATACAAAGAGAAACGCTTGCATTCATCGCACTCGTTCACTGATCTGATTTATATTTCACAAATCAAAGAAATGCTTATAATAGTCTTGCTGCGAATAGAAATGCCGACTCCTTGCTGAACCCCACCACCACCAAAATCAGCAGCTTTACACAACAGCAATATTGAGAATCACAGGATAGACTAGGGAGCAAAGAACAAAGCAAAAACATTTTCATTGCTTTCGACTTACCATGGGGCCGATCGTGATTGCTGGGATATGGCGTAGTCACATGGCCGGCATGCGTCGTCATGGCAAACTCGGAACTTGAGCCGACGACCGACGAGAGTTTTGAAGATACCTCATCTGACATTGACTCACCACCACCCACTGAGCGCTGGCAGCACTCTGCGCAGAGTGGGGCAACTTCAGGAGGCACCCCAACACCTGGAGAGGAGATTACGTTTAATTTGTAAGGGAAATGCTGGGGGAACAAGATTTTTAACATAGAGAAACACAAATATGCATTCATACACAGTACATCAACATTTTAATCATTTTCAATACATGACACAACAATCTTTGATGCATCACACATCTTGTGGCACTACGTTTGTATTTGTGAAGGCCTGTTGAGCAGAAATACCAGGATCTTCCAACACGGGTGGACGGACCCCAGGGCTAGAGGTCAACTGATTGCTGCTACCGCTTTCAGAGCGACCACTTCCTTCAGGACGCTCTGCCAGCGTGCCCTGTGAGGATAAGTAGCTGGGCACATCAGGTGGCACCAGCGTGTCATCTGCCAAACACGAGGGTTAAAAGCACACCCTGTATATTGTTGAATGAAGTACAAATTAGCAATAAAACAGGAACATTAACCAATGTTAAAGAAACAGATATATTGGCACAAAAATGGTCCCTACCCGTGTTTGACACACTGTAGGCCTCACCACGCCGGCGTGTGTGGTAAATGATGATGACCCAGACCACAGAGGTACCCACGACACAGCACACCACGACAATTACAACAACGCCAACTGTTGTTGCTTGGTCACTGGAACTTGCTGCCATGCCGGTCACCTGAGGTTCAGGGGGCACTTGGCAGTCGGGCGAACGGACCACAGACAGGTGTAGACGGCCACGCTCTGTCCCCAATGTGTTGGAAAGTTCGCACGTGTAACTGCAAAGTGGTGGACATAGTGAAAGACTGTCAGTGCCAGACGAGGACTGCCTCAGTCTCTCATAACACTCAGGGTAATAGATAAGTGATAGGAGCTCCCCTGAGGGGAAGGGGGAATGGGGGAGTGGGGGGTGTACACTGATATAAACAGGGGCAAAGGCTTCACGTTCCAACACAAAACAGTTCCATTGAATTTTCATAAGCCATTGATATGGAAGAAAAAAATAAGCTATAAGCCATAAGCCATAAAAAGAAAATTTGCCAATTAGCAGATGTCTGGCACGCCTGGGATTGGGGCATGTCTTGCCTTCCAGAGTCTTCAGGACTGGCATTCACGATGACCAACAGTTGATTGTCCGCAGCAAAGAAATGACGCTCAGTCAGGGTGAGGGGCTCATTTCTGCGGCTCCATGTGAGGCGAGGTGGGGGGCTGCCAGCCGCAATACAATGGAGCACTGCAGTCTCACCCACGACCACCGTACGATCACGCAAAGGCCGCACAAACCATGGAGTTTCTGGGTGTGGTTTCACAAAAGATCAACACAACATCAACATGGAAACCGTAACCAAGGTTTTGTACAATGACATGCTGAGACTGCAATGTCACTGTATGAAGAACTGGCAGACAAGAAACAAAAGTGTGGGGTGTATTTTTCTCCCAATGACTCTGAACTTGGGGACAAAAAGTTTCTCCTCACAAGCTATTTTAGATTAAAGGAGGAGGTTGTCGTTACTTGATGAGGTGAAGGGGTGACCCACCAAGCACTGCGAGCGTCGCGTTTGCTGTAATAGATCCGGCAGCATTCTGGGCCGTGCACGTGTACACGCCAGCATCTGCAGGCTTGAGGCCCACAATGAAGAAGACATCGTCGGTTGGCATGACATGCATGCGGCGCTCGCGAGCTGCAGGGAAGTCCGTGCCGCCATCTTTCTGCCAGGCAACCTGCGGAGCTGGATGACCAGCAGCCGCACACTCAAGGCGGGCAGTCATGCCTACACGCAGGCTCTGGTCCCTCGGCATTTTAGTGAATGATGGGAAAACTGATGAGAGGAGGAGATAGAGCAATAAGAAATCAATCCTTGTCCATGGTTGCCAGGGGTTTTGAACTGGAGGATTTCAATCACATTGGACAATTATAGTCCCAGCGACATACTCTTCCAGTAAAAACTTTTAGAACACCCCATTTTTTCAGTTTTTACTGAAATTTAAGCAGTTTAATGTTTCAATGTACTCTGAAATTAAAGCATAGACAAATAAACAATTGCAGATAACAAATAATTCATGGAATCGTTTTGTTGAACAAAATTTAATCTAAATTTTTGACTCAAAGTAGCCGCCTTTTGCAGATATAACAGCCGAACATACTCGTGGCATTCTTTCTCCAATGGAAATCAAATATTGTTCGAAAAGTTCTTCCCAACACTGTTGCGGAAGTTCCCACAAATGTGTTGCACTTGTAGGTTGCTTTGCTTTCATCCTTCTGTCCAGTTCATCCCAAACCAGCTCGATGGGGTTTAAGTCTGGAGACTATGCTGGCCATTCCATGATTTCAAGCCTACCGTCTTGTTCTTTTCTTCTAAGGTAGTTCTGACATAGCCTGGAGGTATGTTTTGGGTTATTATCTTGCTGTAGGATGAACCCCTGACCAACTAGGCATAGACCAGAGGGTATTGCATGGTGCTGCAAAACGCTGTGGTACCCCTTTTGGTTCAAGGTGCCAGTCACTCTGTGCAAGTCGCCGACTCTGGATCCAGCAAAAGAGCCACAGATCATCACCATTCCTCCTCCATGTTTGACAGTTGGTGTCACACACTGAGGAACCATCCTTTTGCCTACTCGACGGTGTACAAAAACCCTGCGTGATGAACCGAAGATTTCAAATTTTGATTCATCGGTCCATAAGACCTTCTTCCAGTTTTCAGTAGTCCACTGGCAGTGCTTCATGGCCCAGGCAAGCCTCTTTTTCTTATTTTGCCATCTTAGCAATGGCTTTCTAACTGCCACTCAACCTGTCAAACCTGCAGCTCGAAGTCTTCTCTTCACAGTTGAAACTGAGACTTCCTTACTTCGACCAGTGTTGAGCTGTGCTTGAAGCTGCTGTCCTGCGAGCCGCCTGTCACGCAAGCTGTTGACTCTCAGAAACTCGTCTTCTGATTGTGTTGTGGCTTTGGGTCTGCCAGACCTCTTCCTGTCAGAGTTTCCTCCAGCTTCCAAGTGCCTTTTGATGGTGTACGAAACTGTACTCACTGACACCTTGGCTTACTTTGCAATTTCTCGAAAGGAAAGACCTACACTTTTCAGGGTTATAATGGTCTGTCTGCCTTCCTTTGTTAATTGTCTTTTTCTCACCATTATGATCGCAATATACTACTTCCTGCAATGCAATATTGTCCAAATAATGCTTCAGAGGGTGTAGCAACACAGTCTATTCCACCACTGCCTTTACACAGAGGGTTGGTAACTAATCAACAAA
Source organism: Eptatretus burgeri (assembly GCF_056783735.1). Classification (NCBI taxonomy): domain Eukaryota; kingdom Metazoa; phylum Chordata; class Myxini; order Myxiniformes; family Myxinidae; genus Eptatretus; species Eptatretus burgeri. Next base: position 44,789,678 of record NC_140970.1, on the reverse strand, counting down.
GTTGGGACACCTGCAGGAATTGTTTGCATCAACTTTCAAGGCTTAATTTACTTCCATTGCTGCAGAACAGCTGCAGTTGCAAACCCATTACTTGTTTCCTGAAAACAGCCTTTTTTAACAACCTCAAAATTTACATTATTTTTCAGTTTTTGGTAACCTAAGATTTTTATTTTAAACCTCTGGCAGTTTACTGCTTAACTTTGTACCATTTCAGGTTATTCACTGGACTTGAACTGCTTAAATTTCAGTAAAAACTGTAAAATGGGGGTGTTCTGAAACTTTTGACAAGTTGAGTAATATTGGACATGCTTTGTAAATGATTCAGATAAAAAAAACTTCAGAAGGTAGTCACATAATAGGCAAAGTAAGATAGCTCATGTTTAATGATTTTGTACCATTAAAATTAAGTACCGAACATGTACCAAGCACAAGACTATACCTATCTGTACTTCAGCAGCTCAAAGGAACATACAGAATAAAAAAGAAAAAAAATAACCAAATAACTTGAGGCAGCTGCAGTGACAGAAACTCAGATAAGGAAGGCATTCCCAAATGTCCGTACCACTGACAGTGAGTCTGGCTTTGTCGGAGTATGCGGTTCCCAGTGCATTGGAAGCCAGGCACTGGTAACGGCCCTCATGCGCAAAGTCAACGGCAGGCAGCCTAAGTTCAGAGGTCACCTCATCGTGCGAAGCTCCTGCCTCTGGATGTTTCCTATCCTGAGTGTGCACCTCACCTTCGGACTGCAGAGGCAAGGTAAGAGAACAAACACAGCACTCAAAACGTTTCCAAAAAGTCACCCACAAGGAGAAAGTTCTCCACCAAACAGAAGCAACTGAGTGAAGTTCCAGTACCTCGCCCACAAGCCACAAACCAAAAACGGGAATGCCATAGGCAAGGACCGATAAAAGCAAGACAAGCAAATTGAACTGGAGTTACCGAGGATAATGGCAGGTTGTCCTTGCGCCAGAGGAAAGTGAGAGTTGAATCCAATGGCGTTAGTGCAGAGCAAATGAAAGAGACATCACTGCCTCTCAATGCACTGTGTGTTTCTGGTTGCACCACAATGCGTGGCTTTGTGAGGTTCTCTACAAAGTGAGTGGGAATGAAAGTGTTGTGAAACATAATGTTGACATCTTTGCTGAAATCATGAATAAAATTTAAAGGACAATCAGAGTAACACCTTGGCTTTTCCTGATGAACCAAGACAATGAGATGATAGAGATATGCATACAATTATCTTTGGGTGATGTAGGAGTTTGTACGTGCTGTACATTACATACAGGCCAAGGACAAATGTATACATCAACATGCATTACAAGTAAATTGGTCGAAAAATGGACGAGTCATCATGGGACATGATTCGACAGGATGGCCTTGAAGGACCCACACTCGCCTCTAAGCTGTCTGGGCTGGGTGTGAATCCCGACCCATCTATAAACTGTCATCCAGTGTTTCACAGGCAGGGTGATTCATTAACATGTGTGCCATCCCTCAGATGGACAATAAAAGTGTGTCCCGTTTGCCACCATTTGTTGGTGGACGTTAAAGAGCCCAAGGTGTCCTTCGCAAAGAGTCGGAGAGCTATCACCGGCACCCTGGCCAAATTCCAAATTCCTGCTCGAACCAGCAGAGGGCATCACATCAGTGGCATAGCCACGCCCTCAGCCAATGATGTTACACCCTGCAGCCTTGTGCTGCATAAGAACAACATGGGACATGGGAGTCATTGCGTTGTCAGTAATAAGAAGCAAGTGCTCATATGGGAACAGTGTATAGGGCTTACAAATATATACAAGCCTGATTTAATACAGGCATAGAGAGAGCCACAGATATGAGGAAATGATTAGAGCTAAGGAACAGATTAGGAATGAAGTGCACAGGATGTTTCTGCAGATGAGATAAAGATGCTTGTGAGATGGACCAGGTTGCTTGTCGATCAGAGCAATAGCTCGGAGAATGCAGATTTCAAGAGCACCACAAAGGTAACATGGCACACAAAACCTTCACCAAATCACAACCACGTTGTTTATTCCGTACTAACCACACACAAAGTGTTCTGGAGACACCAAATACACGGGGTGGCCCCGAAGCCAAGTGGGATGTCCACAGATTATGTGCACACTTTGACCCACACCCTGCTGGGTCAACCAAGGAGTCAGCCATTGTAGCTGGCAGTCACAGAGCAGGTTACTGCTGTTCAAACGTCTGTGGGACAAAAGGCAACAGGGAAACTCAACTTCCAGGTGTACTGGGTTAAAAAGCCGCACTTCACAGCAAGTGCCATTAGAAAAACCACCAAGGTGGGACCACAGCCCAGATAGTTGAGCAGTTATTGGTTTATAACATTGCACAAAAGAGCAGTTATTGGTATATAATACTTTCCTATTCTTTTATTTTTAAGTGCCTTTATTCCAAACTATCTTGGGAAAGGACGAATATATCAAAGCAGATTTCACACAATAATTTAAATAATAATAAATCAAAACATGCAAAAGAGTAAGAATGAAATATGAATATTATCAAATCCATCTCGACAAGAGACAAAATCCTAAAAGGACCTTAGGGGAAAGGCACAGAGGTAGTGAGGGGAGCAAAGAAAAGGGGACAAAGCAGGCACAGAGATAGTCAGTCGAGTCAAGCTGAATAGAGGGGTGAGAGAGTTGGAGGCGAGTGAAAAGAGAAGGGAGGTGGAGGAGAGTGAAGAGAGAAGGGAGGTGGAGGAGAGTGAAGAGAGGAGGGAGGTGGAGGAGAGTGAAGAGAGGAGGGAGGGGAGGAGGGTGAAGAGAGGAAGGAAGGGACGAGAGTGAAGAGAGGAAGGAAGGGACGAGAGTGAAGAGAGGAAGGAAGGGACGAGAGTGAAGAGAGGAGGGAGGGAAGGCGAGTGAAGAGAGGAGGGAGGTGAGGCGAGTGAAGAGAGGAAGGGGAGTGAAGAGAGGAAGGGGAGTGAAGGCAGGGGAGGCGAGTGACGAGAGGAAGGAGGTAAGGCGAGTGAGGAAGAGATTGCGGGTACTCACAGATGTTTCAAAGCTTTGAGAGACATAAGAGCATCAGCTTGGATTGAAATTATAGGGTTGTCCTCAAGGTCTCTGCAGAATATTCACAAATAAATGGTAAAAATATCATATTACTTCCTCACTAAGAGACTGATCAATGACTTAAACAGAAATTAAATTGACAAGTGGATATCATCCGCATGGATATTCTTGTGGAAGTACATCAACGTTGAACACACAGAGATAGCACAGTCAATTACCATCGGACCCCGACATTCGCGGTTCATAAAATGTGATCCACTTCTACATTTGCAGCCCTGTGCTTCGCGTATTCGTGGTTTTTTTTGTGGGCGTATTCGCTGTTCTTCTGACCTGCTTCTACATTCGCAGCCCTGTGCTTTGCACATTTGCGGTTTTTCATGGGATTTTTGATTTTCCAGAATGAATCACGAACTGCCGGGAACTTATCCCGCTTTTTCCCATTGAAACAATGCCTCAACATTCGTGGATTCAATATTCACAGCATTTTTCAGGAACGCACCCCCCGCGAATGTCGGGGTCCGACAGTCATTTAATCTCATTAAAGACCGGCCAACTCACAATAAAGTACATGCATAATTATTTCTTCATTTCGTGCAAGATTAAAATTGTTCATCTAAGATTTATTTGAAAAAATAAAGTTTGTATTGAAGCATTATGAATGCAAAACACATAAAGAGGTTAAATTTTAAAGACAAGGATGACTAAGTCGGCACACCTCGATAGCAACCTTCACCTCAGATGGGATGTTCAAGTCGCTTTAATAATATACATTCTGCAGTCCATTTGTGATATCAATTATATACCCTACTACTTGGGTAGTTTATGGTTGATGTGTCCATTTTATTGGAAAGAGATGGAAAAAAACACAGATCAATAATGAAGTGTTGTTCATTGACATTGTCTTAACTAAGCCAGAACAAGTTGTACGCGAAGTGACATTAACACGGATCAAAGCATTCTGGGTAAACCGAAGATGGTGGCCAGATGTGATGTAGAACAGAGGTGCATTGGTCAGTTCCTGTGAAGGAGAACATGAAACCAGCTGAAATTCTCAGGAGACAGTTTTCGCAATTTGGTGATGCACACATTTCACTGTTTGTTTAGGTGGTGCCAGCGAGTTGAAGAATGAACACATGAAATGGTGAATGACCTTGAAATTTTCATATGAAACAAATTGTGATCAACCAAGAAAACATTATATATGATGAGAAGCTGATTTGGAAGAATTTATGGAATTCTATTTGCCAAAATAGCTGAAGTTTTGAGGACCCCACATCCTACTATCTAAAATAAGGCAATTCTCTATGGGTGTGTGCACACCACTCTGAAAATCATAGCAAAAACACGGCTGGGCCAATCTCCACCCACTTTTTCATACGTGCCAGGGATACCCAGGGTCAGCTCATGGGCATAAGCCCCCCCCCCCTTTTCCATGAGATTTAATGATCATGGCACAGTGCAAGTGGTTTAATGATCCCTGTTGGAGACATGTGGGGAGGCGGCTGGGATAGGAAGAGAGGATTACTCGCCACTGCACAAAATATATTTACCCGACCTCTCCCAATATCCCACCTAGGCTGCTCCCAGAGGGATCGGGTGTTTCTTGTTATATAAAAAGGCAGCAAGTGTGGCAGTTGCTTCAGATCTTCGAGATTGCAACCAAAAGATTTTTTTTTTATATTATGTGTATTGATACCAGAGGCTGAAAGGATGGCCTCAGGGTATGCACACTCACCTCTAAGCCACCTCGCCTAGGTTTGAATCCCGATACATGTATAAACTGTCATCCCAGTGTGTTCACAGGCATGGTGATTAATCTGGGTTTGTGCAGTCTCTGGGATGGACGTTAAGCTGGGCATCCCATCTGCCGGCATTATATGGTGGACATAAAATAACCCACGGTGTCCTTTGCGAAAAGTAGGCGAGATATTGCTGGCACCATGGCCAAATTCCTGCTATAACTACTGCTGGGAAGGCAATGGTGAACCACCCAGTATAACCCTTGGCAAGAAACTGCTTTTGGCAGCACCGACACTCTAAGTGTATACCTAGGGACAGCTCATGGGCATAATCAGAATCAGTATGGAGACCAGGGTCCATAATTTTACACCAGTCAGGGAGCCAGCATGGAACGGAGAACTCTTGCTTCCCATCAACAGAAAAATTGTAAGTTCACTCATCAGCCTGAAAGCCTATGGAAATTCTTTTAGAATCTTAGTAGTTTCATTCCGAGATGGAATGTCTTTTGAACATGGGAAAATAATCAAAGCAGAATGTAACATTGAATGGTTAAACAATGAAATGAGACAATATGATGCAGACAGAGTTCAGATGTGCTATCTCAAGGTGCGGTTTAATTGTACGATAGTGGTCAACCGCAAACGGAAAATGTGACATCAACGACTATCATAAATGGGTTGGGAATTTCTAAATCGTCCCCTCTAGAATCCAGACTTGTCACCTTGTCATATTCAGGGTTTAGACCAATCAAAAAACATCTGGGTGGCTTCAAGTCTACGAATGATGAAGACATCAAAGTACATTCCCTGGAATGGTTGCGTACCTATCCCCAAAGATATATTTTGAACTCCGGAACTTGATGAACTTCTGGAATAGCCTCCCGATACTTTTTGCAGTCGTTGAACAAAAAAATTCACGTCAACCCTGAAGGACGCTCATATGTTACAAATATCTTCAACATTTTTAGTTTTATTTTAAATAACCATTTTTTGCCAAATACAATTTGAGGGAAAGACATACAATCACACATTGGCAAATTTATGATTGCAAATAAAATATAGTTTATCTTGAGGTACGCAGGTCTATCACCTTCAACAACAGGCATTGTGATGCTCTCATGTAATAATTACCCCTGTAATAATAAAAAAAGTGGGGTTAAGTAATTAATTCATGTCCATCCATCTGTCTCATCAGTTTATGATCGAGGAAAAGCTTATTTAAATTGAATGTTATATTTTGACATAAGGCCGGCAGGTTTTCCGTTTAACAGTACTTTGGCTCTGAATTTGTCCCAATTGCACATGCACAGAAAGGAGTGAGATACATTAATATGTTTACTCTGTCTGCCTGGCAGTCAAACAAAATTTTAAAATCATCCCAAACAGGAAACTTACTGTTTTTAAGGACGTTATAAAGGACACAAACAACAGGCACGAATAACTAATGTAACATGTCAGAAAGGGCAATGTCATTGACACTGGGTAAAACGGTGGTAAAACACAGAATAAATTTATTTCTTTGCCTTTAAACCTTCATTTAAATTGAATTATATACTTGACCACTGTATAATACAAATGGCCTTCATAATACAGTACTTCCAAGAACCTCCAGTTTTGTAGTACTTGAACAGGTTATATAGGGGGTGTCTGTAATAAGAGCTGTTAGCACAGCCCCTGGAAAGTGGGCATGCACGTGAGAGGGTGCAGTATATCGGGGCAAAGAAGAGGCTGCCGATATGGCTATGTAGGATGCCAATTGATGCTGTGTTCTATGGTGATCAATAAAGCCTCCATCTCCGAAACTGTGACTCAACGTTGTCTTCTTACAGCGTATATTGAAGCATATATTTATTTATATTTTTCTGCAATCTTTAAAATCATTATTTTACTAAAATTAAAATAAACTTGAACACTGCATGGGGTATCATGTTCTATGAACGCTATCGTTATCCATCTATAATTCCAGGTGTGCGTGTGCGAGACCGCTGTTTCTCGACAACCACTGGTCCGATCCAATTGAAACTTGCTAGGTATATTGCTGGGGACCTGAGGATGTGCCTTTTCAAGGTTTGATATTAATCGGACAAGTGGTTCCCAAGTTATGGCCATTTATTTACCAAACCAATGACAGGACACGTTGCTGCGTAGGTGTGGCAGATGGGGAAAGGGTGCCATTTAGTTAACAATGGCAGGACACATTGCTTGGTGTTTTGCACCCACAGTATCTATCTTCTATCTATCTATAATTCCAGCAATCTCTGTTTGTTTGCCTCTCAAAAGGTTTGAAATTAATCGGACAAGTGGTTCCCAAGTTATGGCAAAGTTAGAGCGCGTTCCCCATTACGGGTTACAATGTACTGACTTCCAGATAGTGATGACTTACTGTATCTATCTATAATTTCTCGATTTCTTATGCGCATTTATAGATAAACACAATGCCCCAATCCAGACGTCGTTTACGAGAGCGAAGGAACGGCCTGTGTGTTTGTTTTTAAAGTTTTTTTTTTTGCATGTATGGCCACGCACTAGTAATAGTAACGATAACAACATAAATGAGTAGTTTTCATAATAATTATGCTCAAATGTAGCTGGGTTGAGCATAAATTCCACACCGTCATGATAACACAATATCGAGCGAAGGAAACAGCAAATAAAGGAAACACTTACAGTTCCTCCAAACTTTCCAGCTGTGAAAAAGCATTCTTGGTGATCAGCTTTATTTTGTTTCCTTGCAGACCCCTAAAAAGAGCCATAAACAATCACATGAAGAAACCCCTGCACTAAAATGGATTCACCTTGACTAAACATGCTGTCAGGAAAATAAGCAAAGTAACACAAAAAGGACTCACAGGGTCGTCAATCTTCCAAAACCAGAAAATGCTCCATTTGTGTCCTCCACACTCCAGGATATCTCATTGTGACTGATGTTTCTGTGGAAAAGAAATACCAAAAACTAGAAAACAGAATGATGCATATGTGTCAATGGATATACCTCTACCCATGTTGGATATCAACCCACTGTTTTGGAGAGAAAGAGAAGGAGGAGGAGGAGGAGGAGGAGGAGGAGGAGGAGGAGGAGGAGGAGGAGGAGGAGGAGAAGGAGGAAGAGAAGGAAGGAGAAGGAGAAGGAGGAGAAGGAGAAGGAGGAGAAGGAGAAGGAGAGGGAGAAGGAAAAGGAGAGGGAGGAGAGGGAGAGGGAGACGCGTGTGCATGCACGCACACACATCATTAGAAGAGACAATGCTAAAACTTGTATTCTTTATTGTCTGCCAAATGATTTTAAAAGGTTACATGCCATTTCACATGTTGGACTCAAAATTGAAACAGTTAATCTTTGTATTACAGTCCAGACTTGTGGGAAGTTTGATGGAATTCCCTTCAGTGTTTCACAAGTTATTGTGGTCACATTGATTTTCAATTAAAGGGCACATGACCTTTCAAATGCAAAACAAATCAATTAATCTGCATTACAATGCATACTTGGGCCACATTTGGTTGAAATGTTTCTCGTGGTTAACAGTTTATCGCAGTCACAAATATTATTTTGGCTAACCTCCAAGGGTCAAGACTGAATGCATTTTCACTCATTTAGCTCACTTTTTATCCCGGTAATAGAACTCCAACCCCACCATGTTATGTCCGAGACAGAAACCAAGTCCTCTTTTATCCCCACTACATGTCATCTTGTTTTTCAACGAGCCTCAAATCTACAAATCAAAAAAATATCCCATTTAATCAGTGCCCCAACAAAATAAAAATGAAGGCAAGGGGCAGGCAGCTTGGCACCAAACACATGTCATTAAGTGGACTCACAGACTTCTCAAGGCATCCAGGCCATGAAAAGCTCCCTCGGCCACATGCCCAATCGAGTTGTGCTCGAGACTCAGGCGACGCAAAGCTGGCAAGCCAGAAAAGCTCTCCTTATCCAAGTGGTCGAGGCCGTTCCATGCAAGGTCCCTGCAAGGTGACGTGAATGTGAGAGAGCGACGATGGAATCATTTCTCACTTCGCAAAGGCCCCTCCCCTATCTCACCATGGTTATGGTTTTATTACCATCACCGTAAAACCAATTCCAACTGCTAGACTATGTCATAAACCTCAATAGAATAGAATTGCCTTCATGTGTAAACAGCCAATGATCAACACATGTTGAATAAAAAATGGTTAAAAAAAAGTCTTTCAAAAACGTTGATATTTGATTCATAAGGTTCATATAATAATAAAATTTTTTTAAGTATCCTTGTGTTAAACAAAAACAAAAACAAATTCAAACAAACAAACAAACAACGAAATAAATAAATAACAGAAAATAAAACCACCACGAGATGGGTTAACACTTCCTTTATACAATCCAAATGTGCTTTCCCAATGGAAAATGTGCATTTCCAGGAGTTTGGACAAAACAAACATGTGCGTTGAAAAAAAACAGAAAAAACGAGTATGACGTTAGGGATGTTGTGGAGGAGACTGCACTTACAGCTCGAACAGATGAGGGCAAAAACTCCAGGCGTTGGCATCAATCCTGGTGATATTGTTGCGACTCAGGTAAAGTTGCCGTAGGGATCTGAGGCCGTACACCCAGCCTGTGCTGACCGCTGGTATCAAGTTATGCTGTAGGTTTCTGAAGGTTACAATTTTGCGAACACAAGGCAAAGTTTGTCAAATTAAAAGCAAAAAATAGAAATACATAAATAAAAGACCTAGCCTTGCTGTGCTCGCTTCTCTGGAGTACAAACGGAGAAAGAACAATATGAAAAGAGATAAAAGAAGGCTTCAAGAATGAACAATGATGAAAACGAGTCATTAAGACGTTAAACTTAACCAAACAAATGTGCTGCAAGTTGTCGTTAGTATTCCACTGGAAAAAAAAGATTAATCCGTGGGTTTTCGAATTTTTGCAGGAATATCCGCCAAATCCAGCCAGTCTATCACATCATGTACTCACCAACGAAACGTTTTCCTAAAAGCAGCAGAAAGGTGAATAAACACAGGAAAAACACTCTATTGTCAGCCATTATTTCAAGCATATTACTCTCCAAACACTTGGCCATCATTGGCATGTGAAATGCCATTGGTGTGACGGAGGCGAGTTTAAATATTGTGAGAATGTGATGACAATATGGTATCTTTTGCGGGAAAATGGTATGATTACAGGGGGGAAAAACCAAAACCAAAAATGTCATGACAAAATGGTATCTGAAGCTGAGTCTTTGGGCCTATCACTTTCCCATCGCAGACAGATCGGCGGTCTCTCTGTCTTCTACCGCCTCCTTTCTGGTCTTGCACCCGAGCTGCACTTTCCGTGCTTTGTCCCCCCCCCTCCCCAAGTTTCTGCAAGGGGCACATGGTCCACCATCAACCCTCTTTTTGTGAAACGACCTTAATCCAGGATCACCATTCACCTCCACTCATTAGTTCCTCTTTTTTCCACACCTGTGGAACCAACTTCCATATTCTCTTCAATCACACTCTTCTCTCCAGGTCTTTAAGATAGCGGTTCACCACCATCTCAGATCATACCCAATACAAAACCTTTATTTTCTACCCCGTTTCCTCCCCCCTCCCTCCTCTTTCCAAATTCCCAGTGTTTCCCTCTAGAGAGAGGGAGTTTCCTTCTGTATCCATGTTGTCCACCCCATGCATCCTTTCCTGCCCCCCCCCCCCAAATTCCTCCCCACACTCATTGTTTGGCTTCTTTGAGTAGAAAACACCAACAGCAGAGTTGAAGGACAAGGCAGAGGGAGACTTGAAGGACAACACTTCCCCCACCCCCTTCTCTCTCTACTGTCCCTTTGTACTGTAACATCCTGATCCATTCAGTGCACAAGCCTTGACTGTGTACAAAAAAGAAGAAGAAATTGGAACAGCCACTCAGTAGAGTGCATACCTCCACCAGGCTGAATACTTTACGTTTTGTATCCCACTGATAGGTCGGATCTGGATTCGGACGTGAACTAAAATTTAATCAGGTGTTATTCTCACCTAACCAACTCCCTCACCAAGTTTCGGCTGAATCCATCACTAACTTTTTCCGATATCGTACGATATATTGTTTTAGTCCCATCACTCAATGGTGAAGAATCACATAAAAAAAAAAATTATCGGATTCGGATCTTCAGCAAAATCTAATAACTTCGTTGATGTCACATACCCACCCAAGCTCTCCACCAAATTTCGTCCGAATCCGTCCACAACTTTTTGAGATATCCTGTTTACAAACAGACAGACAAGCCGGTAGGCGGCGATGGGCCGCCGAGCATGGAAACTATAAGATATAGAGCAAAATGGATGTCATATAGCGGATAGGGAATCACCTTAAGATTATGCATATCAAATCTCATCCAGTTCCATCTACTGATAACTACTCGGTATCCATTTGAATGAAAAGTACCGAAAATGCGGTTTGAAATCGGAAATCCCCAAAGTTCGAGGGGGTGCTGTGGGTGAACAAAGATTGAAATCGAAAATCCGGCTCGATCGTTTGTGCACAATGTATTCCAGACGATTAGTGTGAATTTTCATGACCATCCGACCATAACCTTAGGAGGAGTAGCATTGGGCACGAAGGCACCTCCAGCTCTCGCATATTATCGATTTTTGCACCAATTGCCCTTTGACCCCTGACCAAAGAGAAATCAGTCAATATGTCCTGAGGCAAAGTTGTAGTACTCATTGAGTACCATGAACCTGCAAAGTTTCATTCGTATCGATGCACTCACCTGGTCGCTCGGGGGCCTTCAATTTTCGCCAATTTTTGCGCATACCCTAATTGTAGGGGGCGCTGCGGGTAAAGTATTCGATATATCACAAAAACTGGAATATATTTGATAGAGCATCACATGAAGATCATTCGTGCCAAATTTCATAACCCTACGTGGGATAATGGCTTTCGGAATTGATTTCGCGTAAACGGTACCGATTTTGAAGGTTTTTCGGTTGTTGCTCGGGAACCAAAGCGTCCCGAGCAACCATCACAATTTCCAAAGCACTAGGTCATAATATGTACCTACCACCCGAGTTTGGTCAAAATCCGCCCACGTTTACTCCCAATTATGCTGATGACAAACGAACAAACATCCAAACAAACAGACAGAATTACTGACAATAAGGGTCACATATTTCGGCGACCCAACAGACAGGGGTGAAAACATAAGTACCATCCACCTTTGGTGGCGGAGGTAGACATAATTTGACAAATAATTTGACGTTGCAACGTCGACCGAAATGCATCTGCCCACATTAAGTCTTTGCTTACTCTAACTTTGACCTTAAACCTCAAGACCATTTGACTTCATCATCGAATCTGGACCTATGTATCATGGTACATGCACTTGGTTTAGTTTGAAATCCCTGCCTTGATAACCTATTTACCTGACATGATCTCTGACCCAAAAATCTAATCTGTTCATCTTTAAATCATGATATACTTGTACCAAGTTGAATTTAAATCCCTTCAGGTGTTCTCAAGCACCACATTTTTACCTGACATGACCTCTGACCTTTGACCTCTTGATGCCAAAATCTAATCAGTTCATCTTTGCATCATAATATATACTTTTACCAAGTTTGGTCAAAATCCCATCACTGCTTCACAAGTTAGCACGGCAACAGAAATTTTTGCCGAACAGGACCGCTGACCTTTGGCCTCTTGACCCTATAATCTTATCAGTTTTATGTTTACATCATTATACACTAGTACGTGCCCGTAAAAAAATAATAATAATAATAAAAAAAGAATAAATAAAGATTCCAACCGAGAGCACGAAACAACAACCACACAGGCCGTTTCTTCGCTCTCGCGTGCCCGTACGTGCGTGGCGCGGAAGTTCGCATATCACAGTTACGATGATTCGCAATTAAGGTTTTAATGGCCAATTATTCAATTAGCGCCAACGTATTTTACCTTTTCGCAATGTCGTCGCAAGGAAAAACAAAAAGAGAAGAGAAGAGAGAAAATAACATTTACTTCCTGGTTCGGAGCATACCAGCACTCTGATGTTACAGAAATTTATGCACCGTCTAATATGAAAATGATCATAACTTGGGGCATTGTGTTTATCGATAAATGTGCATAAGAAATCGAGAAATTATTAGAATACACGAAGTCATCACTGTGATGAATTAAAGGATGTGACGCGTGATCACGTGTCGCGCGGCTCGCACACGAGACAGATAAAACTGCGCGGTCGGTGGGATTGTCCCTGGGGCATTGTCATTTACGGCGGTGGTTCACTTGGTGCTCGTTGAATGTTGAGAATTGAGAGTATACCGGACTCCGTGCTTATGCTGGCTAATTGCTGATTTATTTTGCGGTGATCGACTGCACATGTATTCCTTGCTGCACATGGATTCCTCGCTGCACATGTATTCCTTTATGTGTCTGTAGAATCGGCTTCAATCAAGTGAAATAAAGCCGACACTCCGAAGGTTTTTCCCTCGCATTCATTTCAATTTATTTCACTTGATTCCTTCGGCTCCCTCAACCGACTATGGACAAGATCTACAAGCCGGAGAGGTTCGATGCAGACCCCAACGCTACTGACTCGGAAATGAAGTGGTCGCATTGGTTCCGTTCCTTCCCACACTATCTGACCATCATTGAAGAGGGAGCCGACAAATTGGCCGCACTTGTAAACCATGTCTCGCCTTGCTTATTCAGGCTCTTCTCGGAGTGTGACAGCTACGACGCAGCAATCGACGAGCTGCGGGCGCTCTACGTGAAGCGCAAGAACGAGGTATACATACGACATCTTCTCAACACACGCAGGCAAGCAGCCGGGGAGACAATCGATCAGTTCCTGCAAGCTCTGAGGCAGTTGGGCAAAGACTGCAGTTTCCGGGCTGTAACCGCCGAGGAACATCGAGATGAAGCGACCCGAGAGGCCTTCATCCAGGGGCTCTGGTCAGCCCCCATTCGGCAACGCTTACTGGAAAAAGCACAACCCACTCTTGAAATGGTAGCTGACCAGGCCCAAGCTATGGATACGGCTCAGCAGCAATCTGAGTCATATGGGACACCGGTGTTGCTAATGAACGCTGCGACGCGGAAACTCAAGGAACCCCCCGGGACACCTCCGACACTGAGGATGGAGATAAACCCGAGGAATCTGATACCCAGACCTCGTCAAACTCCTCAGCAACTACTTCGGTTGGTAAATGCTTCTTTTGTGGGTATAAAAGACACCCCTGTAACAAATGCCCTGCCAGGGATGCCACATGCAAGAATTGTGACAAGAAAGGGCATTATGCCAGGGTATGCAAATCTACTCTTAGAAGAAATAAACCCACTTCTGCGGCTCTCTACTCACAAAAGAAAGTAAAAGCAGCTTCACCGGGGAATCTATCCAAAGTTATCATCAACGTACGAATTAACAGGCATATGGCTGAGGCTCTGATTGATACCGGTAGCTCTGAAAGTTTCGTCAACAGCTCACTCGCGAAGGGCAGGAAATGGAAGATCCACCCGACAGACAATACGGTATGCATGGCCTCCACTTCACTACAGTCCTGCGTACGAGGGTACTGCAAAGTTGAGTTGAACGTAAAAGGCTACACGCATCGGGATGTAAGGGTACTGGTGCTTCGTGATTTATGCACAGATGTAATTCTGGGTCATAATGTCCTCAAGCAGCACACGAGCGTCGAAATACCCTTTGGAGGAAGCAAACCTCGTCCAATTCTAAATGCTCTGACCACCGCAGAGGTATCGTCCCCCCTGCTGTTTGCTAACTTGTCACCGGACTGTAAACCGATAGCGATCAAATCGCGACGATACACCGCCGCCGATATGGACTTCATCGCTTCCGAGACCAAGCGATTGCTGGAAGTAGGTATTATAGAACCGAGCGATTCGCCATGGCGCGCGCAGGTGTTGGTGACTACCAGTCAGAACCATAAGAAACGAATGGTTGTCAATTACTCTCAAACGGTTAATCGCTCCACCCATCTCGATGCCTACCCATTGCCGCGCATAGACGAGATGGTCAAACGCGTGGCCAATTACAAAATATTCAGCACCATCGATTTGCGAAGCGCCTATCATCAAATTCCCATTCGAGAGGAAGACAAACCTTACACCGCGTTCGAGGCAGGTAGACGCCTCTATCAATTTAGGAGGATTCCGTTCGGTGTCACTAATGGAGTAGCTTGCTTCCAACGAGTTATGGACGAGATCATCTCGGATGAAAACCTCAAAGACACTTATGTTTATGTGGACAATGTCACGGTGTGCGGTAAGGATCGGGGGGAACATGATATGAATCTGGACAGATTCTTGAGCATTGCTAGAAAATATAATCTGACTCTCAACTACGAGAAATGCGTATTCTCGGCAAGGTCAATTAATCTTCTCGGCTACACAATAGCCGACGGCACGATTAAGCCTGATCCTGAATGATTGCGCCCACTCCGTGAGCTACCCCCACCTCATGACCTGCAGACATTGCGTCGAGTGATCGGGATGTTCGCTTACTACGCTAGATGGATCCCCCAATACTCTGAAAAAATACATCCCCTGGTGCATTGCAAAAACTTCCCGCCAGATGCCGCTGTCGTAAAAGCTTTCCACAGCCTCAAAGACGATATCAGTAATTCCGTGGTATTATCGATCGACAGCACGGCGCCGTTCGTAGTGGAAACGGACGCTTCCAATCACGCGATCGCCGCGACGCTCAATCAGTCCGGACGACCCGTCGCGTTCTTCTCGAGAACTCTCTCGGGAAGCGAGCAGAGACACTCGGCAATAGAGAAGGAAGTGTACGCTATTGTCGAAGCCCTACGTAAATGGAGACATTATTTACTGGGCAACCACTTCACACTTGTCACGGACCAGCGATCCGTTGCCTTCATGTTTGATGGGAAAAACAACGGGAAAATTAAGAACGAGAAAATAATGAGATGGCGGATAGATCTATCTTGTTATCGTTTCGACATTGTTTATCGGCCCGGGAGGGAAAACCCTGCTGCAGACACCTTCTCTCGGGTCTACTGTTCGGCGACAATCGGTCGGGCTTTGCAAGACCTCCATGAGTCTCTGTGCCACCCAGTAGTAACCAGAATGGCACATTTCATGCGCAGACAAAACCTTCCCTATTCTATCGAAGATATTAAACAAATGAATGCTTCTTGCCCAGTTTGTGCTGAACTAAAACCCAGATTCTATGGCGCCGCTCCCGGCAGATTGATCAAGGCCACTTCCCCCTTCGAGAGACTCAATATCGACTTCAAAGGGCCCCTGCCGACTGAGACAGACAACAAGACGAGACAGTACTCCTCCTGCAGGAACTCCTCCATCTGGTACTTCTCCCTCTGACATTCCCTCCACAGGTGTTTCCCCCCAGGAACTCCACCCGAGAATGGTGGCGACGGAGCTACCGCATTCCACCCGAGAGCGATCGAGGAGTCATCCCCGGCACGAGTCGAGGCTCTCCAAGAGGATCGGAAGCCTCCCTCAAGTGAAACCACCATTTACTCCCGGAGAGGTCAACGGATAAAACTCCCTCGCCGACTCGATCTGTAAAGGGGATTATCGGCATCCCTCGATGGCACCTTACCATGCTTCTATAACTCAAAATAATCCTCACTGCTTGGAATGGATGCTTCTGTAGTTTAAATAGTTCACGCTGCTTGAAATGTATACTCCTATAGCGTTGAAGTAATCATGGTGCGTTAGTTGAGCCTCAAGTTACATTTTAAAGACGGGGAGAATGTGATGAATTAAAGGATGTGACGCGTGATTACGTGTCGCGAGGCTCGCACACGAGACAGATAAAACTGCGCGGTCGGTGGGATTGTCCCTGGGGCATTGTCATTTACTTGGTTCACTTGGTGCTCGTTGAATGGTGAGAATTGAGAGTATACTGGACTCCGTGCTTATGCTGGCTAATTGCTGATTTATTTTGCGGTGATCGACTGCACGTGTATTCCTTGCTGCACATGTATCCCTTTATGTCTGTAGAATCGGCTTCAATCAAGTGAAATAAAGCTGACACTCCGAAGGTTTTTTCCTCGCATTCATTTCAATCACTATCCGGAAGCCCCTAGGTTGTAACCTGTAATGGGGAATGCGGCTGAGCTTCCCTTCCCCATTGGCCACGCCCACGCAACAACGTGTCTTGTCATTGGTTTGGTAAATAAATGGCCATAACTTGGGAAGCACTTGTCTGATTAATATCAAACCTTGAAAAGGCACATCCTCAGGTCCCCAGCAATATATCTGGCAAGTTTCAATTAGATCGGACCAGTGGTTGTCGAGAAACAGCGGTCACACACACACACACACACACACACACACACACACACACACACACACACACACACACACACACACACACACACACACACACACACACACACACACACACACACACACACACACACACACACACACACACACACACACACACACACACAGCTGGAATTATCGATAGGCAAGTACGTGCCCGTAAAAAAAAAAAATAATAATAATAATAATAAATAAATATTCAAACCGCGAGCAACAAACAACAACCACACAGGCAGTTTCTTCACTCTCGCGTGCCCGTACGTGCGTGGCCCGGAAGTTGGCATATTATTCGCAATTTAGTTTTAATACCCAATTATTCAATTAGCACCAACGTATTTTACCTTTTCGCAATGTCGTGGCAAGGAAAAACAAAAAGAGAAGAGAAGAGAGAAAAAAAAAATTACTTCCTGGTTCGGAGCATACCAGCACTCTGATGTTACCGAAATTTATGCACCGTCTAATATGAAAACGATCATAACTTGGGGCATTGTGTTTATCTATAAATGTGCGTAAGAAAGAGATATTATTGGAATACACGAAGTCATCACTCTCCGGAAGTCCGTACGTTGTAACCCGTAATGGGGAACGTGGCTGAGCTTCCCTTCCCCATCGGCCACGCCCACGCAACAATGTGTCTTGTCATTGGTTTGGAAAATAAATGGCCATAACTTGGGAAGCACTTGTCCGATTAATATCAAACCTTGAAAAGGCACATACTCAGGTCCCCAGCAATATACCTGGCAAGTTTCAATGAGATCGGACCAGTGGTTGTCGAGAAACAGCGGACACACACACACACACACACACACACACACACACACACACACACACACACACACACACACACACACACACACACACACACACACACACACACACACACACACACACACACACACACACACACACACACAGCTGGAATTACAGATAGATGAGTGTACCAAGTTTGACTTGGATCCCTTCAGCCGTTCTTAAGTTACCACGGACACAAAAAACTGTCACAGACAGACGGACACACAACCTGAAAACATAATGCCTCCGGTGACTTTGTCAGCAGAGGCATAAAAACAATAAAAAAAAAAAAAATCTATGAGAATCACATTCTTTCGCTTTGAAGGATGCTGCGATTCAAAAGGCCTGGATATGCATCATTTAATTGGAGAATTTCAACACAATCAAAAAGGTCAGTGATTGTTACAAGACAAATAGTGAAGACCTGTAAGACTTATGATCCCACCACAGAGGAATGAATCAACTCAAACCAAACCTCAAACATTGGGAATAAACGATATGGAAAACATAGTCACACATGAGGTTAACCATGACACGTCACCACCACACCACAGTGTCTCGAAGAGCACACCAAAAACGCTTCCATCAAGGTGGGTATTGTACAATTTTAAGGACGTGTAGAGTATCTTTTTTTTAACCACCAATGATGAAGTGATCATGGAGCATCTCACACAGAATCGCAGACAGAACAAAGACACAAAACAAATCAGTGTACTTTTACATTAATTACAAGGACATTAATTAGACAATGAACAAACATCTCATTATATGGGATTTGAGCATGGCTTCACCACATCATGAAGAGAGATTCAAATGGGAACACAAACAGGCCAAACATGGTACATATATTTTTTTTCTTCAATTTTTTTTGCGTTATTATCAAACGCAGTCGGATTGGTTTGCCTCGTGTCATATACGCCAATAGGAATTTAAAAGTAAAATATTGCACTGTGAAAGCAAATTTACATGATATAAACGATCTACCATTTAAGAAAACAAGAGCAATTCGACTGCGCGCAGTCGACGGGTATGCCTCCGCTCTCCTGCACAAACACTTGAGTATTGACATATTTGACCCCTGACCTTTATCATATCTGGCCCAAAATCTAATCAGTTAATTGCCCGGTCTAACTTTACCTTTGTACCGCGATACGCTGCCGCGCACTATGCATACGTTAGACTATCGTTTGGCATACGTTGTGAACGCCAACAACACGCTCAGCATTCGTTGGTATAAGTTATCTGTAAGTTATCGAAACGTTCTGTGTACGTTACTAATACGTTATGCATACATCCAACTCGTTATGAATACGCCAAAAACTTTAAAAAACATCAATAGTTCAGCGTACGCCAGCGTTTAACATACATTTTGATACATTGCCATACGCTGGCTAAAACGTCAAGGTGTGACAGCCCCTTTACTCATGCATCCTTAGAGGTGACAAGAGGCATTCTGAACAAATTCTAAAGTCTTTCTGAGACACTAACGTGTGGAGCCTCCAAAAAAAAAAACACCCTGATTACATTGTTTAACAATCCATTATCTGAGTGCCACGTCTGTCAGAAAATGAGGAATCAATTAATTGGACACCTTCAAGCATGGTCATCCATTAGCCACGTTGCACGGTTTTAATGTGACGAGAGGAATTGTCCATGACCTCAGAAGACGGTGTCAAGCGACTGGATTAACAAGGTGTCAGGTCAGGCATGCGCTGGAACAGCGCGTCGCTGCGTCCACTTTCCACAGGTACTCCAGGGGCTTCCATCTGACGATCCCCCAAGCAGATGCCTGGCCCATCCCCATCTACTTGAGATACCGATAAAACTGCTGGAAGCACGAGGCACGGGATTGGCCCATTGGTCTCCTCCACTCACGAGGCTTCCTCGCTGAGAGAATCTGGTGAGCAGGATCAGAGTCAGAAAAATGAGCCACATGTCCATACAGCCACAGCTGATGCTCACGGACTACACAGGTAACAAATCTCATTTGAGTCTCTCTCAGCAACCGCTCGTTAGAAACAAAGTCCGACCAGCGAGAGCCAAGGATTTTCCAAAGATACCTGGTACCAAAGGAATTAAGTCTCTGTCTCAGATCCCTGGTCAGAGACCAAGTCTCAAATCCAGAAAGCAAGACTGGAAACAGCAAGAACCCAAAGACTCAGACTTTCGTCCTCCTGCGCAGGTACCAATAGCGCCACACACCATGATCCATTAAATCCATGACTCCACAGACCCGACCCAGACGTCTATTGACCTCTGACTCGCAGCCAGCGGAGACATGAATATCACTGCCAAGGTAAGTGACTCTCTCCGTGACCTCAACATCCTCACCACAAAGAGGTACAGACAAGCTAGCAGCATCCAAGATGTCATTCAAAGCCTGGATCTTAGTTTTGATCCAGGAAACCCATAATACCAGTGGCTCTGACTCCTCTTTCAGCACCTCGAGGGCCCCCAAAAGGATATCAGAGCCTCTGCAAAGACGACTGCATCATCTGCAAAATCAAGGTCAGAGATCTTGACATTCCCAAAGGATGCACCACATCTTGATCGCTCCAACATCCTCCCCAGAATCCAGTCCATACAAGCGCTGAAAATTGTGGGGGCCAGTACACACTCCTCATGAACTCCAGTAACAACTGGAAATAAGTCGGAGATGGCATCACCACATCTCACAGCATTCTCAGGATGAGAGTAGAGTTCAAACATCAGATTGATCAGTCTTGGTGGCACCCTATGAAGACCAAGAATCCTCCAGAGGGCATCCTGATTCACTGAATCAAACGCTTTACAGAGATCAACATAGGCTACAAGCAGCCTATGCCGAAACTCTCGTCTGCATTCGGTGAGGACCCAAATAGCAAGGATGCAGTAAATCGTTGACCTCTTTGATGTAAAGCCTGACTGCTCTGGTCGCTGGTGCTCAAGCAGATGGTGGCGAACCCGATCAAGAATTATCCGAGCAAAGATCTTGCCTGGCACTGAGAGCAGCATCACCCCTCAGTAGTTGTTGCCGTCCTGGCGATCACCCTTCCCTTTCCAGAGAGGGACAACAAGGCCCCTCTTCCACTCAGATGGGATGATGCCTGTGTTCCAGGCAGAACACAGAACTGCATGCAACGACACGAGTGCAGCATTTCCACCAGCCTTTAGAAGTTCAGCATGGATGCCACAGATCCCAGGAACTTTACTACCCCATTTCAACCAGTTCAAAAGAGCCTGTGTTTCCACAAGCTAAGGTGGATCACAGTTTATTTGAGATTCAGCAATAGGGATAGTAACACTCCTGACATCCAACTCAACAGCTGTTGGATCAGCCTGGTGCAGCGGTTCAAAGTAACAGGCCCAGCGGGACTTCACTTCGGACTCCTCTCACAAGATCCCAGCACCCTCCACTCTAACTGCAGCACAACGAAAGACAAACTTGGAGGAACGCAATGCACAAATTCACCTGTAAGCAGGACGAGAATCACTTGACCACAGTTGAAGCTCTACCCCCTCACAGGTTCCTTGCACATAGGTCTCCTTGTCCACCTTCAGCGCACGTACAGTTTTATGCCTCAACTCCCTAAACAGCTCAGCTCTGCCATTAAGACTGGCCTTGCGACTCTAGTTAATGGTATCCAGCATCCCTCGAGAGACAAAATTCCTCTTCACTCGACGGTGAGGTCCAAGACATCCACCCTCAACATCAGGGATGTTGGTCTTGAAGGCACTCTACAACTCTTTGGGATTCTCCAAAACATCCAGAGCCCCCAAATCCCCACTCAGCCTGGTCACAGACTCCTCAGCTACCCTCTCATCCTTGAGCTTACCAACATCCAGCCAAGGCTGGGATGGTACTATTCTCCCGGATTTAAGCTGCAACTTCAGAGTTGCCACCACAAGCCTGTGGTCGGGATTGAGGAACTGAGCACTCAGGCAGACCCTGCAGTTTTGGATCATCCTCCATTGACCATCAACGAGCACATGGTCAATATCCTTTGCCACACCACCAGCGTTGGAATACCAAGTCCAGTGATGAGCCTGTGGGTGCTGAAACTGTGAACCAGCCACCCTAAATTCATGACTTCTTGCAAAGCCAAAGAACTTGGTGATATTCTGGTTCAGTTCCAGACCCATGGGGACCAACATGTCTCAAAACCATCCCTATCAGTTCCAGTCGATACATTGAAATCCCCCAAGACTAGAAGAGCATCTCGCCTGGGGGCACTGATCAACCACAGACTGGAGCATGACAGAATGCGTCCTTCTCGGTGAAATCACTCGCCT
The DNA here is from genome assembly GCF_056783735.1 of Eptatretus burgeri. NCBI lineage: Eukaryota > Metazoa > Chordata > Myxini > Myxiniformes > Myxinidae > Eptatretus > Eptatretus burgeri. Next base: position 44,767,554 of record NC_140970.1, on the reverse strand, counting down.
CAGTCGGAGCATATACAGAGAGCAGGGAAATGACACCCAAGGAGTGACTCCTTAGTCTCATAATACGCTCGTTGACCGGTGTTACCTCAATTATCATTGGATTCAGATTATTGAACATAGCGACTGCAACTCCTTTGACATGGTAACCATCAGAGCGACCAGCCCAATAATAGGTGTAATCACCCGCTATGATCTTGCCACTATCCGGTCTCCGAACCTCAGAGAGTGCTGCAATACCAATGTCCAAACGCTTGAGCTCAGATGATAACAGAACACGTGATCATTGTCTCTTAGATATAGGACATTCCAGGCACCCACCCAAAGGGATCACCTCAGGTTGATTGAAGGAGACTGCCGTCTGGTGGATGACACCTCAGCACCACACTGACACACACCACTGCAATCTGACCTGGGAAGGTTACCCTGTGGTTTTCCTCTGATCAGAGTTGGGGTCCTGAAGGGTTTGATCAGAGTTTGCCCCAGTGCCATCATCCAGTGAGCTGCCCAGCTTCACAGGAGGTACTCCCAGAGTGGGTTTCCAGATTTCTTTACGTTTTTAGTGTATTTTGTGGAGTGAAGGGTTTTATGGTGGCTGGAGTGAAAATCCTGCCACAAACCTCCAAAAAATAGTAACCCAACTGCAGGACGACATCCGCAGACACAGTTGGGCACTAGATATGCCAATTAACAAGAGATATGCCAATAATGGAACAGCTCAGGATAACTACTCCCACTCAGGACCGACTCATACATTTGCATGATCCTTCTACGTAATCGATTTTAAACTCAGAGTACTGTAAAAACACTTTGGATTTTGATGCAGCGATTGCTGCCAGAGGTGGCAAGCACGGTGTGGACATTGTTACTTCCACATTGTATCTCTATGTGAAAACATTTGTCAAAATGCATTATTTGATTAGGTCACAATGAAAGGGACATGTAATTATTCAGCATTTATCTCTGTCAGAGGTTTGCACCTTGTCTGTTTCCCATGATGCTATATAAATCGCATTAACAACAATCACAAGTTCTGTAGTTTTATGGCAGAAGTACATCTTTGTCATCTGTGGTGATGGTAAATATGGGTAGGTCACAAATAAATAACTGACATCTTCAGTACATTTTTTACAAAACGATTTCATGACTTGACATTATAGATTCTTAGCTCAACATTCCTGCAAAAACCCAAAGCAGTTCTTAATAATCATGAAATTTCCATGGAAATCTCTCCCAAATAAGGTTACAGCTAATGATTGAGTGCAAAGGACATACAATGAGCGAATGGCATGCAAGCCCCAGAAGGACCCGTCCATCAGGTCAGTGATGAAGTTGTGCTGCAGATGTAACGTCTCCAGTGCTTCCAGGTGAAAAGTCAAGCCCTCGACCCAGCGCAGACGGTTGTGACTCAAGTCCCTGGAATGTGCACAACAAAGCATGCAATTTCTAAAAGGGTGTGCCAGTTACAAAACAAAGACTATATGTCACAATTCACGTTGGCACTGATAAAGCATATCCAATGAGTTTGTTCAAAATAATATATATATATATATATATATATATATATATATATATATATTACAAAGTAGAATTTGATGTGAATAAGTCAAGGAATATACCACCACCCACATAAGATGTCAACCCACTGTTCCGTTTTATCTCAATGAAAGGTCACATGAATAAAGGTTCCAAGTGAGGGGGAGAGAGGGAGGGGGATGGGGGGAGAGGAAGAGGAAGAGGGAGAGGAAGAAGGCTGAGGGAGAGGGAAAGGGAGATTTAAGTTGGGGCTCTGACTGGGCCACTCAAGGACATTTGTCTTTTTGTTCCTCAGCCACTCCAATGTAGCTTTGACTGTGTGCGTTGGGTCATCGTCATTCTGGGTTGTGAACTTGTGTCCCAAATTCAGCTTTCTTACAGAGGGCAGCAGGTTTTCCTCGAGTATTTTTCTGTATTTTGCTCAATCCATTTTCCCTTCTATCCTGACAAGTGCCCCAGTGCCTGTTGATGAAAAACATCCCCATTACATGCTGCTGCCAACAACATATTTCACAGTCGGGATGGTGTTCTTTGGGTGATGTGCTGTGTTGGGATTGTGCCAAGCGTAAAGTTTTCCATTTAGGCCAATAGTTTCATCATTGTTTCGTCAGACCATGAACCTTTTTGCCACATGGCTTCAGAATCTCTGGGGGGTTATTTTTGTATACCTCAAACAGGACTCAAGGTGGGCTTTTTTGAGTAATGGCTTCCTTCTTACCACCCTACCATAAAGGCCAGACTGGTGGAGTTTTTTTGTATACCTTGTCGAGGCTAATATGAGAGCTAATACACAATGCACATCAAGGGGAGCATGAGACAAGAGGGGCGAGAGTGGGAAGAACAAAACAGTGGGGAATTGCAACATTACATCTATGGAAGGGAGAGGGATGGGGCAGAGAACATGGGGGTATACAAGATGGACATTACAGGGACTTTCAGGAAGGAAAGCAGGGAATTTTAAGGAGGTGAGTTTGGGGTGGATTAACGGGAGTAGAAAAGATCGAGGATTTGGATGGGGGACGATAAGAGGTGGTGGTGAACAGCCGTTTTGAGGGCCTCGAGGGAAGAATGGGGTTGAACAGAGTGAGGGAGTTTATTGCAAAGGTGAGAAAAAAGAGGAATTTAAGAATGAAGGTAAGCAGTGACTCGTGATTTTGGTAGTTTTACCAGAAGGGGGTTGTTGGCCGACCTTGAGTGCCCTGCGGAAATATGGTGGGGACAACTTGCAGACAGAGCGGGGGAGGGGGGCGAGACCGGAGAGGAGATAGAAGACAGAAAGACCACCAACCTGCCTGCGGTGAGAGGCCCAAAGACTCAGCCTCATCGCAGGAGATACCAATGATCAGAAATGCCTTGGTTTCCACAGCGTGAAGCCGAGAAAGGTGGGAGGGAGGAGCACGAGCCCAGAGGGAAGAGCAGTACTCTATCAGGCGAAAGCGGACGAAAGCTACGTATGTGGTCAGGAGCTCAGGTGGGCCGAGGAAGCACTTTGCATGATAGAGGATTCCCAGTTGGCGACTGGCTTTGTTGGCCAGTTTTGAAATGTGGCTTTCCCAGGAAAGATCATGGCAGATAGTGAGACCCAGAAGAGTGAAAGGAAGGACTTCTTCCAGAGGGTTGTTGAGAAAGTGGATGGGGGGGGGGGGTTTCAAACGGTCCTTTCGGAAAGACATAGTGAGAGTGTGAGATTGGTAAGGATTGAAGGTTCCACGTGTTGGACCAGTTTGTGATTTTACCCAGATCAGCAGAGAGCAAAGAAGCTGCTACTTGCCGGTCTGAGGGATAACAGATGGTATGGCAGAGGGTGGAGTCATCAGCAAAGAGATAAGGAGGATTTTCCAGAGAGTCGGAGAGATCATTGATGAAAACCAGAAAAAGAACAGCGCCCATAATGCTGCCTTGAAGAACTCCAGCCTGGAGAGAAAGAGGGGATGAAAGAACTCCATTTAGGGCCACACGTTGACCACGACAGGAGAGGAAGTCTACGAGCCGTGAGTGGAGATGGCCTTGGATACCATAGAAAGAGAGTTTGGTGAGCAGGGCAGGGTGCCAGACCATGCCAAAAGCACGCGATATGTCCAGGGATACGGGTCTGATTTCATGTCCGGCATCGAGGACCTCCATCCATTGTTGCGAGAGCAGAAGCAGCATATCCAGAGTAGAGTGACCGGGTCCGAAACCAAATTGATGATCGGAAATCAAGCCATTGGAGAAGAGGAAGGATTTAATGTCTGAAGCGATGATGGATTCCATAACATTGCTGATGATTGGGAGAAGGCTGATTGGTCTGTAGTTTCAGGGATCTGTTTTAGCACCTTTTTTGTGCAGGGCAGTAATGTTTGCTGATTTCCAAGTAGATGGCAGATGACCTTGAGTAAATGAGAGGGTGAATAGATCAGAGGGTGAGCAAGAGCAGAGGAGCAGGTTTTTAGGACACGTGGGTTGATGCCGTCTGGACTGATTGCAGAATCCGAGTCGAAGTTTGACAGCAAGCTCTCCACCTTATCAGAGGAAAAGGACACAGAGTCCAGGGACAGTTGGGTGCGACTGGGTACAGAAAGCGATGGGTTTCGGACAGAAGATTTTTATGCAAACACAGAGTTTAGGCATTCAACCTTTTCAAATGCGGTATCAGCAGTGCGGCCATTTTAGGAAATGGAGGAGATGGAGGGGGGAACATACACCAGAAAGAGATTTGATTAGATGCCACCAGGATTTGGAGGAGGGAGAGAGGTTTGACAGTTCAGACTTGAGCTTGGAAAGATGTTGTTTTCTGGCTCTCCTGAGGGTAGATACACACGTTCCGAGCTTTATGGGAGGAACTGAGATTACCCTCAGTTAGGTTTGCTTTCCATGAGGCAAAAGCAAGTTGTTTCAGGACAACTACCTCGCCACAAGCTTCAGTGAACCATGGGCGGGACGAAGGGTAGGACAACTGAAGACGAGAGGGGGTAAATTTATGTACGAGGGAGAGCAAGTTTCTTTGAAAAAATTCCCAGGATGAGTTGATGTTGGAGAAAGTAGTGATGGGAGACCAGACTAGAAGTTTGGTGGCTGCTTGGATACCCTGCGAGTCGGCTTGAGTGAAATGCCAGAATCGACGGCGCTGAGGTGGTTCTCTGATAACAGCCAGAGAGATGTCCACTTTGACAAGGACGTGGTCAGAAGAACCGATTAGAGTGGAAGAAGAACAGCAGATATTTTCAGGGAAATTTGTCAAAATCAGATCCAGAAGAGAGAGAGAGTACCATTGGTTGAGATCCGAGTCAGGATATTAACCGATTGAGTCAGTCCCAATGAGTCGCAGAAATATTTTGCTGAAGTGCCATGGCAGGTGAGAGAGGTACCCACACCCAGCCAACTGGCATGATGACAATTGAAGTCACCACACAGGAGGAAGAGAGAGTTGGGATGAGAGAATAGAAGTTGGTCCATGTTTTCGGATATATAAACATGAGGTCGGAGTTGAGGGGAAGCCGTAGCCTGAGGTATTCCTGGGGGTGTGGGGGAGTGAGGGCATTGCACGGAGAGTGATGAATCGAGTCTTTGATGAAGAGAGCAACTCCTCCACCAGGACGAGGCTCAGTTCTGTCATACCGGAGGAGGGAGTAACCAGGGAGAGATACTTGGGAGTCAGACACGTCTTGGGGGTGGAAAGTTTGTGTTAGGCAGATGATGTCTGGTTTGTCAGTGGCAACCTGTATGGAAAGATCTGTAAGGTTTGAGCAAAGGCCCCGGATATTTGAGGTCCACACTTTTAATGAAGAGGGAAGGAGGAGGTTTTGGGTGCAGGGGATGGGAGGGTAGGACAAGGGAGTACGGAAGGAGAGTTGTTGAAAGAGTGTGGGGATTGCAGAATAGCTAGGGGAGGGGCTGGATGAGGAGGAGAAAAGGCTCTGTTGTGCTGGGGGAGAGGGGGGCAAGAGAGGGGGCAGAAGGCAGTTGAGGATTTGAGGAGGTAGAGTGATGAGATGGAGGTGAGAGGGCAGAGGAAGGAGGCAGCTTTGTGGATGTGAGGGGGGCAACTTTGAGAAGGGTGAGTGAGGGGGGTGAATGGTGGGAGAAGGGTGAGTGGGGAGAGTCGAGGGAGAAAGGTGAGGGGGCGTGGGGGGAGTTTTTGAGAAAGGTGAGAGGGAAGCTTGGAGGGAGAAGAGTGTGATGGTTGCTTTGAGAGGGAGGGGTGAGTTGGCACTGAAGTTGGAAAAAACAGAATGGTTGAAGGAAAGTGAACATTCACAGCAAACTAGGGGTTTTTTTTTTTTAGGTCAGAAATGCGATTAAGGACATTTCTTGATGGATGCAATGAAGGCGAATTAAGAGAATGGAGAGAAGAAACAATGTAACAGTTGGATTTTTTTTGGCAAGTTCTGAGGGAAAGGTTGAATTGAGAGCAGTCTGATGAAATAGAAAGAGTTGTGCATTCTGATACAGGAAAGAGAACCACACGTGTGAAAGAGGAAGATGAAGCATGAAAAGAGATCATTTTTAGTATTATGATAATTATTTTCTTTTTTGAGAGTTTTCATCAGATTCGGTAATGGAAAGGTTGTTGAAAATTAGAATGTGAGTACATCTATAAAGTTTGTTCAATTCGAATGAGTACATCTCCTGTCATAGCCAAAGATATTGGCACCCTTGCACGTTATTCAAATAACATAATTTTCTCTAAAAATAAGTTGACATTGACACAAGCATTTGGTCTACACAATTCTTTATTTCACTGTTAATATTACAGCACCTTTGTTTTTGATTCAGAACTTAATATATCCCATTAATTCAGAAAATAAAAAGAAATGGCATTGATAAAATTATTGACACCCTTGACTTGATATTTGGTAGCACAGCCTTTGTATAAAATAACTGCAATCAAGTGCTTCCTATAGCCATGAATGAGCTGCTTCCACCTCTGTACTGGGAGTTTGGTCCACCGTTCTTGTGGAAACTGCTCCAGTTCTCCCAGATTTGAAGGGTGCCTTCTCCCAACTGCTGTTTTCAGACCTCCCCACAGGTGTTCAATGGGATTTAGATCTGGACTCATTGCTGGCCACGAAAGAACAGTCCAGTGTTTTGGCTTGAACCATTCCCGGGTGCTTTTTGCAGTGAATTTCGGGTCATTGTCTTGCTGCAAGACCCATGACCTTTGACAAAGACCCGGCTTTCTGACACTGGGTTGAACATTGTGCTCCAAAATGCCTTGGTGATCTCCTGATTTCATGATGCCATGCGCATATTCAAGGCACCCAGAGCCAGAGGCAGCACAGCAACCCCAAAACATCACTGAACCTCCTCAATGATTGACTGTAGGGAAGGTGTACTTTTTTTTGAAAGCTTCATTTTGTTTTCTGTAAACATGGAGATGATGTGCTTTCCCAAAAAGCTCTAATTTGGTCTCATCTGTCCACAGGACATTCTCCCAGAAAGATTTTCGCTTGTTCATGTGTATTTTGGCAAACTCCAGTCGGGCTTTCTTATGTCTCTCTCAGCAGTGAGGTTCTCCTGTGTCTCCTACCACGGAACCCCCTTTCATAGAGTTGGCGACGGATGGTGTGAGTTGAAGATGTCGTACCTTGTGTCTGAAGGTCAGCTTGAATCTGTTTGGTAGTTGATCAAGGTGCTTTCTCCATCATTTGAAAAATCCTTCGCTGCAATCTTCCATCAAGTTTTCTCTTGCGGCCATGTCCAGGGAGGTTGGCTTCAGTCCCATGGGCCTTAAACTTCCTGATAACATTGTATATGGTGGACACAGGAACATTAAGGTCTCTGTATATGGATTTGTAGCTTTGAGATGTCAATGCTTGGCTACAATATTGTGTCTGACCTCAGACAATTCTCTGGTTTTCCTTATTTTCTCCATGCTCATTGCGGTACACACATTGATACAAAACAGCAGAATGACCCCTTCTCTCTATTCAAACTGGTTGAATGAGTGATTTTTAAATTGCAGGTACCTGCAACTCACCACAGGTGAGTTCAATTCCAAAGTAAAGGAGAATCACCTGCTTGAAATCTAATTATACTTAGATTTGAAAAACATCACTGAACCTCCTCCATGATTAACTGCAGAGAAGGTGTTCTTTTCTTTGAAAGCTTCGTTTTGTTTTCCGTAAACATGGAGATGATGTGCTTTCCCAAAAAGCTCTAATTTGGTCTCATCTGTCCACAGGACATTCTCCCAGAAAGATTTTCGTACGTTTTTTCGTTTTTTCACAGGACATTCTCCCAGAAAAGTATGTACAATTAAAATGTGAACATGTGTGTAAAGTATGTACAATTACAATGTGAGTATGGTATGTGTATAAAGTATGTACAATTAAAATGTGAAAATTAGAAATAAATATTTCTAACAATTTCTCAAAGGTGTCAATAATATTGTCAGGGCCATTTTCGGATTTCTGTGTGGAATAAGCTAAGATTTCGTCGTTTTTTCTGCTTTTTTTTTGTTTTGTTCCACTACAAACCAAAGAAATACACATGTGGATACCAAAAGATTTCTAAGTTCAACATGTATGTACAAAAATGTATGTAGAATTAGAATGTGACTACATCCATAAAGGTATGTACAATTACAATGTGAACATGTGTATAAAGTATGTACAATTACAATTACAGTGTTTACATCTGTAAAGTATATACAATTACAATGTGAGTATGGTATGTGTATAAAGTATGTACAATTAAAATGTGAAAATTAGAAATAATTATTTCTAACAATTTCTCAAAAGTGTCAATAATATTGTCAGGGCCATTTTCGGATTTCTGTGGGGAATAAGCTAAGATTTAGTCGTTTTTTCCTTTGGTTTGTTCCACTGCAAACCAAAGAAATACACATGTGGATACCAAAAGATTTTTAAGTTCAACAATTTTCTGGAAGAAATGGTGCATTATTTGAAAAAAGTGCAAAGGTGCCAATACTTTTGGCCATGACTGTGTAAAATATGTACAATTAGAATGTGACTACATCTATAAATGTATGTACAATTAGAATGAGAACATGTGTATAAAGTATTGTTACGTTTGAGGGGGGGGGTATGCATTCAAAGGGTAATTAGGATGTTTAATTAGGTATGCCATGCTGTTCGAGTTTACCAGGATCTCGATGTAATAAGTAGCAATTCAGTGGTGATAAGTTGTCTAGTAAATGTTCATTTCTTCAAGGGGGGAAATGATAATTGTCACGTAATTAGATAGGGACACGGGATAGGGTAAGTGTGTCTGCGTAAACCCCTTTTAGTAGTCTCTGGAGACTGGCCGTGACGTCACAGGACAGTGCAGCGGATGGCTCCGCCCCGTGATCACGATTGGCAGAAGGCGACGGCGGTGGGCCAATAAACAGCTCAATTGGAGGTGACGAGGGCAGGAGGATAAAAAGGTTCTGTTCGGGGTCGAAAAGGAAGAGGAAGAAGATCACAACCAAAAAGATCGTGTTTTTTTTGTGGGGAGGCTGTTGCGCGGGGAGCATCCTTGTTGTTGTGCTGATTCGATCGTGTTCTTGATCGTGTCTTGGAGCCTTGCTGAGCCTCGTGCCTCACCTTGGTTGGGTCTGGGGTTCTGCTGACTCGGAGTACAGGGTCGAACGGCGGGCGGACCTGCCTCGCTCTCCTGCTCGCAACTTGGCGCCAGAACTGGTTCCCTGGCGGCTGTGAGCGGACTTGGGCCAAGACCAGGAGGTCGACAGCACCACGGTTTCTCCTGCCCCCCTGACGAGAGCAAGGCCAGCTCGTCCGACGCCGATCCAGGGACAGTTGCGTCCAAACCACGGTCCAGCCTGACCACCAGAAATAGCTACGGTGTGTGTGTGTGTGTGTGTGTGTGTGTGTGTGTGTGTGTGTGTGTGTGTGTGTGTGTGTGTGTGTGTGTGTGTGTGTGTGTGCTTGGCGCCTTAGAGGGATTGAGAACTGTATATTCATTGGAATTGTCTGTGTTTTTCCCCACGCCCGATCCCACACCATCCCGTCGAATCGCCCCGGATCCCTCTTCTTGCCGAGTCTTGTTATTTCTGGTAATAATAAAAACAAATAAACATCATCAACTCAGTGAAAAGTGACTCGTGCCACCTTCCTCGTCCCGTTTGCGGTAGAGCGATTAGAACCGCCATGTTTGGGTTATAAATAAATAAACCGCCTCCATCGTTTCGGCTCATTCTACGTTGGCGGGACTGTTCAAGTCCCGTGGACGTCACCTTGGTGTCAGGAGTGGGATGTTCGAACCCCTCTAAATTATATTTGGTATCGGGAGAATATACCAAGATTAAAATCTCGCCACGAATTGGAATATAAAATTACTACAGAAAAGCGCGCGAGCGCGGGAAAATTTTGGCGGGATTTTTCAAATTTAAATTAATTGGCGGGAAACGGGACTTCTGCACCATGGCGGATGTGCAGATGTTTGAGGAGGAAGGCCACGTGTCTGGCAGCGAGTCGGGGGAAGAGGGGAGAGACGGGGGTAGGGTTGGAACCTCCCCCGTTCCGAGCGTGGACCGTGCTTCATTGCCCGTAACGGGGCCGGCAGCGCCGGAAACCGGTGCGATGACGATCCGGACACTGTTGGAACGTTTAATAGGGGACATGACTGTACAAATGGCAAATCAATTCGTGACACAGAGGGCAGAAATGACGGCACAAATGGAAAATCGGTTCGTGGCACGGAGGGCAGAAATGACGGCACAAATGGAGGATCGTTTCGTGACACAGAGGGCAGAAATGACAGATCAATTGGGGGTAATGGGGGTACAGTTGGGTGCACGGATTGATTTAATGAGGGATGAATTGGGGGAAAAGATGGAGAAAGTGAAGGCTGAGATGCAGGAGTGTGTGGATGTTAAATTGGGAGAGATACAGAGTGGATTCGAGGATGGATTGGAGGAAACAAGGGTGGAGATTACATTGGAGGGGGAAAATATGCGGAAAAAATTGGTAGATGGAATTGATGCAACGAACATTCGGGTTGATAGAGTGGATGAAAGCCTGGAACGTCATCGTGCCTGTGTGGATGCTCGTATGCAGCTGTGGGTTGAAGAGTGGGGAGAGCTGAGGAAGCAAGGGATGAATTTGGCGGAGGAGGTAAAAGGATTGGAGGCTCGTTTGGAGGAACAAGATAAAATTATGAGCCAAGATGAAGTCTTGGATAAAGGCCTGGTAGAGCCGTCTTTTGTAAGTAGAGTGTCCGGGTTGGTTGAGGAGCAGCTACAAACTCGCGACGGAGCCTTGGAGGAGGTTGTGCAGGCCCAGAAGATCCTGCGGGAAGAGGTGAATTGGTCCATTCAACGTTTGGAACAGGAGGCAAAATTGACCCATGAGACCCTCACCACAAAACATCTTTGGCCACAGTGGGCTCCGAAATTGGATACGCAGACACAAGGGTGTTTTATCCCTGGGCTGGATTCGGACAAGGGAGAAACTGTGAAGCGGGCCACCGTAAAAGTGATCCCCCTGGTAAATTTTGACGGGTCAGGGAGCGTTGAAGCTTTTCTGACGCAATTTGAGTGCATTTCCCGACTAAACGGGTGGAATGAGCGGGAACGTACAGGGAATTTGGTGGCAACGTTGCGGGGACCAGCCGCAGATGTGTTAAACGTGATCGCGGAGGGGATGTTGACCAGCTCCCACATTTGCGAGGCGTTGAGCCGTCGGTTTGGGTTCGCGGCAAACTGTGATCTGGTGCGGGCCCAGCTCCAGCACCGCAGATTCAAGCCGGGTGAGACAGTGCAGGAGCTGGCACAGGACATTTACCAATCAGTCAGGATCGCGTATCGGGACCTTACAGTGGAGGCATGGGACAGACTGGCACTAGAGAAATTTTTAGCTGCTCTTCCTGACCCTGAGGTCCGAGCGCTAGTGGAGTTACAGGATCCACCCACCGTTCACCGAGCGGCCGAGTGCGCGGCCAGGCTGGCCTCGTGGAGTCGGCCAGGTCGGGTTCCAGAGAGGCCATCGGTGACGATCCGACAGGCGGAGATCCAGGATCAGGGAGGGGGGCTGGGAGAAATTGGCATTACCCAAATGTTTCAGGAAATTTGCCAGAAACTGTCAAGTTTGATAAAGGGTAATCTGGTAGTTAGTGCGCCAAAGCGGTGCACACATTGTTTTTTTATTGGGCATGGTGTGGTAACAGGGAAGGTCATGGTCGGTGAAGTGTTAGAAATGCAGGTGTCACATGTAAGGCCGATGGGGTGGGGGAGTCATGTGGGTTTTGTGGGTGGGGATGGTGTGCTTGTCCACAGGGATTGCTGAAGCTCACGGTGAGCGTGAATTGCGACCCCCTTCAAGGAGATTCACCACCTGGTGGCTAATGGTGACAGTGTTTGGAGGCAACTGGGAGAGGGTCTGGTTGGGCGACCAAGGCGGGTAGGACCTTGGCGACCCAGGAAGGCCAGAGGAGCCAGTGAGACCCCTTCCCCTTCCAGAGTGTTGTACGGGATTAGAGCTGATGGCTACCGGGGGGGAGGGAATCAAAGGGAGCGGGGCGGAGAAACGTCCGGGTTGGACTAAAGCTTACCTGTGGGCATGGTTGCACCTGAGATGCCCCCATCATCTTGTGGTAACCCACCCCACGGCCACGACGGGATTCAGCCTGCATGATTAAAATGAGGACCATGACCTAGAAATGTGATGATGACCATGGTGTGAGTGTTGTGAAGATGTGCGAGTCCCACTCGATCCCGCACAACTTGACATGAGCAGCAAAGGCATGATGTCCGCATAATTTTGGGGCAAGCAAATTTGAAAATTGGCTCCCCAGGTAACGCTGGGTCTATTAGGCCAAAAAAAAAAAAATGTTGCATTGGCGTAACCCGCCCGATCCTAAAAATTCCGCCGACCCTACGTTTTTTTTTTTGTTTTTTTGCTGTCGAAAAATTTTGCCGACCCTATTTTATTGCTATTTTTGTTGTTTTGCTATCGTTTTCAAGTATCTTGTTGATTGCGATCGCGATCGCAAAAACCCGGGAGTGTTTCGGACAGAACCCGCCGACAAAAAGGGTGGTACTCGAGCCGGGGGAAATTTTGGGAGGGATTTATTAGGAAAAAAAATAAAAAATAAAAGATCCCGACCGACCTACCCTATTTTTCAGTGACCCGTTACGCCAATGCCACATTTTTTTTTTTTTGGCCTTAGCATCCACTGGGGGAGGCGGTCAAGTGTAAATATCCTGTGAATAGTGTCGTTAAGGCTTAGAGTAGGAATGTAAAGTATAAGTGTTGTGTTTTTGTGGAACCTTTTGTTTCCCCTCCCCAGATCACTGGAAGAGTGCTGGGCAAGAGCGATGATCCAGAAGATGGAGTGCAACTTGGCTCAGTGCTCTCATGTGATAAAATAAAAATAAAAAACAAAAAAAAAATGAATGATTGTTTAGGCGAGGATAAGGCCATAAGGGGGTAGTACATTAAGCAGGATAGGTAAGTTAGCTGCGACTCGCTGCCCATTGCCCCTCCTACTTTATTTCGTTAGGTTAATTAGGTGTGAGTCAGTAAGTGTTAAGGCTGGTACGGTAGCGCCTGTGATATACCTTGCAGGAGCTGCGGTACCAGAGGAGGGGGCAGTGTTACGTTTGAGGGGGGGGTATGCATTCAAAGGGTAATTAGGATGTTTAATTAGGTATGCCATGCTGTTCGAGTTTACCAGGATCTCGATGTAATAAGTAGCAATTCAGTGGTGATAAGTTGTCTCGTAAATGTTCATTTCTTCAAGGGGGGAAATGATAATTGTCACGTAATTAGATAGGGACACGGGATAGGGTAAGTGTGTCTGCGTAAACCCCTTTTTGGTATTCTCTGGAGACTGGCCGTGACGTCACTGGACAGTGCAGCGGATGGCTCCACCCCATGATCACGATTGGCAGAAGGCGACGGCGGTGGGCCAATAAACGGCTCGATTGGAGGTGACGAGGGCAGGAGGATAAAAAGGTTCTGTTCAGGGTCGAAAAGGAAGAGGAAGAAGATCACAACCAAAAAGATCGTGTTTTTTTGGTGGGGAGGCTGTTGCGCGGGGAGCATCCTTGTTGTTGTGCTGATTCCATCGTGTTTTTTTGGTGGGGAGGCTGTTGCGCGGGGAGCATCCTTGTTGTTGTGCTGATTCGATCGTGTTCTTGATCGTGTCTTGGAGCCTTGCTGAGCCTCGTGCCTCACCTTGGTTGGCTCTGGGGTTCTGCTGACTCGGAGTACGGGGTCGAACGGCGGGCGGACCTGGGCCAAGACCAGGAGGTCGACAGCACCACGGTTTCTCCTGCCCCCCTGACGAGAGCAAGGCCAGCTCGTCCGACGCCGATCCAGGGACAGTTGCGTCCACACCACGGTCCAGCCTGACCACCAGAAATAGCTACGTTTTGTGTGTGTGTGTGTGTGTGTGTGTGTGTGTGTGTGTGTGTGTGTGTGTGTGTGTGTGTGTGTGTGTGTGTGTGTGTGTGTGTGTGCTTGGCGCCTTAGAGGGATTGAGAACTGTATATTCATTGGAATTGTCTGTGTTTTTCCCCACGCCTGATCCCACACCATCCCGTCGAATCGCCCCGGATCCCTCTTCTTGCCGAGTCTTGTTATTTCTGGTAATAATAAAAACAAATAAACATCATCAACTCAGTGAAAAGTGACTCGTGCCACCTTCCTCGTCCCGTTTGCGGTAGAGCGATTAGAACCGCCATGTTTGGGTTATAAATAAATAAACCGCCTCCATCGTTTCGGCTCATTCTACGTTGGCGGGACTGTTCAAGTCCCGTGGACGTCACAGTATGTATAATTACAATTACAACGTTTACGTCTGTAAAGTATGTACAATTCGAATGCGAGTATGGTATGTGTATAAAGTATGTACAATTAGAATATGAGTACAGTACGTGTATAACGTATGTACGTTTAGAATGCGAGTACAGTACGTGCATAAAGTATAGCGGGGTTTGCTTACACATTGTAAGCAAAAACGAATGGTGCTTCCCCATCGTCTCAGGTCGCTCACCTGCATTTATTTAAACAGTATTTTAATTTACAGATGCTTTCCCATGGTTCTGTGATTTTTCCAGTGGATCTGCTTCGATGTCCGTCGGCACATGAAATTTCAGCTTTCTATGTCACCCGAAAGGTACCGAACATAAAGGAACCGAAAGGTATCAGTCAGTCAGTGGTTAGAATGAGCTTTATATGTTAGACGAGCAGGATACCTGTCTTCGACAGATTGGGGATTGTAGGCTTTGTTACTCACTGATTGAATCAGGCTTATTTTATGTGAGAACCTCTGGGTATGCTACATTCCTGGTTTGTCCATCATATGCATATATGAACAAACTTGTTTCAGTCCCTGGTGAAAGCTGGCCACATGACACAAATGGTTGGGCTGGAGTCCTGTTTGGTGCAGTGTTTGTCCTTGTCCGTTGGTTATCGACAGGGCGAATGACAGAGATACCGGAAATTGGAGCCGCTTGAACTTAAATTGACAGTCGCTGGGATGGAATGAGTGGTATACGGGGAATGGACACATTCTCTCCTGAGAACTCTCCGATGGAGATCGTAGCTTCTATGAGATTTTTAATCAGCTGCCACATGACCAACCAAGTTCCATTGCACAATTTTGAGAAATCCAGATTGCGAAGAAGCATGATTGGTGGCCCAACTTCCAATTTTAGCTCATGAGGTAGCATTCCCAGAGGATGTAGTGAGTTCAGAAACTTAACAGGGTAGTGAATGATTTGATCCATGTCCGGAACACTGTCAATGGATTTATAGGCAACTTCTTCACTGGGCACACATTCCAATAGTCGTTGATTCAGTGTATGAACAACGTTGTTTCATGGGGCTAGTATTGCCAGTTGTGACAACTAATCAGTGTCTCCATAATTTTGTGTAAAATATGGGAAATAACCCTGGGCGTTCACCTGGTAGAATTACGATACTGAGGAGGAAGTCAACGTGGGACGGAATCAGCAAAATGTACCAATGAATCAATGTTACAATTTCGTCCCACACAATCAGGTCACAGCGTTTGAAGAGCACACCGAGTCCGGAATCATTTTTCACATTTCACATCGCTTTGTCGACCGTTACCAGATTGCAGGGTAATTTTAAGGCGGAATGCGCCATCCTACTGCTTTTGAGCAGTTGCCACAATACCTGGCGATTCTGGTAGGGATACAAAATGAAACACACACACACACACACACACACACACACACACACACACACACACACACACACACACACACACACACACACACACACACACACACACACACACACACACACACACACTTTTCCAACTATCTGGATCATCAGCAGGGCAGCGCTCTTCATCAAAGTTTCAAACCCTAAAAACATAATTGACAACATTACGTAAATTTATCAAAAACTAATTTAGTACAAACATGCACAGCTAAATAATAATAATAATAAATAATTTTGATGCTAAAGATCGTGGATAATTGCACAGCAGTCTGTGTAGATAAGTCGGAAGCACCTCCGATAACTACAATTGTAGTGAAAGGTTGGACCGTAATGCTACAGTACCAAATAGTGTCAGAATAATGGAATAAGATATGATTCGTCGTAATAGTAGCAATAGAAAATGACAAAATGGAATGAACGTTGACTGTTCCTGAAGAATTTTCTTCATGGGTCAACATCAAAGCACTTCTGGGTCACGTGATTAGCTTCAAATGTCTCCTGTTATCATTTTCAAAAGCCCTAAATGGACACTTCTTTGCCAATATCCTCGAGCAAACCTGCCAATAACACTCCATGCATGAATTTGGCGTATTAGCCCTGAGAGCTAAGATTACAATGCACACACAGAATCGCCTTGATCTTTTTATCTATGTATATAACATATAGATGTACAATTAGAATTTGAGTACATGAATAAAGTATAGTGGGGTGTGCTTACACATTGTAAGCAATCACAAACCGTGCTTTCCCATTGTCTCACGTCACCCACCTGCTCTTAATTTTTTAATTAAAAAAAAATTCATTTGTTTTCATTTACGGAGGTTTTACTATGGTTCTGTGATTTTTCCTGGGGGATCTGCTTCGATGTCCATTGGCACACATAATGCCAGCTTTCTAGATCACCCAGTAGCTCCCGAACATTAATATCAGTCAGTCAGTGGTTAGAATGAGTTTCATATATTTGACGTGTGTGTGAATATGAATATATTTGGGTGTGTGGTCATTAGCAATGGCTTTCTTACTGTCACTCGACCTGCAGCTCGAAGTCTTCTCTTCACAGTTGAAACAGAGACTTCCTTACTTCGACCAGTGTTAAGCTGTACTTGAAGCTGCTGTCCTGTGAGCTGCCTATCACACAAGCTGTTGACTCTCAGAAACTTATCTTCTGATTGTGTTGTGGCTTTGGGTCTGCCAGACCTCTTCCTGTCAGAGTTTCCTCCAGTTTCCAAGTGCCTTTTGATAGAGCAGGAAACTGTACTCACTGACACCTTGGCTTCCTTTGAAATTTCTCCAGAGGAAAGACCTACACTTTTAAGGGTTATAATGGTCTGTCTGTCTTCCTTTGTTAATTGTCTTTTTCTCACCATTATGATAGCAATATACTACTTCCTGCAGTGCAATATTGTCCAAATAATGCTTCAGAGGGTGTAGCAACACAGTCTGTTCCAACACTGCTTTTATACAGAAAGAGGGTTTGTAACTAATCAACAAAAGTTGGGACACCTGTAGGAATTGTTTGCATCAATATTGAAGGCTTAATTTACTTCCATTGCTGCAGAACAGCTGCAGTTGCAAACCCATTACTTGTTTCCTGAAAAGGCCTTTTTTAACATGTCTGAAATTTACATTATTTTTCATTTTTTGGTGACCTAAACTATTTTTTTTAACCTCTGGCAGTTTACCGCTTAGCTTTGTACCATTTCAGGTTATTCACTGGACTTGAACTGCTTAAATTTCAGTAAAAACTAAAAATGGGGATGTTCTAAAACTTTTGACCGGTAGTGTATATATGTATGTATCATATACAGTAGACTTGGCGCAAGTCGTCACCATCAGGACCGAGAAAAAAGTGACGACTTAGACATGTGACGACTTACGCGTATGCGAACATTCATGATGACTGTGGGGTGAAGGATGAAGTCGCGCGTGGCCTGGACACGTACATGTGAGAGGGCGCAACAATCTCTAAGCCGGCTATTGTACCAAAAGGGAAACACAATCCTTGGGGCAAAGGTGGGGGTTCATTGGTGAGTTGGAAAGTGATCAAGCAAAGATGGAATTCAAGAATCACTTTATCAAAAGTAAAGATAATGAACAACTGTAAGACAACTCATATACCATCGGTGATGGTATATGACCATCGACTGTTAGAATTCATTCATTGGAATGAATGTAGAATGAGTTTTCATATGGAATGAAAACTCATATACCATCGACAAATTACATGACACACAATCATCGTGATGACTACCACTCAATACCTATGTGTAAGTGAGTGTGGTGATGTTCAAAGCAAGCCAATATAAAACCATGATCGTACTTCAACACTAAGCTTGATCGATCCTTTACTCCTTCACCAGAGACTGCATTGCACAGCCTGTCTACCTCTTCAGATGCATGTGGAACGCACGCTGACCGAGCTGAACGCAGCACAGTTATAAATAGCCTATCACTGGCGGTGTAAACCAATGAGCGCGCATCATGATTCCATGAAATCGGGCTCATCACGAGGTAGAAGTTCCGTGTGACGAGTTAGGCGTGGTAATTTACTTGAGTTTCCATTACGCGGGAACGGACAACATCTGACGACTTAGACGAAGTGACGACTTACAGACTTTATTCAAAGGGATTTAACATTAGATAAATTCGGGACTTTTTGACGCTGCTGACTTAGGCGAAGTGACGAGTTACACGCTGCCGACTTACGCCTAGTCTACTGTATATACAGTATATACTATATATATATATATATATATATATATATATATATATATATATATATATCCCTCCCTTGCATGCCTCCTCATCCTCGCTCCCTCTCCCTCTTTCCTCCTCTTCCCCGCTCACTGCCCCCCCCGCATCTCCCCCACTCCCTCCTCCCTACCTCATTCTTTCTCAATGTCCCCATGTCCCCACCCCCATTTTGCAGAACGATGACTCCCACCAAAAGGGGTAAATGTACAATAAACAAACTTGACAAAAAATGACTGACAAAAGCTGCATCCAGAGTTGCCTCAATTCCACAAGAGCAAGAAAGATGAAGACAGCCAAACACAGCAGGAATGACTGCAGCCATGAATCAGCCCTTGACGGAAAAAGAAGAGTCTGCATTCTTCTATAATTCAGCCTTGAATTATGCTTCTGATCAATTAGTTGCTATTGGCTCAATGTCAAATCCTTGCAGGCATTGCAATGCAATGGACAGGAGAAGCTCCAGGGATACGCTGCAACAGTGACAAGGTTCAGCTGACCCAAATGAATGCTTCTCCTGAACCTCTTCATATATTGACAGTCAACACTCCAAACGTAAGTCATTTCCAAAGCAACATCAGAAGATACAACTCGTGCTTCCACATGACATCTTTCGGCACTACAAAAGAGATCAGAGAATCTGGCTACATGCCCACATATAAAGTGCAGGGACAGTTTTATCATCAGATTGGCAGTCTATAGCCACGACCAAATGATGAGTCAAAATTCCTGCAGATCTACTTCATTGGTGACAATACAAAGCAGGCTGAACAACTGCAACAATGTCATTCAAACCAAGCTGGAGGTGGTGTTGCAGTTGCAAGAGATGCTCCACAAGGAAAACAAATATGTTGAGAGTCTCAATTGTGCCATGGAGAAGATGATCCCAGAGTACAAAGTTGTCATTCATTCTGACAAAACTCTGGCTGGGGAGCATGAGTGGTGCTTCAATGTGCCAAGCACATCAGAAGAGGCTGTCATGCTGGCCAGTGAACAACAAGGCAATTGAGACATTGTGCTGCAACTCAGAAACGACTTCCTCTGGAGAATTGCTGAGACACACTGAACATATGATGCACTTCAATGTCCATTAATTTTCTGGCAGGAATATGATGGATACCATTTGAACTGCAACAAACAAATCCAGCAAAAGGACTGCCAAGCCAAAATAAGATTTCTGCCTACAGAATGATGCTGAGAGCTGGAAATTTTGATCACATATTGCAATGCAAAGATCTCTTCCATTAATTTATTGTGCATGTCAAAAATGAGGCAGAAAGGCTGAGATTCATTCAAAAGAACTGAAAGAACTGAAAAGTCGAAAACTATGTTTACCTCAAGGATGGCATGAACAATGATGGAAATGCTGCCAGTGTTGGCCAATTGGTCACCTTGCCTTCCAGTTTCACAGGTGGTCACCATTACATGCATGAGCGCACTCAGGATGCCACGACTTGAGTGTGAAACGATGGCCGTCCTGATGTCTTAATCACCTTCACCTGCAATCCAGCTTGAGAGGAAGTGGCTAATGAACTGATGTCAGGTCAATGACAACAGCATTGCCATGATTTGCTGGGAGGAGTACAGTAAACCCTCCAATATCGCAGGGGTTAGCTTTCTGTAAAATATCGTGATAGTTGAAACTGCGATCGTGGAGATCAAGGGCCAATGGGAAGAGGAGGTTCGGTTCCTGGGATTACAGAAAATATCGAGGAAGATCGACGGCAACGAAAAATAAACACATTACAATTCAAACAAGAAAAAGAGCAATCAGAGATTGCAGACCCTCACCAGGACTTCTTTTGAGTGGTGTATTTTTATAGGTTTTAAGGTAAATCCAACATGGCTGCCAAACCATGTGACTAATGACATCATATGTGTGAACCTTTTGTTCCTCGTGGACAGGGGGTCATACGTGTAAAGTTTTGCATTGATCTGTTCAGCCATTTTAGAGATTTTTGAAGGTTAAAAAAAAAAACAAAAAAAAAAACAATATGGCTCCCGAATCACGTGACATCATGATTTTTTTTCTGTGGACCATTTTATCCCGAGATGGCCCTCAAAAATTTTCATACTGATTGGATGTGGCGTTCTCCATAAGCAATTTTGACGTCATTATGAGGGCACCTATGACGTCATCAAAAAAATCACGCTCATTCTCCATGATGAGTACTTGTATTGCTATTGGCTGAGTTTCAATTTTTTTCCTTGGTCTGGTTTCAGAGATACAGAGGTCCAAAGTTTTCCCGTTTTTCCAAGATGGCTGCCACACCACGTGACCTATGACATCATAATTATCATTAAAACATTCTACATGAGTAGTCACACCAATAGTGACAATTCCGTCTCAATCCGACAAGCGGTTGCGGAGAAAAACATGCAATTGTAACCCAACCAACAAGATAACAAAGAGATCACCTGCTTCATGACTTGTAATTAATAATCAAAAGAATTGGACTGAAATTACACCAATCCATCATTAATATTATTAGAACAGTGTATTTTAAACACCAACACATGCACTCACCAGCAACTACCACCATTACCCCTCCAAACAGAATGCTGTTATCCTTTCAGTTATCTGTTAAAGGAGAAGATCTGCAAACAACCAGTCATTTAACTCCTCCCTCCCCAATCAATATTCTGGCATATTCCACCCCACCCTCCACCCGCTCCTCTGAACACCCCCACCCCACCTCTACTGTACCCAAACCCACACTTACAGCTCCTGCAGCTGCTCCAGGTTGAAGGCTTTTTTAGGAAGTGATGTGAGCCTGTTACGAGCGAGGTGAAGTACGCGTAAACTGCTTGATAAGCTGTCCAGACTTCCAGCGTGAAGGACACGGATCCTGTTTCCACTTAACACCCTGGCAGCACAACCAGTGATCCACAACATGATGAATACATGTGCAACAAGAGGAAGACTACAGATATGACTCCATTAATAACTATAGATTAAAAGTCACACATCCAGCCCAAACTCCATTAAATAAATGGATAAACCCATGCAACATCATTGATGCTAGTCGAACATAACACTATTTTGCAAAAAGGAACTTGCTCTGAGTGTTGCATTGATAATTATATGTGGGATTCAGTCAACCAACATCTTGAATTTGACTCGAGACAGTTCTCACTCACAAATCAATATTATAAAAATGACGAGAGTATTTTCAGGGCACAATTGCTAGTAAAAATTACATCATTCACATCCTAGTGAGTCTCAGTTTACAGGCCAATGGGAAAACGGGAAAGAATTTCAACAAAACACAATTTTGGTTCCTGACAGTTAAGGTGCAAACCAGAGTCCTGGCTCAAGCCCCAATATACACTCTCTGCCATTACAAAAAATAAAAAAAATAAAAATCCCCAAGTGGGCTGACTTCTCTTGAGGTTGTAGTTCAGATCTCTGCTGAATCCAAAATCTGGGAAATGTCATGTACGTTAGACTGGAGTCAATTTGGGGGGTGGGGAGGAGGGAACCCCCCTGGGAGCTCCCCCTGATCTGAAATAGAAACATCTAAGACTGAGCGATCCTGTAAACCAGAGTAGAAGGGCTGTATTGGATTTCAGAGCAATCAGTTGGGAATTAAGAGAGGAGTAGGGATCCGAAGTTTCAGGAGGTAAACGCCCCTAGGAACTCCCATGATCTGAAATAGAAAAATCGAACCCTGAGCTATTATGTGGGCTGCTGTCTTGTATTCATGTGCCAAGTTTCAGACTAATCAGCCGAGTGATAGGAAGAAGTAAAAAGAGCAAAAAGTTAAGACAACCGGATGGACATCCTGACATCACAGCCAATTTTACAAGGTCATCTATTCGAGATAGAGATGAGATGACTTAAAACTTCTGAAAGATAAATGCTGAATAAGTACATGTCCATTTCATTGTGACCTAATCACATAATGCTGCATTGTGGCGAATGTTTTTACAACGGGATCCAATATGGAAGTAACAATCTCAATAACGGGTATGTCCATCTCCATCAGCACATCAATACGTTGCACCGCCATCGTATTGACCATATGATCACTTGAATCTGAGCCTGGGGAATGGAATTCCATACCAGAACCAGGTCCTGTTCCAGGTCACTGAGGGTCTGTAGCTATATTGGCAAGGTTTGAATGCAGCAATCAATAATATCCCAGAGATGCTCAACTGGATTTAAATCTGGCGAGATGGCAGGCCAGGGTGTCATGACATTAATGATGGTATTGACAAGAATGTTCCTCGTTCAAATGGCCCTGTGAGCAGGGTCATGATCATGCATAAAGATGATTCCTGGACCGGTTTGTTGAATGGTAGGCAACACATATTTCTGTAAGATCCCATTCATGTATCGATCCCTTGACAGATCGCCATGGATACGGATAACGTTTGTGCAAAAGGTTTCAGCAATACCACCCGACATCATCACACTTTCACATCCAAAATCTATGGCTTCCTGGACACAGACTGGGGGCGTATTGCTCATTGCATCTTCTGTGGACTTGTGCACAGCATTCATACCTTTCAAGGAGAAACCTGAATTAATCACTTAACATATCGCTTGCCCAATGCATCCATGTCCATCAGACATACTGATTTAACCTCTGCAAGCATGGTTGGATGTGTCGTAGTGCAAGTATTGGATGCTGACTTGGACGACAAGCATGGATCCCTTCATCTTGGAGACTGCTCAAGACGGTGTTGACATTTATCCTGCAAGGTCCAGGAAGTGTATTTACAGTGAACTGGGCAGTTTGAAGAAGATTGTATATATGTGTCTTACGAATGTATCGGTCCTGAGTGGGAGTTGTTATCCTGGGACATCGAATTCTTGGTACACATATCTCTTGTTGATCCAGTGGCTTGACAATGTCTTCTGAGGCTTCTACCCTCCCAACAATGGTGGAGGCCCTCAATATCAGACACGAGATCAGGGCCAACTCTCTGGACATATCTCAAGCTTTTGATACGGTATGGCATCCTTCCTTGCTCTCCAAACTGTCTGCTGATGGAATCCAAGGCCAACTCCACTCTTGGATTGTGGACTTCCTTCACTCTCGAAGACAATGTGTGGCTCTCAACGGAACCCTTTCATCTCCTCTCCCTGTCAAGGATGGATCTTGTCAAGGTCAATTCCTAATCTTCATCAATGATCTCACTGACTCTCTGGAAAATCCTCTTTATCTCTTTGCTGATGACTGCACTGTCTGCTGTGACATCTCTCATCCTTCTGACAGACACGCTTCCTGGACACAGACTTGGCTTCTCCACTCTCCTCAGAACTTGACAAAAATCACAAACTGGGCAAACACAATTTTGTTTATGTATCCATATTGTTCACCCTTTGCATTCTCCCTTACCCCTCATCGTTACCTGCATCCCTTGTGTATCCGTCTACTTTCCCCCTTTGCCCTAATGTTGGTTTTTCTCCTTTCTTCTGCTGTTCCCTTTGTTATGTTGTATACAGAGTTGCTCTGTGTAATCGCTCTTCAGGTCAGGTCAGGTATGGGAGCATGTGCCAGAACAGCGCGTCGCTGCGTCCACTTTCCACCGGTACTCCAGGGGCCTCCGTCTGGCCATCCCCCAGGCAGATGCCAGGCCCATCCCCATCTCCTCGAGATGATGGTCAACCTGTTGCAACCATGAGGCACGTGGTCGACCCACTGGCCTCCTCCACTCATGAGACTCCCTCGCTGAGAGAATCTGGTGAGCAGGATCAGAGTTAGGAAAACGAGCCACATGTCCATACAGCCGCAACTGACGCTCACGGACTATGCAGGTAACAAATCTCATCCGAGTCTCTCTCAGCAACCGCTCGTTGGACACAAAATCTGACCAGCGATAGCCAAGGATTCTCCGAAGAGACCTGGTACCAAAGGAATTAAGTCTCCGTCTCAGATCCTTGGTCAGAGTCCAAGTCTCGCACCCATAGAGCAAGACTGGAAGTACCAAGGACCTGAAGACTCGGACTTTCGTCCTCCCGCACAGGTACCGGCAGCGCCACACCCCATGATCCAGTGAATCCATGACTCCCCAGGCCCGACCCAGACGTCTATTGACCTCTGACTCGCAGCCAGCAGAGACATGAATATCACTGCCAAGGTAAGTGAATCTCTCCACGACCTCAACATCCTCACCACAAACAGACACAGACAGGACAGCAGCATCCAAGATGTCACCGAAAGCCTGTATCTTAGTTTTGACCCAAGAAACCCGTGATCCCAACGGCTCCGACTCCTCATTCAGCACCTCGAGGGCCCCCAAGAGGATGTCTAAAGTCTCCGCAAAGATGACTGCATCATCTGCAAAGTCAAGGTCCGAGATCTTGACATTCCCAAATGACGCACCGCAACTTGATCTCTCCGACATCCTCCCTAGAATCCAGTCCATACAAGTGCTGAAAAGTGTGGGGGCAAGTACACATCCCTGACGAACTCCAGTAACAACTGGAAATAAGTCAGAGATGGTACCACCACACTTCACAGCACTCTCAGTACCAGAGTAGAGTTCAGACATCAGATCGATCAGTTTTGGTGGCACCCCACGAAGACCAAGAATCCTCCAGAGGACATCCCGATTCACTGAATCGAACGCTTTACAGAGATCAACATAGGCTGCAAGCAGCCCCTGCCGAAACTCTCGCCTGCGTTCGGTGAGGACATGAAGTGCAACGATACGGTCAATCGTTGACCTCTTTGGTGTAAAGCCTGACTGCTCTGGACGCTGGTGCTCAAGCAGATGGTGGCGAACCCTATCGAGAATTATCCGAGCAAAGACCTTGCCCGGCACTGAGAGCAGCGTCACCCCTCGGTAGTTGTTGCAGTCTTGGCGATCACCCTTCCCTTTCCAGAGAGGGACAACAAGGCCCCTCTTCCAGTCAGTTGGGATGATGCCTGTGTTCCAGGCAGAGCACAAAACTGCATGCAACGACACGAGTGCAGCATTTCCACCAGCCTTGAGAAGTTCGGCATGGATGCCACAGATCCCTGGAGCTTTGCCCCGTTTCAACTGGTTCACCGCAGCCCGTGTTTCCACAAGTGTAGGTGGACCACAGTTGATTCGAGGGTCAGCAACAGCGATTGTAACACCCTTGATGTCCAACTCGACAGTTGGGGGATCAGCCTGGTACAACCGCTCAAAGTAACTGGCCCAGCGGGCCTTCACTTCAGACTCCTCTGTCAAGAGCCTACCACTCTCTGCTCGAACTGTAGTGCTCCGAGGGATGGGCTTGGATGAACGTAATGCGCGAATTCCCCTGTAAGCGGGATGAGAATCACCTGTCCACAGGTGATGCTCTACCCCCTCACAGATTCCTCGCACATAGGCCTCCTTGTCCAGCTTCCCTTCGCGGTAGTTGAGAGAGGTAGTTGAGAGATCGCTCTTCCACAAGCCTAAAACATGTTAAAAAAAAATAAAAAGAATAATAATAATAATAATAAAAACATTTCAATGCCCCAACATTCATGAACTCCAACATTCGTGGCATTTTTCCGGAAGTATCCGCCACGAATAGCGGGGTCTGACAGTGTATCACACTCACACATACCCATTTGTATTTACTGAATATAACAAGCATACACAACCTTCCAGTTGAAGTATATGTGGAATACTTCGAATAATTGAAGTTTCCTTTTGTACTAAATATGTCCAACTTCTTTTTTGACCGGTGTTCATTTTTCCTTTCTTTATTTTCATGGATGAGCTTGTTGAATTCCTTGATTCAACGTTAACCAAAAAAAAAAGATCAGTCATGGTGGACCCACTGCTTGGCCCCAAAAATTCCCAGACCTGATTCCTTGTGATTTTTTTTCTGGGTTCATGGTTATTGGGGTGAGATGCTGTACTACTCTTGGGTCGTTTCCTGGCTGGATGTTGAAAACCTATTTTGGAAATACACACTCAAGGCTAAGAGTGAGCAAGACTATGGTGAGGGTTACAGTTTTCTTGAACACCGAGAAAGACCAGGAACCCTGCAGCCATAAACTCCATCCTTTAGAAATAACACTAACCCTGCAAGCACAAATTCAATCCTTAAACCCAACTATGAACACATTGAGATACGCATTTGGAACACATGCATACAGAAAGGGGAAATAAATAAATAAGATAGATATGTAGAGGTAGTGGACAAAAAAAATGGAAACACCAATGTAAAGTCACTTAACAGAGCGTTGGGCCACCCCGTGCAGGCAGTTCAGCATGTATGCGCCGTGGCATTGAGTCCACCAGTGTTTGGAATTCTGCAGAAGGGATGCGGCACCATTCTTCCCCAAGAAAGTCAATCAACTCATGACTGTTTGATGGAGGTGTAAAACACTCTCAGACGTTCCAGAATATCACATAAATGCTCAATTGGTTTCAGATCTGGTGACCAAGAAGACCATGACATATGGATAAAATCAGTGTCATGCTCATCAAACCATTTGGTGACCACAAGTGCTCTGTAGATATGGGCATGGGGGGGGTTCTCCTCTTGCAGACATGCTAGCCATAATTATAGGCAACCATGCCTGTGCAGCGTTTTTATACATGACCCTGAGCATGCTGGGATTTTATTAGCTGAACACATGGGCCATACCTGTGTGGAAGCCATTGCTTGGTGTCCCTCATTTACCCAGGTGTTTCCATTTTTTCTCCACTACCTGTAGATAGATAGAATGTTTTCTAGCATCTCAAATGCCTTACAACGTGTGCAGAGGGATGGTAGATGAGAAGTTGTGTAGTCCTTTGCCTGTCAGATGATTAGCACTCAGATCCAGCGTGAGGAGCGAAGAGCAACGTGCAAGGTGTTCAGCATGTAATGTCCTGATGCGGTTCCGATGCCTGAAAAGCAAAAGTGTTTTTATTTTATATATTGATTGAAGGCTTATAGTTTAGCTTGTACATAAACCACATGCAGTTCAATGACAACAGTGAACTTTAACGTTAATTAAAAGGACATTAAGAGAAAATGGACAAATACATATTGTACATGCAGCTTGAACACCTGGGTTCCAAGCATCACGAGTGATCAGTTCAGACAAGAACAATGAAAAGGCCAACCCCAAAAGGACAAAGCAACAGATGAGGATAATACAATCGCAGCTTGCCATAATATATGTGGACACCTTGAAAGGTTCAGTGCTATGTTCCTCAATTACTCAATCTCAATAATTTAGACCATTCACAGTGATTGTGTCAAACTGATGTAGAACACACAAGGAGAGAAGAGTAATGTTCGGCGCTGCCTCTCCAAAGTTTGGAATTTCAGTAAGCTTGTTATGGGCCAGCCTCCTGCAGAAAAGCAAACGACACATACACCCAACGGTCAGGACAACACATCAACTTCTATACAAGCTCAGATCTCATGCCAGCAATAAGCTCCACTTCCTGCCCTCACATTGTTGTTACATCACAATTCTACAAAAGCATTTTCCGCAAACCGCAAGTTTACAGGATATGAATCACTGCCAAATCAGACGAGTTGAGGCTTGAGACCTTCCTGGTCCATGCACACAGTGGCAATGCTGTGTAGATTGAAATACGTCAATGACCTTGCATAAAGCCAGATTCACTAGCACTGCTAAAGGGAACCAAACGAATACGAGCTACTGATAAATGGATGGCTGTCATCACCCCAACAAGTCGGTCAATATATCACCCGTATTTTTAGGATGGACGCCCATCTATAATGCCCCCACAAGCACAGAAATCCAAAAATAAAATCGTCCAACCATTAAGGATAGCTCTTATACAGACAAATCCATGGAGACACCATGAGATCCTTTCATAGATTAGTCTTAGCTTGAGGGTGCTCCAAAAACATGGCTCGTTTACCATGGCCCAAATGTCATACAGAGGACTACATAAAAAGGGTTTTTAGTTTGAGCATAAAAATCTTTGAAAACTTGTCACACAAAAAACAGGGTTTCAGTGTGGCATTAAAAGTGAGCACAGGGAAAGGAGAAGCCTTCCCCATCTCACAGCAGCTTTTCCTAATGCAGCAGATAACAGCTGCTTGGATACATGATGGCACACTGACTGCGGGTTCCAAAATCATTCGAACCACCTTTAATTTATTTAAGTTCTCACACCAATGGGCTGACAGGATGGCCTCGAAGCAGTCGAGTTTGGGTTTTAATCCCAAACCAGCTATAAACTGTCATCCTGGTGTTTCACTTGCAAAATGATTCATCAATGCGTGTGCCATCTCTCAGCTGGATGTTAAACTGGCACCCTATCTGCGGCATTAGTTGGTGGACAGTGTCCTTTGCGAAGAGTAGTTGAGAGATCGCTGGCCAGCACCATGAGCGAATTACAAATTTTTGCCCTAGCTACTGCTGGGAAAGGTAGTGGCAACCACCCAGTATAAGTCTTACCAAGAAACTGCTTCAGCAGAATGAACCTGGTTTGCACAGAACACCAAAATATGAAGAAAAAAAAAGAAAAAAACCTCACAATTATGATGCTAAATATCAAGTACAAGGAAATACAAGGAACTGGGATACAGGAGGCCATTTGGCTCATCATGCCTGTGCTTTACCAATTCAACTTATCACTTTATATACTTAATTTTACTGGGGAGGGTGTGGGGGTGGGGGAGGGAGTTGTGGGAAGGAGAACAGTGATTCTTGCACAAAGACGTCACCAGCATTTATTTATATATATATATATATATTTTTTTTTTTGGGGTTGTCCATGGGAGTTCGGGGGAAGGAGGGGGGTGAAGAGGTTGATTGGATGGAGAATGAACAAACACCAATAACGCGTTCACGTTTTGATGAGACACTCACAGACATTACAATCACTGCATGTGTGTGTTTGTCCTTCGCGAGTGAGGATGACCAAATTCAAACATCATCCAGAATTGTTGGTTTGGGTGTGGTGAGTGCATAGGTGACTGATAAGCCAAATTTGGGTATTGAGCTTTCTGCAACAGACATAACCGCTAGTGATGACAGCTGGTTTGTGACACAGGTTGCAATTCTGTTATTTCGTTAATTACGCTTTCGCTCCACCTCAGTTTTGTGCTTGAGATCAAAGGAGACTCTACCCTTCTGGAATACACCTCGCTATGCTGAACAATCCTTGGCAAGACTCTCCCAAGAGTCAAGATGGATGTTGAAGCACTGAAGGAATGCTTTAGGGTGTCCTTGTAGCATTTTTTTCTGACCACCAAGGGAATGTTTACCTGTGCTGAGTTCACCATAAAACAGTTCCTTTGGCAGATGTATCTGACATTCTCATCACATGACCAGCCCATCTCAGCTGTGACTTCCTCAGCATAGTATGAATGCTCAGCATGTCTGGCAATTGGAGCACTTTGGTATCAGAATTTTTAATGCCAGTGCCAACTAATTTTAAGAAGATTTCACAAACACTTCATAGAGAAATAATTAAGCTTCTTTGCATAGCACTGATACACTATCCGTGTCTCACGAGCAGAGAGTAGTGTGAAAGAACAACTGCTTTATAGACCTCCAATTTTGTGTCCAGTCTTCTTCCTCTGTGATCTCAGAATGGTTTGTGAAGTCTGGCAAAGGCTGAACCTGCTTTGGCCATCCTTGCGTTTGACTCATCATCAATATGAACATTTCAAGAAAGGGTGTTGCCAAGATGGGTAAAATTTTCCACTGCTGTCAGGTTTTGATCCTTAATCTGTACCTTAAGCACCACATCTGGTTTCCCTGGAGCAGGTTGACGAGAATAGATCGACACTCATTTACATGTCTGACAGCGTTCCAGCATTTAAAGCACAATCATCAGCAAACAAGAAGTCATGTAATGTGTCTGCTTTTACCCTGATTTTCACCTAAAGCTGTTTGGGATTGAACAGCATGGCATTCATAGGACACTCAATTTCAATCCCAGGGTTTTCATTTAAAAAAGCATCATCTGGTGAGCATTGCTGCAAACATCATACTGAAGAGAATCGGTGTGAACACACAACCTTATTTGACACCATTTGTAACTGAAAGAAGAAGAGGAAAAAAAAAAATTAGAAGACTCGGCATTTTCCAGGACGCATGTGAAAGCATGTCATCGTGAAACTGTCGAATCATTGTGATAATTTTTATGGGCAGCCAAACGTCTTCAATATCTTCCAGAGGCCCTCATGGTTGACAGTGTCAAATGTCAGGTCAACAAATCTAATCTAAAAATTGACATTTTGTTCTTGACATCTCTCCTAGATCTTACAAGCTGCAAACACCACATCAGTCACTCCATGACCATTCCTGAAGCCACAATGACTTTCTGGCAGCAAATCTGATTGAGATGGTCTGTACGACGATTCAATATAATTTTGGTAAGGATTTTTCCTGCAATTGAAAGAAGGGAGATCCCCATGAGGTTATCACAGATTTACCGATTTTCTTTGCGCTTGCAAAGATGCACAATGGAGGTATTTTTGAACTCTTGAGGGATAGTGCCTTGATTACACAGGGACTGAAAGTGTTTCATCAGCTTAACCACTAAGCAGTGGCCCCAGGCCTCGTATAACCCTGATGGGATAGCATCGGCTCCCTGGGCCTTGACATTCGATAAGACTTTGATGGCATTAATTTTCTGATAGAGAAGAAAGATCTTCCAATCCAAGGACCTGAGGAAAGTTTGTTCAATGCATCCTCATTTATGGATAATGGACAGTTGAGGACATGATTAAAATGTTCAACCCATTTCTTCAGAATTTCTATTTTTCCTTTGAGCAACAAGTCCCCATAAGCACTGAAGAGTGATGATGATCCAAAATGTCTGGGGCACATAAACATCTTTAAGAGCATCATATGACCTCTTCATGTGCTGCACTTTATTCAGAAGAGGGGGGGGGAGAGAGAGAGAGAGAGAGAGAGAGAGAGAGAGAGAGAGAGAGAGAGGAAGAGAGAGAGAGAGAGAGAGAGAGAGAGAGAGAGAGAGAGAGAGAGAGAGGAAGAGAGAGAGAGAGAGAGAGAGAGAGAGAGAGAGAGAGAGAGAGAGAGAGGAAGAGAGAGAGAGAGAGGAAGAGAGAGAGAGGAAGAGAGAGAGAGAGAGAGGAAGAGAGAGAGGAAGAGAGAGAGAGAGAGAGAGAGAGAGAGAGGAAGAGAGAGAGGAAGAGAGAGGAAGAGAGAGAAAGAGAGAGAGAGGAAGAGAGAGAAAAAGAGAGAGGAAAGAGAGAAAAAAGAGAGGGAAAGAGAGAAAAAGAGAGAGGGAAAGAGAGAAAAAGAGAGAGGGAAAGAGAGAAAAAGAGAGAGGGAAAGAGAGAAAAGAGAGAGGGAAAGAGAGAAAAAGAGAGAGGGAAAGAGAGAAAAAGAGAAAGGGAAAGAGAGAAAAAGAGAAAGGGAAAGAGAGAAAAAGAGAAAGGGAAAGAGAGAAAGAGAGAGAGAAAAAAGAGAGAGAAAAAAGAGAGAGAGAAAGAGAGAGAGAGAAAAAGAGAGAGAAAAAGAGAGGGAGAAAAAGAGAGAGAAAAAGAGAAAAAGAGAAAAAGAGAGAGAGAAAAAGAGAGGGAGAAAAAGAGAGAGAGAAAAAGAGAGAGAGAAAAAGAGAGAAAAAGAGAAAAAGAGAGAAAAAGAGAAAAAGAGAGATGAGGGGGAAGGGGAGTTAGCAATGAGAATACATTGTGCTTTATGAACATGCACGCATGCATCGATCTATACATCTATGATATATCGATATCATCAATTTTTCGGCAATTGGCATTAGCCAATTGGAGTCAGTGTGAGTGCCGATTACAGTGCTGTATACAACCCAAAAACCTTGGGTCGCTTTCACCCTTGTTTTGGGCGAATTTCAATATACAAATTTAAAAACAACGTTGCACTATAGACGTATGAAGGAGATGTGCACAAGCATCCTTCTTTATCAACAGCTGGTAATCATTGTGTGACAAGTCGGAAAAAACAAATTTGGCTATGTAATTTGTCAAATTTATTTTGTTTAAAACTCACAAAGACAAACAACACAACCTTTCTAAAGCACACCCAGTTCATATAAAATACTGTACCCAATTGCTTTAGAAACAGTCATTCGTAAAAAGAAAATGTGATCGCTCACACGCTGCTGAGGTTAAAAGTTAAAACCTACTGTGCATCGACCTCCTTAGGTGTACCAAGGTAATGTATTACCTGAGCAGTATGTCTTGATGTTATACGTTCCAGGCATACCCAACTACA
Source organism: Eptatretus burgeri (assembly GCF_056783735.1). NCBI lineage: Eukaryota > Metazoa > Chordata > Myxini > Myxiniformes > Myxinidae > Eptatretus > Eptatretus burgeri. The sequence goes on along the minus strand of NC_140970.1, from coordinate 44,735,015 downwards.
TCAAAGCGTCAGTTAAATTTGTTTTATCACATTTCAAAGTAATGGTTGGTCTCTCCTCCCACTAAGCATATTTAATTGCAGGGTGAGCAGCCCACTCGTGCACTGATGCCACCATTCATGACACTGAGTCAAAGGCCGATCAAATTACTTACTGCATGAACGATTCCTTGGAACGGAATCCCTTTGTAACCCGAAGACTCCCTGTACTGTATTTTGCAAAAAACAAACAAACAAATAAACAAACAAAAGTGCTTATCACATGACCAGACAAGTATGAAGCACTTCATTTTATATCTGTCAATAGCTTATCAAATGAGCACACGGTAGCTCATCATTCGTTTAAAAATGACAGGATGCTGTGCCAATTGAAACACCAATCGATTAGAGAAGGGATTTTAAATGTTTTGATTCACAGCCATTCAATAATATCAATCCGTCAATTATGGGCATGGCACCGATAAGGCACGGTGTGCACTTCAGATGCACACAATGCACAAGGACATCATTATTTACTACTTTATAATCTGCATTGGTATCGGTAGATTTTATTTTATTTTTTTCTTTTCAAAATTGGTAATTGGTTATAATCAAATTTACTAATCGGCCCAGCACTTATATCCAAGTAGTGAAAAAACAAAAATGGAAACACCTGGGTAAATGAGGGACAGCAAGTACAGTATATTGAAAGCAGTGCCTTCAAAACAGGTGTGGCCCACATGGTAATGAAGCAAACAACATCCCAGCATGCTTAGGGTCATGTATAAAAATGCTGTACAGGCCTAGTTACCTATAATTATGGCAAGCATGGAACAAGAGCAGACCTCAGTGACTTTGAAAGAGGGGTGATTGTTGGGGTGCGTTTGGCAAGAGCTTCAGAGCTCAACTCGATGATGTTTCACGGGCAACGGTGTCCAAGGTCATGTCGGCATGGAACTCCGAATGAAAGCAATCCGCAAAGGGCAACAGGAGAAAGAAGAGCATACTCCAGGATTGTGATATCCGTGCATCAATTTGAAGCGCAAGGCAAAGCAGGTGAGGAACTGCAGATCGACCGAGTGCAAATATGAACCTGGGGAGCGAGCAGCCAGTTTCATCAAAAACTCGATAGAACGATATACCATAATCGGGTTGCAGTGCACAAACTGCCCATCACATCTGGAAATGCACGTTTGTGAGTCCAGTGGTACAAAGAGCACAGGCAATGGACTAACGAGCAGTGGAGAAATGTGATATGGTGAGATGAATCATCCTTCATCATGTTCTCGACAAACGGACGAGTGAACGTGTGGCGCCAACCAAAATAACTCCACAACTTTGAGTGCTTGGTTATAACGGTTAAGGGTTCTCATGGTTCTGTAATGTTGTGGGGCGCATTTTCCTGGCATGGTTTGAGTGAAGTCATTCCCTAAGAAGGCAAGGTCAATGACAATCGCTACTTAGTGGAACCGAGTGATCATCTTCCCTCCTTGTTACAGCATTTTTTCCTGCCGGGGGTGGTCTTCCAGGATGACAGTGCCCCCATCCAGAGCACATGTGGTCGCTCAATGGTATGATGAACATGACACTGATGTTATCCATATGTCATGGTCTTCTCAGTCACAAGATCTGAACCCAATCAAGCATTTTGGGGTATTCTGGATCGATGCCTGAGACAGCGTTTTTCACCTCCAAACAGGTTTGTGTTGATTAACTTTCTCATGAAAGAATGGTGCAGCATCCCTTCTCCAGATGCTGGTGGACTATATACCATGGCACACAAAGGCCATACTGGCCCAACACCCCATGAACTGACTTTACATTGGTATTGCCATTTTTTTCTGTCCACTTCCCTTATATACATACATATATACAGTATCAGGTAATGGTCCCGAATGAGCGACCGTTGTGCTTAAGGCAAACTCCGCCTGTTCCACGTTCTGTTGCGATTACGTACAAAATTCCGCGCAGATAAAGTACACCAACAGAACCACAAAGGCTTACCTTTAAATAAAGTTCTTTAAATGTGGAATTCAAATGAAAAAAATAGCAAAATCAAATTCTCACAGAGAGCACACAAAATGTCAGTATATGCCTTGCCAGCTCGAACCAACATGGCGAAGTTTGAAGTACGAGGTTCGATTTGACGCTGGAACATATACACACATATATATATATATATATATATATATATATATATATATATATATATATATATATATATATATATATATATATATATATATATATATATATATTTTTTTTTTAAATTATATATTGTTGTGGATTCTCAACACTCCGGCGTGCGGGCGACCGCTTTTAACTAATTGTGGCCGCGTGCCCACCGACCGTGGCAATCCAGTCGCAGCTTTCGGATCAACACCGAAATCCAGCTACGGGTGTGTTTTTACCCACACCACAACCTTGTCAATGCTCTGCCCACGCGCTACAGGGTCGATCGCCGAATTGTCGATTTACCTAATTATTCACGCGGACAGACTACCGAGAAGTTATACCTCAACGGAAATTGCTCGGAAATGAGCCGCTTAAGCAGCTCGCTCCGTTTGCGATTGCCGAGCGGTGTATTAACGCCAAGCCCCGTTGGATTTGATTATCTTATCAGCTATTAAAAACTAGCTATTATCCCAAACACAATTACGGCAGCTCAATGGAGGAAGGGACGCAACGAGCAGGTGAATATTCAAACAATGACATTTATTTATACATGCAGGCACGTATGCAGTCAATGAAGCAATGGGGGTAAGGGACAGGACACGAGCAAAAAGACCGACAGCCGATCTATTTACTACGTACATGCAGTTAACAACAATTCTACTTAGCGGACAAGGCGCCACAGACTTCCATGCAAAACCCAGAAAGAAAAGAACAGGGAGAACAGGGCACGTAGGCCTTTAATGTTCTGCGGAGCTGTGAAGACCAAAGGAGCTCCGCGAGACCATGCAGGTTACCTGCCACCCTCATGGTGACTCGCTGGGCCCTGGTTCGGCGACACTCGGTGTGTCTCGTCGTCAACACGGCAGCTGGTGTATTGGCAGCTCGGTTGGTCCAGGCCTAGCCGTGCGGCCTGGTCGATCGGGCCTAGCCGACGATGCCTCAGGAGCGAACGAGCCTTGCTCTTTTAGAGTTTATGCTCTCTTAAGAGCCCGCTCACTCCTCAGCGTCACTTGGACCGTCCCGGGACCCGATCACCTCGGACCATTATGTCGCTGGCTGGCGACTTCTCTCCAGCTGCCTCCACCGACCCACAATTCTGCACGGCATTGCAGGCTTGGCTGGACTCCAGGCTCCACTCCTACCTCAACCCCGACTTCCACTCCGAACGAACTCAACCACGAACCCAGACTCCACTCCTACGTCAACCCCAACCCCAACTGACTCCTCGGCGTCTCGGTTCGGCCTTTTATCGGGTTCGGGGGGGGGGGGTGGTGTTTGGTCTTTCACCTCCGACCTTTCACCCCCCTGGCTCCGCCCCTTTTGTCATTTTGATCCGATCTTACCATGGAATGCGGACGTGGTAGAAATCACCGGCTTTCGCTCTAACGAGGGAGTCCTCGTGTTTGTTGGCGGAGATGCCCTTCGTCCGTGGATGCCGTTGCTGGCGAAAAGATGGCGGCATTTGTGGAGATGAAGGTGAGAAGATGTTGTTCGTTTGTTGAGGTTGTTGGTTGGGGAAAAGATGGCGGCGCCGTGGAGATGCTGGTGAGGAGATGTTGGCGGTTGTGGCGGAGGTGGCGAGGAGATGTTGGCGGTTGTGGCGAAGGTAGTGAGGAGATGTTGTTTATTTTAAAATAAAGATAGCAAAAGAATAACGGCTAACTCGAAGATGCACAGCCCAGCTCAAGAATAATTCCCATTAGTCATCGGTGGGGAAATCTAATCTGGACACACACTTATCGACATAACTGATCTTCGGGGAACCTGAATGGTGTTCTGTGAATTTCCACAACCGTAACAATATATACACACACACACACACACACACACACACACACACACACACACACACACACACACACACACACACACACACACACACACACACACACACACACACACACACACACACACACACACACACACACACACAGACACACACACACAGACACACAGACACACAGACACCATCGGAAAGAAGGCAAACAACCAATGAGCTTTCGGCAACAAAGGATTTTGCCGATGAATCAAGCGCATGTGTGCGCGAATGAGTGCTTAACAATAAACCATATGGAAATAAATCTGATGGCCAAATATTACATGACATTATGTTATTAACCAATTAACCTTCCCTACACAAACTGATTGTTTGGCGAGGTGGGTGGGGAGAGGAGGGAAGACAAAGAGTTAACAAACTCACACTTCCTTCAAACTTCGCAATTGTCGAAGAGCAAGGGCGTCTGCAGAATGCAGCTGATTTCTACTCATGTCCCTGTGGAGACACATAAACAGCCAAGGACTAAGAAAGAAATATCAGAAATCCAGGATATTCTGTGCTTTTATCAGGAAATCAGTAAATGGTACAAGCAATAACAAGAATCTTTGATGCAGTAAAAACAAAACAAAAACACAATAACAAGGGGGGGGGGTTTAACACGAATACACAAAGCATAGGGCCACAAATGTAGAAGCAGGTCACATTTTATGGAGCACGAATATCGGGGTCCAACAGTATTTGGCATAACCACCTTTTACATGCAAAACCACCAACATTTGTTTTGGAATGTTTTCCTAGAAGCAGCAGTCTCTCCCCTCTTTTCAGACCATCATAGAATCACAAGCTGGTCAAACTTGGACTAAGTCTTGCATTCTTGCCAAATCTGTCTGTTTCTTTTTCTCCAAAAGGACCATAATGGCAAACTTTCCCATCTACTTTCGTAACAATTCTCTTGAAGTTCAGTTACTCAAACATTTGGGTCCATCAGCTATGATCTTTCTTGGGCAAACCACAATTCTAAGTTGACCTACAAAGCCAGCCACCAACTGGGCATCCTCCATGACATAAAGTCCTTATTTCGCACACCTGAACACCTGCAGCTTGATGGAGTACTGCTTTCCTCTCTGGGCTGGCACCCCTGCCTCACACCTTGCTCAGCTTGATGCCATGGAAACCAAGGCCTTTAAGATCATTGGAATCTCCCACGATGAAGCCGAGTCGATGGGCCTATCACATTCACATCACAGACGGGTCAGTGGTCTCTCTGTCTTCTATCACTGCCTTTCAGGTCTTGCATCCTCTGCTCTTTGCCTGCTTGGTCCTTCCCAGGTTTCTACAGTGCACACGCAGTCCACCAGAAACCCCCTTCTGATAAAACTCCCAAAATCCAGAATCACTCCTCACCCTCCACATATTCATTCCTCTTTTTCTCTGCCAGGGAAACCAACTTCCACATTCTCTTCAATCGAATTTTTCCCTCCAAGTATTCAAGACAGCAGTTCACCACCATCTCAGATCATACCCCATCCAAAACCATGATCTTTTCAACTCCAAGCCCACCTCTTTCCGAATTTCCTTTTTTTCCTGAGTGTTTGCTTCTGTATCCATCATATCCATATCATATGTCCTCCACTATCCCTCATTCAACCCCACATCACTTATTTGTCCAAGTCTTGCTCTATTTTGTCCCTCAACAATGCTGTTGGTGTATTTACCCCCTCTCTTTCTACTGTTCCTTTTGCTCTGTTATGTCCTGATCCATTCTATGTTCTAGCTCCTCCACGAGCCTTGACTTTCTACACAAAAAAAGAAATTACACTTCCTTCTTGCTCACATTGATGAACCAGATGCAAAATTGTTTTCTTATTGGCAGCACCACATGTTTCAAATAATTTACAAAAAGGTTCCTTTGAACAGTCACACTGAAATAACCATCCGATGTTTGTGGATGCTTCATGCAAAATTTCAGACTCCGAGCTTTATTGTTTCAAGATTACAAATATTTTGAATGGTCCCATGAATAAATTTCACCCAGGATGTATACATGTATGCATGCGAGTGTGAGTGTGTGTGTGTAAACTATTTCACGATGTGTGTGTCAGCAAGCTATTAGGTAAATAACTATTTTGACGGTTATCAATTAAGATGAAGTATAATGTGTTGTAGAATTCACATAATTTCCAACATCCTTTAAAATATTAATAGAATACTTTAGGAAAAGCCGTTACTGCACAATAAATGATTACATTTGTGAAGATCAGACTGATGAAATGCACACGCACCTGTGTGCACATGTGTTATCGAAGGGAGGATGGAACAAGAGAGAAAATAAAAAAATTCAGAGGAAAGCAAATAAAAATAAAAAAATAAAATAAAACACACAAAAAAAAAGCAAAGGAGTCCCACGGAGTTTTTAAAAAGTTTGTTTGACTGGATACAAGAATGTAGCATGATCAGAAACTATAGAGCAGATAAAAAAGCACTCATAAAACAGTGGAGAAAGCTGCACAGAATAAAATGATTTATAATGGCTTTGAATGATAGTTTGGAAATGGGGAATAATGTCCACAGTAAAACAGGAGTTGAAGTACTCGGAACAGAAATGGGTTCAGGCCAAAGAAGGTCACGATGTAACAGAAAGCTACGCTATCACTCACAGACTCTGCAGGGCATCAAGACCATGGAATGCACCGCTGGTGACGTGCCCAATCGAATTGTGAGCCAACCCTAGGAGCTGCAGAGTTGGCAAGCCAGAAAAGCTTCCTTTCTCCAGGTGGGGTAGGTTGTTCCATGCAAGATCCCTGCACAACAGTGGAGGGAAAAAAACAATTACTTTCATTAATCATAGAAGCCCAAATCCAACAATGCGAGTTGTGAAGGAGTTTAACAAATGTGCGCACCCATCCTACTCACAGATCAAGTAGGTTAGGGCAGAAACTCCAGGCATTGCCATCAATCCTGGTGAGGTTGTTGTGACTCAGGGAAAGTTGCTGAAGAGACTCTAGACCATATACCCACCCTGTGCTCACTGCCGGTATCACGTTGTGCTGCAGGTTCCTGGGGATTACACAGAAGTTTGCACATGGCTCATGCTCACATGCCCACTATATACCAACTTATAAGTAGATTCATGTTAGAAAAAAGAAAGAAAGTGAAGTGTCGTACAGGGAGCGAATAGTGCGTAGGCCCAAGAAGGCATCATCATCAAGCTCAACGATGGAGTTCCGCTGGAGGTGCAAGACCTTCAGTGCTTCCAAGTGAAAGAAAGTGAGGCCTTCAAGGCGATGCAAATCGTTTCTGCTCAAATCCCTAAAACACATCCCAATGAGTCATATATTTATATTTACATTAAACCACTGCACATGCACTCACTTTGTCCTCACTATATTAAAAACAAAAACAAAAAAAACGCTATAAATGCAATTCCCTTTGGAAATTCAACCATTCAAGAACCATCATCCAAAACTTACAGCTCCTGCAGCTGCCCCAGGTTGAAGGTTTTTTTAGGAAGTGATGTGAGCCCATTAAGAGCGAGGCGAAGTACACGCAAACTGGTCGACAAGCTGTCCAGACATCCAGCATGGAGGGCATGGATCGCGTTTCCATTCAGCACCCTGGCAGCACGTCCAGTAATCCACAGCATCACAAACACATCGATATGGAACATGACTCGCACAGAATTATGTATTTGTACTTAAAAGATAAATAACCTGTAAGATAATGGAAGCAAATAAGATAATGGAAGCAAATACAATGACTAGATATGTAGAGAGGGGAGGAGGGAAGGGGAGGAGGGAAGGGGAGGAATAGGGGTTAAAACAGAGTCAGAGTAGAAAGTTGGACAAAGGAGAAAAAAAAAATGAAAGGGTTGAGAGAGAGGTGACTGAAAAAAAAGTAAGGATAAAGGGGAATTTATGTAAAATGTGAGGTGGTTAGGTGTTGAAAGCTGTCAAACAAAAAATAAAATCTTTTTTTTTTTTAGATACCGTAATGGCCACTTTTGTGTTCATAGTTTTGAATTGTTTGACTCGGCATGAGTTATTTTGCCATAAAGTCTGATTAGCATTTCATTTGACCATGATTTTTGGAGGGAGAAGTGGGAGGGGAGGGGTAGAATGGTTAGTAATCTTCATTAGCAGATTAATTTCAGAAGAATTTGAGGGGCTCAACTTGAAACGAATTTTGATTGGTTGATTGGAGGTGGAATGAGTCGACCCTTCTACTTTGTGCAAATTATCTTATCAATGATCTTCATTAACATTGCTTTGTACAGCCATGGCCAAAAATAGTGGCACCCTGGCACTTTTTTCAAATAACTCACAATTTCCTCTGTAAATAAGTTGAAATTGACAAAAGTGTTTGGTCTCCACAATTCTTTATTTCACTGTTAATATTACAGAACCGTTGTTTTTGATTCAGAACTTGATATAACCTATTAAATCAGAAAATAAAAATAAATGGCATTGACTTAACATTTGGTAGCACAACCTTTGGACAAAATAACTGCAGTCAAGCACTTCCTATAGCCATGAATGAGCTTCCTTCACCTCTCTACTGACAGTTTGTCCCACTCTACTTGTGCAAACTGCTCCAGTTCTCCCAGATTTGAAGGGTGCCTTCTCCCAACTGCTGTTTTCAGATCTCCCCACAGGTGTTCATTGGGATTTCGATCTGGACTCATTGCTGGCCACTTAAGAACAGTCCAGCGTTTCGTCTTGAATCATTCCTGGGTGCTTTTTGCAGTCCATTTGGGGTCATTGTCCTGCTGCAAGACCCATGACCTTTGACAAAGACCTGGCTTTCTGACACTGGGTTGAACATTGCACTCCAAAGTGCCTTGGTAATCTGATTTCATGATGCCATGCACACATTCAAGGTACCCAGTGCCAGAGGCAGCACAGCAACCCCAAAACATCACTGAACCTCTTCCATGTTTGACTGTAGGGAAGGTGTTCTTTTCTTTGAAGGCTTTATTTTGTTTTCCTGCAAACATAGAGATGATGTGCTTTACGAAAAAGCTCTAATTTGGTCTCATCTGTTCACAGGACATTCTGGCAGAAGGATTTTGGCTTGTTCAGGTGCGTTTTGGCAAACTCCAGTCGAGCTTTCTTTTGTCTCTCTCAGCAGTGGTGTCCTCCTGGGTCTCTTACCACAGAACCCCCTTTCATTGAGTTGGTGACGGATGGTGCGAGTTGAAACTGTCGTACCTTGTGTCTGAAGGTCAGCTTGAATCTGTTTGGCAATTGATCGAGGTGCTTTCTTCAGAATTCGAACAATCCTTCGCTGCAATCTTACATCAAGTTTTCTCTTGCCACCACATCCAGGGAGGTTGGCTACAATACCATGGGCCTTAAACTTCCTGAAATTGCGTACGGTGGACACAGGATCATCAAGGTCTCTGGAGATGGGCTTGTCGCCTTGAGATTGTCCATGCTTGGCAACAATCTTGAGTCTGACCTCTGAAGAAAATTCTCTGGTTTTTCTTTAGAAAACCTCTAGAAATTGTTTTAGACCCTTCCCCATTTCTCTGCCCCCTCACAATTCTATCTCAGAATTCTACGGACAGTTCATCGTGTAGTTTCTGCTCTGACGTGCACTGTCAACTGTGGGACCTTATATAGAAAAGGTGTTTCTCTTCCTACATCATGTCCAATCAATTGATTTGGCTACACGTGGACTCCAATCAAGTTGCAGAGACATCTTAAGGACGATCAAAGGAAATTGGATGCATCTGAGCTCAATTTGGAGTTTCAGAGAAAAGGGGTTGAATACTTATTGATGCAAGACATTTCAGCTTTTCTTTTTTAATAAATTTACAAAAATTTCTAAAAACATGTCTTCACTGTTATTTTGTGTAGATCGGTGACAAAACAATTTTATTTATTTAATTTAATCCATTTTAAGTTCAAGTTGTAACACAACAAAACATGCAAAAGTCAAGGGGTGTGAATACTTTCTGAAGGCACTGTACAAGAACACACACATACAGACACGAAGCCCATAACATGCTGCACATACACGCATGAGAAGAGTTTGTTTCCTGGCATCACCCATGCCTAAAACGTACCCCAGAGAGTTTGATCAAAAGAATGAAGAGAGGAGGAGGAGGGGGAGGGGGAGGTCAAAAATATTTGACCCCCCTCTCTTTCTTCCTCTTGGTGTGTTGTATATTATCCGGAATTCAGGATGTAAAAAGGCTGTGATGAATATCCCATTAACATTGTCTACCTCCTCGCTCTCTGAGTGTATAACTACGTCGGTATCTATACACCGCCTAATTTTATTTTTCCCCATTAACAACTGCTTCTATTTTTTTTTCAGCAATTTCACAAAGATTGGTATTCCTATCAGCTAAGCGACGGGTCTTACATTATGGTAAAGCATAATATCAACAAGGCAGGCACCAGCATCAAACTTTCTTTGAATTTCTAATTTCCTTTATAACAATACGACTTTCCTATCTTTCTTTCCAATAGTATCACTTCCTTGAGCACTTCCTTTTCGGAGCCATAGTTACGGATTAATAATGTACAAGGACGTTTAAATTGAGTAAATAAAATGTACATTAGCACAAACATGACGACATAAGAAAGATTGAATGCATGCTCTGACTCATCGTCCCGGATGCAAGCAGAGTGATGCTGCAGCGTTTTGTAGTGATACACGAGTTTATATTAATTCCATGATCAAAATTGAGTAAAAATTCATGATGTCATGTTTTCATTCGTTGAAAACTATATATATATATATATATATATATATATATATATATATATATATATATATATATATATATATATATATATATATATATATATATATATATATATATATATATATATATATATATATATATATATACACACACACACTATGTCTCAAAAAGTTGTGGACGAGTTATGACAAAACAAGATGGATGAGTTTGTTAGGTGACAAGAACAAGCGGATTAGATTTTCGTTCGAATGCAGCTCATCAGCGCGAGACAAAATTTGCACTGTTCAACCTGGCAGAGGTGTGCGCTCTACCGAGTGCCATTCTACTTTGTGCTGTTTTGCCAAGTGTCGCTCTATGAGTAATTTTTCATTTGTTTGTCTGCTCGCCTCCAGCCAAAACTGCTCAATCGATCTCTCTGAAATTTTCAGAGATTAATGTCTCCAACCCTGCGATGGTCCTGCATTGAAGGTTTGTAAAATATGGTTTGTAAAATATTGCCCAATCAAGGTGTGCAAAGTTGGGAGTAACCCATCCCAATTGACTCACAGTTGTAATTGCTGTCAAAGGTGCTTCCACCAAGTTTTAACTCAAGGGGGTGGACACTGATCCAACCAAGATATTTTAGTTCTGTATTTCAAAATAATTTTCTGAAATTTGTAGAATTTGTGGGTTTTGATGTATAAATAAAAGGTGGAAAAGGCCGATTTAATGAAACTTAATTCCAGGGTGCAAGACAACAAAAGGTGAAAATTTTGAAAGCGGGTGTAGACTTCTGATAGGCACTGTATGTGCCTTTCAGGAAGAATATTAGTCAAATACCACTGCTGGTTAAACTATCAAAATCTAGGCTTTCCACCCACCACCCTTTTGTTACTCACCAACAAAAGAGAAGTACAAGCAAATACTGCAGCACCACCCAGTTGCTAGTAGGAATAGTTTAATCGGAAGAGGATTCATTTTCCAAGATAATGATCCAAAATACACTTCCAATAAAGTAAAACACTGTTTGGACAACAACGTTACAGCTGGTATGCTCCAAGTGTTAGAATGGTCACGCCATAATCCGGACAAGAGCGATGAGTCCCATCGAGGAAATATGGGATTATTGGGAAAAAGTGAAGAGTACGAGGAATCCAACTAACCTAACAATACTGTGGAATGTACGACAAGATATTTCGCACATATTCCGACAAGAGTACTTCAGCCGTATAAAGTTAGCATGGGTAAAAGAGTGATGGCACTCAATAAGGCAAAAGGTGGACACACAAAGTATTGATTTATCCTTTAAAATGGCAATGTTCTTATGATACGTTTCAGCAGTTTGTTCCACGGACATTTATAAAGGCTGTTAATTTGCAATAATAAACACATATATTAATTATCACTGATAATTTGATAAATTTACTTTAAAGTACGAATATCAATGGAATAACCCAAATGGTTGCACAGTATTGTGTGCTATCACCAGTGATTTGGTTTTTTAAAAAGATTATTATTCTCTGCAGATATCTCAAAGAAAATTGCGACATCAGACTTATTTTGCAGTGGAAGGTCAAATATAGTGTGGACAGTCAACGGATTTTAAATAACAGTGAAGATTAATTTCAATATATTAATATATATATTGTTTGGTTTCTCTTTGGTTTCTCAGTTTGGTTTCTCAACAAATAAGGATATGACTGGTCTCAGTGGAGGGGAGGTATGAGGAAGGTCTGGGGACTTTAGCAATCACAATGCACAAAAGATGTGCCTTTCAGGAGGAATAATAGTCAAATACCACTGCTGGTTAAACTATCAAAAAAAAGGCTTTCCACTCACCACCCTTTTGTTCGTCTATTTTCCTTTTATGGAGCCGCCTTTCGGAAACTTCATATCACACCTTGGGGCTTAAAGCAAGTAGTACACCACCATCTGAAGTAATCTCCCATCCCCATACGTGATTGTTCATCCCACCATCAAGCCTACCAAACCAAACCCTCTTACGCACAATGGATGGAATCAAAAGAATGCTGATCGAAGTTTGCCAAGTGTCATGGGAAACAAGGAGAAGCTGACGTTTCAGGTGTTACCCTTTCATCGGAGCAACGTGCTTTTTGTCTGATGAAGGGTTAACGCCTGAAACGCCAGCTTCTCCTCACTTCCCAAGCTGGTTAGCATACTTTTATCAACATTCTGGTGATTCCAACGATTGTTGTACCTGCCTTCTACACAGAATGAAATGAGCCTTTCTCTGACTCAATGGTTACTATCTTTCCTCCTCTCCCTCTCTTTTCCTGTTGGTCCTTTCCATTGTTTTTTGGCTAACTGTGATCCTTCTGTCAGTACACTGCCATTGTACAACTCTGTCTGGTTACTATTCCATGAGCCTACATTTTGCGACCGACGCACAAAGACAGACAGACACACACGATTTGCTCCTTGTTTGAGAATCAGAACCCCAAGCAAAAACTCAAGCCATAAAAGCTCAACACAAATGCAACGGATGTAATATTTTCATAAGCACCTTCACATCCCCTCAGTGTGCAATATTAATGAGCCAGGAGGCTGATGTAAGCAGCTTGAACACATGCTGGTCATATTATCACACACAGCAGCTTTCAACTGTCACTGCACAGCAATTATTTAGATTTGCATCCACTCGCCCGACCATTCATTATTGTCATTAAATTATGGCTGAGAGAGGATGTGTGTGTGTGTGTGTGTGTGTGTGTGTGTGTGTGTGTGTGTGTGTGTGTGTGTGTGTGTGTGTGTGTGTGTGTGTGTGTGTGTGTGTGTGTGTGTGTGTGTGTGTGTGACACGCAATTGTGTGCAATAGGTAGGTAGATGCACAAGTGGATAAGGAATAGGAACAGATCAGAAATGTGGGATAATGGAGTTAAAACTAAAAGTGTTTTGCACATGATTATTAATTCGCAAACAAATAACAGGGAAGAATGTGCGTTTCATCTCCATATGCTGGTATTCCATGATTCATTATGCACTAATGCCATTTTAAAATAATAATACATATAGCGTACAGTGTATGCAGAGGGACAGTAGAGGGGAAGGAATCAGGCGAGATGTTGCTGAGCTGATTGGCGCCCAGATCCAGTGTGCGGAGCGAAGTGTACAGGAGCAGCTGCACAGGATGCACCGCACTTATGCTGTTGTGATGTCTGTACATGTGAGACAAATTAATCAAAAAACATTTTTTAAACATCACTGAAATGAAAATAGTAGATTGCATCGTTTTAGAATGCATATTACCACACTTACGTGGCAATAAAATCAGTTTACAGATTCTGAAAACATATATATATATATATATATGTATATATATATATATATATATATATATATATATATATATATATATATATATATATATATATATATATATATATATATATATATATATATATATGTATATATATATATATATATATATATATATATATATATATATATATATATATATTCTCAATACATTTGGAGATCATTTCCGAAGTTGGCCTGTTTGACGTTTTCATCTGAGCACACATCTCAAGATACCGAGAATCCCATATACTGTGTTATGCCCTGCAATTCATGTCAAAGTACAGTGTTGTCTCCTAAAGTTATTCTCCTACATGTGGTTGATACACCAAGTTTCTCTTTGAGCTTTACATCAGTTAAAACAACCAGAGAGTTGGTGTCAAAGCCACCCAATGCTCGCCTGTTTATACATTTATCGTTTTTAAAAGAATAGTCTAATAATATTTTTTATAAAGCATTGCAGTGAAGTCTGATCCAAATAATTTTAAAGCAATACATATATGTATTTGTATATTGTAATCAGTAAAAAAGTGTGGTAGATAAAAACATTAGAAAGGAAATAACTTGCACCAAAAACTTTAACATTTTCACGCTCACGCTGATGCGCACGCCAGGGGTATTGCTGTAGCTCTCTGTTCTTCGAACAGGCGAGCTAAAAACGGATGTTAGCATGTATGGAAAGAAATGGATAAATTGAATTACAAACAGGCAAAAGAAAAGGAAAAGAAAGAAAACTTAAAACTAGAAAAGCACTCTTCGACATAGACAGATATGCCTCTGCAGTCCACCCACATCACGACATACTTGTACAATATTCGATTTAAATCCCGGAACCCAAATTCAAAAGAATAAATAATTCTGGCTGACAGACCATGCATCTGATCAGGTTGAAATTTAAAGCATAAATTCTCCATTACGACTCGATCATAATTGTGCACAAATTGTACTCGATACATGATGACTAGATCAGCCATTTGGAGAGGTTCTGGGCTGAAAGGATCAAAACCTCCATGAAAAATGGTGCCCAGCTGATGATCTGGGCAGTTGGGAAATCAGTAAATTGTTTTTGAGTTAAGGTTATAAATTCAAATAAAATAGCTTTTGTAAGTACTTACCAGTACATTGTATATAATGTACTGGTAAGTGTATAGACAATAATAGATAAGGCAGTCAATAATGGTGTAGCGGTGTAGCCTATTGCTCCTCGGATACAAACCTGTACAGCATGTTACTGTACTGAATACTGTCAGCAATTGTAACACACATCCAAGAGAGACGGAAGATGCGTTAGTTTTACCTTTGTGCTGTTCATGATGGCCATCGGCGTTGTTAGCAGCAGCTTACAATTTCCTCTCGCATCGATTATGGAAAGATGAATAAATAGCGTTTGGATTTTATAAATACGTAATCATTGCATCAATGTTATAATATATAAATGAAGAAACGAGCACCTGTCAATTGTGATATATATTTTCAGAACAGTGCGATTATTTTAACAACATGAAAAGCTTCACCAAAAAGAAATTTGTGTTTTAATTTCGACTGTAACAACGATGGATTCGCGGAATTCTTCAATTCAAAGGTAATTTACTTGCTAGAAGGTAAACGTGGAAACATTGTTTCAGTTTGAAAGCCGATTTCCTTGAATCCCAATTTAGCACGACCCTGCTTTTTTTGCGATGACATTTTATGGACCTCAACGATCGCATTATAACAGGGCCACACTGTCGTTTATCATCATTATGAAGTATTATGTACTGTACAGCATCCATAATTGTATGTGCTATTTTTATACGACTGGCAGCGCTATGTCGGCTGCATCACTCGGCGATAGGAATTTTCAGCTACATTTTTTTTTTCCAGAGCTGGCAGATCCGTTGTATATGCGATCCGTCATTGCCCGGAACGTCGTTAAGCGGCACATGACTCTGTATGTATATGTGTGTGTGTGTATATATATATATATATATATATATATATATATATATATATATATATATATATATATATATATATATATATACATATATACACACACGTCTGGCTTCCTTCTTGAGGCTATGGTGCAGTAATTGGTCTATATTTTGATTCCACCTGAGGGATGTCACACTGTGATGGAATGCTGTACCAATGATAAATCAATTTGGCAGTTCATAATGGAGTCAGAAATTGTCCACAACTTTTGAGATATCCTGCTCACAGACAAACAGAGATGAAAACATAACCTCCATCCACCACTGTGGTGGAGGTAATAAATTTGTAAGTCAGTAGGTAAGTAAGTCAGTCAATAATAGATAAGGCAGTCAACATAGATAAGTAAAGAAGTAAATAACAACCAACGAGTTAAATCAGCTTTAACACAGGAAGAAGGAACATCAATAAGAACTTTCATATTACGTAGTTTGGTTGTGCACCAAGATGGAGTGAGGATTTCCAAAGTATCACCTTTCCAAAGGTTGCATTTGCCAGGTATCATGATTTCAAGAAGCTCGTCATAGTCTGAGCAAGGACCAAAGGTGTTTTTTGCACTCGTCATGGGGTGGCTCCGGACCCTCAGTCATTTTGAGTTGATGCAAAAGCTTACTTTTCAACATCACCTTGAAGTTTGGGGTCTAGAGAACAATTTTGGTCCGAGTGGACAACAATCAACCTCCATGAGGGACAATGGAGTGCATGGGGGAAACCCGACTCAATCCCGCCCCCGGGTTTGTATATATATATATATATATATATATATATATATATATATATATATATATATATATATATATATATATATATATATATATATATATATATTCAAGGTATATTGCCACTAGAAACTGCCATTTTTACGGAATTGGCATAAATCCGTAAAAAAAAAAATTTTATTTGGAACTATTTTCGGCTTGGCCAAATTATTTTAAAGTTGTTTCACAGAAACATGACTGGAAGAAATCCAGTCTAATTTTCAATGCATGGGGCATCAACATGGACCATTTTTATGCTGTTCGCCCCCTAGTCCTATTTATTCTATTGACCTCTATTTCTTTCCAGGTTCTTGCGGTGATGGCTGGGATGACAAACTGGAAGCTGTGTGTACTGTACCAAAAACAAACTAAAGAAGAACTTGTCTGTCCACTCACGAACCCAGTTTCTGTGCGTAGAGTGGGGACATAGGACATCATCAGCCTTGTAAGTCATTTCAAAGAAGTTGGTGCTGCCCTCAACCAAACGTGGAACTTCCAGGTAAAGAGTCCATGTGGGAGAATCATGTTTCCTGGCACAAGGCATGATATCAGCAGTACAAGGTGTCATTGCTTGACTGTGCAAAATCGCGTTATTCTCAAGGGTTGCATTCTGCAAGAAAAAGACCCCGGTGGACCAGCGCAGACGTTCATCGGAATCTGTGCCTCTTCTGGGGTGATGAAACAAATGTAGCAGACAATTCTTTCCAGAAGCTTAACCTCACCAAAGACGTGTACGACAAGGCGTTTTCGTTTGGGAAGGGTCGTATCGTGGCGCTCCTTGCAGAAGGTGACCTGGTCGCCATTAAAGCCAGGTATCATCAGAATTGCTACACAGGATTCAGCTGCCGGCATGATGCGATGACCCAGAGGTGAACAAGGCAAAGCCAGTGCCAACATTGAGTTCACAAGAGAAAATGAGCTGCTGCAATTCATCAACAAAGAAGTCACTGGAGCCTTGAATTTTTGCACTGCAAGATTTGATGGATATGATGACAAAGTGGTTGAAACAGCATGGAATTCAGAAGATGGTGAACCGCACATGTTTGAAGGAAAGAGTACTTTAACATTTCCCGAATTTGACAGAGGAGAAAGGGATCCGAGATCGAGTGTTACTCATTTGCTCAAAGACTTGGAAGATCATCTGAGATGCAAGTCAAATGCCAGAGGAAGAATCACATACCTTACAATTGGCAGCATCTATCCTCTGTAAAGCAGTTTTGGATCATGATGCTGCTTTCAGTTTCCAACGGTTATTTCCAAACGGTTGTGAAGAATCAGCTGTTCAGACACGGATGAAGTATTTCGTCAGTCAGCTCCTCAAAGGACCTAAGTTGTCGATCGTACAAGACAATTTCAGGAAGACCCTCACCGTGAGCCAGCTGGCCATGTTGAATATGACTTCTCTTTCCACGAATCTGAAGTGTGAGCCTCCTCTTGCAGTGTTCTTAGCCCTCAAGGTACATTCACAAACACGGAGCAAGAATTTGGTACCACTACTATATGAGTATTCCCTAAGCATATCCCATAAGAGAGTCCTCACCATTGAAGTTGGCTTTGCACAATCAACAAACGAGGAACGGGTACCCGACAACGTGCGTCTGGTCCTGCCAAAGCCGTGGGGAACTGGCAGAATTTTTTGGCAAATACAGATAAAAAGAAAACTGTTCTCATTCCAGTCAACAAAGATTGTGCAAGTAAATTTCCCAGATGACAAGGATGTCTATATAATCACATGAGGTGATAAAGTCCTCAATGTTTGGAATGGTCCTCCTATGGGACCATGCAATTACGAGGAAGGAGACAAGATTTAAGGTCACAAGTAAAGGATTGTTGAGTCATTAAACATGGTTTTGCTCAACTGCAAACTCACCTCCTGGTTGCTAATGTTCTCGTGTGGCAGACAAACATTACTGCTCACAGATCGCGCAGTTTCGGCTGTTATGGGACATGAACAGTGCTTTACTGCTTTACCAAGCTGAGAGGTCTTGACAGTATTTAAGCCAACTAGGTTGCATGGTCACAGGCAAACAATTATGTGGCGAGTCATCCTTATGGGCTCCAATAAGAGCAAAACCATGATCAATGACTCCAGGATGTTTTACATGTGACCGTAAATCCTCGGTCTTCAAAATAGACTTGAGCATTCGCTGAACATGTTACTTTACTGGCGCTGACGCAAGGCTGTAATCATGTGCTCATGGTGTTTAAATGCCATGATGCATTTATCGGGTCAGAAAGGCCATATTTTGGTTTATTATTCTGCCTGACCACAAACTCACCTCCTGGTTGGTGAGGCAGCAAAGCAGAGGTAATGTTCTCCTGTGGCAGATGGACATTACTGCTCACAGATCACGTAGTTTCAGTTTCAGCTGTTATGGGACGTGAACCGTGCTTTACCAAGCAGGGAGGTATTTAACAGCATGTATGTGGATGTGTACACACACACACACACACACACACACACACACACACACACACACACACACACACACACACACACACACACACACACACACACACACACACACACACACACACACACACACACACACACACACACACACACACACTTGACTCCTCCTACACTCTTCCAGCCGAAGAAAGCTGCATAAAGCAACCACAAAAAGCTCCACAAGGTAAGCCCTTTACAGTTTCAAATTCTACCCTAGTTCCTCCACAGATGCAAAACTGCTGAATGGGCGGGTGGCATTGGAATTCTCATGTATGTACTACTTGTGAATGTTTTGCAGCCGTAGAGAAACTCGGGTAAAGTTTGAAACCGCAAAGGGCTTACCTGTCACTTCTAATGGTTGCTTTATGAAGCTTTGTTTGTTTAGAAGAACATGGGAGGAGTTAACATATTTATAATCCTAGCCACCTGGGGTAATTGATGAGGTAAGAGCTAATTGGTTACGCCTTAAAATTACGAGTGAGAGACATGATTGAGTGTTGTTTGTTGCACACGCGTGCACACAAACATACGCACACGCACACAGTCAGCTGTGGTTGGATAAGTGTGTTTTTACCTCTGCCAGTGAAGGTGAAGGTGGTTATGTTTTCACCCTATTCTATCTATTTGTCTGTGTGCAGAATATCTCAAAAAGTTGTGGACTGATCCAGATGAAATTTTGTGGACAGGTTCAGTGTGTGACAAGGACAAACTGCTGAAATTTTGGTGAAGATCCGGATCCGTCTACTACAATGTTTAGTGATTCTTCACCATTGAGAGATAGGGCTAAATCGATATAAAACACGATATCTCAAAAGGTTGTGGACGGATTCGGATGAAACTTGGTGGGCAGGTTGAGTGTGTGGAAAGGACGAATTAATTAGATTTTGGTGAAGATCTGGAGCTGGATACGATAATTATTAAATTTTTAAAAGTCATTCTTCACCATTGAGAGATCGGGCCAAAACGATATAGTACTGTACAGCATGATATTTCAAAAATGTTTTGGGCCCGATATGTTCTCATGGATCAGGTATTACGTGGCTGAGGTATGCGCTCTACCGAGTGCCCTTTTAGTTTTTTTATGCTGCTACTCACTTTGTCCCTTTTCCACCACATCATAAACAGGTTGGAATAATGATTTTGGAATATAGCGGAACAAATTCTACTACGTACGGTATTAAATCTTAAGATTCTGCTTTTTCATTGCCCTTTAAAGTAGCCTTATCCATTGACAATAGATAAGCAACATGATTATGATGAGATGTATCACTTACAGTGACAAAACTGTGATGTTTGATGTAGCCTCTCCAAAGTTTGGAATCTCTGATAACTTGTTGTGTGCCAATCGTCTGTGGGAAATAAACATTATGAAAACAACACCACCACCTCCACCACCACCATAGCACAGTCAGCAAAAGTTAGTCCACTGCATACGTTCCATAGTTTCTGAAGAAGGTAGTGAATGGGACGTAGAGCAATGCAAAGCAAGCAAAGGGGTGCATTGTTGGGTGAGAAGTGAGGGCGAGAATATTTCCTATTCTCATAATGCAAAATACTAACGTGAATTAAATTAATGAAAACCACAACGCCTTTTCCTGCTTGAAATGCACAGATTTCATTTT
The DNA here is from genome assembly GCF_056783735.1 of Eptatretus burgeri. Taxonomy (NCBI): domain Eukaryota; kingdom Metazoa; phylum Chordata; class Myxini; order Myxiniformes; family Myxinidae; genus Eptatretus; species Eptatretus burgeri. Next base: position 44,714,275 of record NC_140970.1, on the reverse strand, counting down.
TACTGCATGCAATTTGAAAGAATCACACTGATGCTAGAATCAGTATCATTGGAAGGAGGACTCAAAACATGCTATCGGTTCCATGTACATACTCACACTTCAAGCAAGTTTGTCAAATGTTGAACGGAAACAGGGTCCACGGTCTGCAACAAGTTTCTGCTCAGGTCACTGAAACACAAGAGGGCAGTTGGGAAAAGAAAGATTAAAGCCAATCAAAGAATAGACACCAATCAGCAGTGTAATGTACTTACGAACACCATGTTTATAAGAGTCCTTTTCACTGTTTTGTCTACTTGCATTCTACGAGTGTGCTTCACATTTCACCTGGGACTTTTGTTTTGACAAAAGCAGAGCAATAAATGCAAGTGCACTTTTCAGGAAACTTGCCTCTATTATATGTATCCAATATCTCCAAATGTACGTTTCCAGCTCTTCATACCAAAAATCACAATGGTGGCAAATCAGTTAACAACGAGGGTGAAACAGCAGATAACTCTGAAACTTTCTGGTCAACAAAAACATCAAGGGTGTTGAAATTTACAGATGAATGGTTGCACGGTATGTATCATGAAGATTGGTGACCATACACAGACTTGAGCATCTTAGGGGCAAGAGGTTTTTTTTTTTTATAAACGATGCTGTGAAGTATCCAAAACATATCCAAAGTTGAAGACCACTTTTAACAATAAAGTATCATTTTTAAATCACTTGGACTTTAGTCAAGTGAGCTTATGCGATCCAGCAGCGTCCATAGGTGAGTGAGTGAGTGAGTGAATCAGTCAGTAAACACTTCAGTCATTATCGCTTGAACCAAACACACAATTTTAATGAAACTTGGCCACAAGCTTCACATGTGATGCTTATCGAAGGAGTGTTGACCGCATCAGAATCTGTGCTCGTTAAGAGGGTCTACGGGGGTTTTTTGACCCCCCCCTCAAAATAGGTATTCACTCTCTTCTTAAAAACTACACACACAGTTTCGATGAAAGTTGACCACAACCTACCTTTTTTTTCTTTTACAGATTATTAAAATCTGTAAAAAATGAGGCAGTTTGTTAGGGGGTTTGAATACTCCAAAATAGGTATTTGCTCTTCTCCGAAACCACACACATGATTACAATGAAACTTGACCACAACATTCATCACCCGTGATGCAACAAAGAAGTTTGTTCATGACATTAAAAAATTATAATAATAATAATAATAATAATAATAATAATAATAATAATTCAGGGTCTCAGGGGGCCTGCAGGGGGTTTGAGTGACTGTTGCTCCAGATTCAGGTGAGCTTTTTTGCAGGACGCACGGTCCTATTTTTGTAATAGAATCTACATTCAAAGTTTAGTTACTTGAAGTAGAAAGTTAGAAACTATTTTTGCATCCAGGACGAGTTTTTCCAAGCACCCTTACGATGTCCACTTCCCATTTCATCCTTATTGACCAATTCGGTGAACGGTTCGTTTTGCGTGCATTGCTGTCATGGTGCCATAAATCGCCCAGGGACTCTTTCCATAAGAACTGCATCAAATATTTTGCCCTTGCTGTTGAAGATATCAAGTTCAAAAGGGAGACACTGCTCAAGACCCTCTCTCCATTCTTTGTGACTAAATGCATACACGGTCCATTGCATTGCCCGTGGAGACTTCTTGGTGCAACAAGTGCGCATCAGATGAAACTCATGGTGTAACACAATCTAGTTCTAGATTATTCTGCCAGTAACAGCAATGAAAAAATAAAATACAAACCACTTTTATGTTGGGTACAAAAACAAAATGTGGTCCTGTTAAAAATTACCAGGTCTGCGATATATTGTTGGTTTATCCGTTCACCGTAGCGTGAAATCCACATCAGAATGAGAGAATTTGCCGCTTTATTCACGCCCAACTACAAAGCCTTGGCTTTAGCACGGACAGCAGGAACCATTATGGCACAAGAAGTGTAACCAGAGGCACACATCACACAGCTGTTTGCCAGGCTGATTGAGCGGGTGCTTCTACCCAGCCCGTGATGCTGACGCACCACAAAAAGCCAAGGCGTTTTGGATGAAAACCTCCTGTCGTCCATCGGGTATACGGAGCACCCGGTCCAGCAATGGCTTTTTCAGCCAAAAAAGGCAACTCTCTGAAGAAATCAAACGTTTTTTTAAAAAGGGCACCAAGGTTGGTGCTGCAAATGTAGCTCAAAAGTCAAATGACCCTTGAACATGTGGTACGTAACAGGTGCCAACACTGTGAAACTCGACACCACAGGGGCACCAACTACCACGTGAGGTGCGAGGCTTTCTTGAGAGGAACAAATACGCCATATAGGACCTCTTTGTCACGGCTGACAAAGCGTACTTCATTGTTAGATGTCGCCACAGTTCCCATAGACCTCGATGCAAGGGTTGCTGACATAGCAACCTCGCAACGCCAAAGAGTCCAAAGAAAAAGGCTGCAAATTCATTGGCTGGCTAAAAGTGGGCTCAAGCGGAACGTGGCAGAGAAAAATAAAACCTTTGTCGTACTGTGTCCAGGAACTTTGAATACTAATTCGTTCGGAGGCTCCATAACAGGACGAGGAATGCACTGCCGATGCTAGCAAACACCTCACAGGGAATGCATTTGCCAAAAATGGGCATACTTGGTGATTCGCTGTCATTTTGTCTCGGTTAGACACAAAGGGCAGCAGGTGAATGGTGAAAGTATGTTACACATCACCATGGCTTATATACAGCCAGTTGGACTAATGAATCAGAGTTGTATGGGAAGGGGGGGAGGGGCGGGTGGTTGAGACAAACTGCAAGCACACCATGTAAGGGAGTGCTTCCAAAATAACGCTTGTTTGTCCATCCTTTAACTTTACTTTACCCTTGAACAACTTGACGACAGCAATGTTTTTCGGTGGAGATTGCTCAGTGATCGTTCGATTCTTTATATTTTACTGCGAGCCTCAGGGGAATTTATCAGCAGCGACCCATCGAGTCAAGACAAGAGGAGGAATTCAACTTTGCCCGACCAATAGTTTGGCCACGGAACGTGGAATGCGGCCCCTAGATACCTGCCTGCTCCGGATTCCAACAAAAGGGCAATTCAACACTTTCCTCAAGCTTGAGGGCATGACAAATACAAGTGAACAAAATACTGCAACACATTGTGAAGGGCACTTTATCAAAGGAAAACCTCTTTGCCCATTAAGCCCCATTCTCGGCGAGTGGTAGTCTCTCAACGAATAACCACTCATGTCAAAATGATATAAAAGGTCATGAAATACAAGCTCGATCCTACCAAACAATGCTAGGATGCTAAAATAAGGGCACTGTAAATCAGACGAGGTGGCATTGTAGCGAGAACGTCCATTCTGAGTCTGGGAGGTCAGTGTTTGACATTTGCTTGACATCGCTTGACATTTGGAGGATAAAATGCCAATGGGTTGAATCCCACGGGAGGGGGGTGGTGGTTTCTCCTCAATTCTACCCCTGAATGGGACGAGAAGAGTGATGTCACAATATGACGTGACTGGCACCCAGAGTGGCTCAGGAAGTTACATCACTTCCCCCAATGTCACTGCCCGTCTGATGTTTAAAAAGATAAAAAGCAAGTCTTGTGTTGTCTGGTATCTTTGTCGGCACTTGTGTGTGCAATTTGTGTGACAGCTCTTACATGAGCTTATTGTCCCTATTAAAAAAAAAAAAATTATATAAAGAAAAACATCATGTGGAAGCACAAGGGAGGGTTGGTCATTTGAAACAGAAACAAATACAGTCCAGACTTGCCAGCAAATCCCCCATCTTCCCTGTAGCCCCCACCCCCAATCTTTACAAACAACCTCACAGAGTGCAGTTGTGACAAAGCGTGATCATGACAGCAAGTGCTTGGTATACTTACACCACAAATTAAACGCATTTTGAAGACAGCAGGCAAGTCGATTAAAGGGGAATCGTGTTAAGTTAAATACACTCAAAGAGACTTTTATGCACGATGCGGATCAAGAGCAAAAAGCACTCAGCATCTCTCTGAGAAACCCAAAAATTCAGGCGGTGGCGATGGTCTGAAAGAGCGAAAAGAAGCAAACATGTCAGTGTGAAAGTGGAGAATTCTTTTTTTTTTTTTAAACAGCACGAGAACGTGGAATTTTGATTCCAAAGCAATATGGCACACGAGCCGTGCACGTGCTCCCAACAAGGCCACCTGCTTTCTGCAGCACACCCGCATGGACTTCAGCGCCGTTAGGGGCGACTCGAGTATTTGAGATCCGTCAAAGGATGTCCTCGTGATACATGCATGAAAGGACACACAATCCAAATAAACGCTGATTACAATTACTTCACATTATTCAGAAACTTGTGATGTATTCAAACCAAGCGGGGAGAAAAAATAAAAATAAAAAAAAGAAGATTTTTCAGAAATACAAACACCTGCCCAGAACAAACAAGGTGAATATCAACTGAAACTCCTGCACAAATAAAGCGAAGCGGTTTCATAACAATGTAAAGGATAGCAAACTGCAACTCGGGGTTTTGAATTAAATTTCTCTTTCGTGAACAATCAAGCAGAGACAAATCACGAGTTTAAGATCATGGTACGTACGTATGTACGCACACACAAACCTGGACTTTCCAAAGAACTCTGTTTGTGATCATTGAGAAGGAAAGGCATGTAATATTCAATCTGGAGACTGTTCGTACCCCATCGCGGACCAGTGCCCCAACCTCCACAACCACCATCTCAATCATGATCCGAATTTGATAACCAAGCAGACCACTTGGCATTTCACCAGGACACACTCAAACACATTCGCAGCCATGAACGCCGAAGACTCTACCTCGGGATGTTTCAAAAACAGGCCTGATGTGGAAATGGTGACACCTGACCTTTGGTTTAATCAACTTCAAGGCAACTCGAGGGATGTTTTGTAGGTTTCAATGGCAGTTATCTCTGCATGGTCAACCATAAAGAGGCAATTATTCATGTTTCTTTACTTTCAACTTGCCTATACTAGTGACATCACTTACACAAGGACAGGTTAGAGGAATAACAACAACAATAATAATAAACCAAATATACAAAGTAGTAGTGCATGTTTGTTTGTCTTCTTATAACTCGAGAACTACGCATCACAGAGCAAAACTAACTTTCGGCATATTTGGAATCAGCACGTCTCAGAGGTACTACAGCACACCTTGGAGGTTTTAAAAAGCCGGAAAAAAAAATCGTCGATTTTTTTTGGCCGTTTCAATTTTTCTGCCGCAATTGATTGATTTTCCACGTCGTGACTTTTTCTTATTCACAACCTGATCAAAATAAGACAAAGACAGACCAGTGAACGTTTACAAAGTTTCTGATGAAAAATTTGACTTTCTGATTTTAGATGCCCCGAAGAAGGAAGAGCTCCATTGGTCCCAAGGCAGTTGCAGCTAAGCGAAAACACACTAAGAGACAACAGGAGACTGAAGAGGCGCAAGATGTCAGGCTAAATGAACAGGCACAGCAGCAACAGCAGCAGCCACTGAAGAGGAGCGATCAGCCAGGCTAAATGAACAGGCACTGCAGCAACAACATCGGCGAGCAAATGAGACTGAGGAAGAGTGTGATGCAAGACTTGAGTCAATGCGTTACCGCACTGCTGAAGCACGAGCACAAGAGCACAACAATGCCAACAGGGTGGCATTCATGTATGACCCGGCTGACCCAACAACTCATGCAGACATCGGCCGAATGGACCAAGTCTGCACCCACTGCTCTGCTTACAAGTTCAAGGGAGAGACCAAGGGTGTGTGCTACAGCAATGGCAAGGTCGTCCTTGAGCCCTCTCCTGCCCTTCCTCTCTTGCTGAAGGAACTTCTCTTAGGCGAAGGTCCCCTCAGCAAGCACTTACTTGACAACATGCGGACGTATAATGGCAGCTTTGCGATGACGAACTTTGAGCACAAGGAAGCTGAAGTCCAGGGCTGGAAACTGAACTTCCGGATCCAAGGTCAAGTGTTCCACCGCATTGGCAGCATGCTCCCGCCTGAAGAGGGCCAGCCAAAGTTCCAAGAGGTCTACTTTCTGGACTCACACGTCAAGGAGTTGGCTGCCAGGAACCACAGCGACCTCAAACCACACATCCTTGAGATGCTCACAAAGTCGTTTCACGAGAATAACCATCTGGTCCGTGAGCTCAAGACTGCAAGAGATGTACTTGCAGAAGGAGGCAACTCTGAAGAGTGCCAGATCATCGGAGAGAACAAGCGACCGCAAGGAGAGCACACACGCCGCTACAACGCCCAGTCTGCACCAGAAGTCGCCATCCTAATGGACAATGAGCCAACAGAACCCAGAGACATTGTCCTCAGACTTCGCGATGGGGCATCACTGAGCTGCATGCATCTTATGATGCACTCCAGCATCCCATAGTGTTCCCATATGGAACAGATGGCAACATCATCCATCTGGGTGGCCAGGACTGCTACTGGACAGGATGGACGAAAACTCACACAGCTGCAGTACTACAGCTACCACATCATGGTGAGAGAGGGCAACCACATACTGCAGATGCGACGACTCTTTCAGCAGTTTCTGGTCGATGTCTACTGCAAGATCGAGACAGAGCGACTGGGCTTTATCCACCGGAAACAAAAGAACTTGCTTGCTGATAACTACGACAATCTCCGTGACAGCCCCATGAGCACTGATGACGAACACTGACAAGGACAAAGAAATGTGAAATATGTCCAAATTAAATGTGATATATATATATATATATATATATATATATATATATATATATATATATATATATATATATATATATATATATATATATATATATATATATATATTAAGCACCACAATTTACCCCTTTCTTATTCCTATTTTTCCCCCAGGCAATGCCTGGTACTCCAGCAAGTAATAATAATAAAGAGCAATGAAAGATTGCATATCCTCATCTGAAATCTGAAAGATTGCAGATTTTATAGACGACACACTTGCATTTGAATTGTACATACTTTAAGAAATACTGGGTTGAAAAGTGGTCTATGTTGGCACAACAATAATAATAATAGTCGTAATAATAATAATAAAAATAATAATGAAAATAAGAACTGGAATGGCACTCGGTAGAGCGCATACCTCTACCATGTCATGCCTGATCCACCAGAACATATTGGGGCCAATACATTTTTGAAATATCGTGCTGCATATCGTTTTTAGCATCATCTCTCAATGATGAAGAATCACTTACAAATTAAATAATTCTCGTATCCAGATCCGGATTCGGATCTTTACCAAAGTCGAATCAATTCATCCTTGCGACACACCCAATCTGTCCACCAAGTTTCGTCTGAATCTATCCACAACTTTTTGAGATATCATGTTATATATCGTTTTTGGCCCTATTTCTCCATTTGTGAAGAATCACTTCAAAATTTCGAGTAGTCGGATGCGGATCCGGATGTTCACTAAAATCTTATCAGTTCGTCCTTGTCACGCCTGTCCACAAAATTTCATCTGGATCCCTTTTTGGGATATCCTGTACACAAACAAACAAGGGGTGAAAACATAACCTCCTTCACCTTCGGTGGCAGAGGAAATAATAATAATAATAATAACAAGCAGTCATAGATTGGTACTTACGAAATCGTCAACTTGACCTCTGACCTTGTCTCATAAAAGCTGTCTCGAGAGAAGGTAGCGACGCAAACCAGAAGTTTCTACGATGATTCTGTACCAAACCATCAAAAATCGAATGTTTTGGATGTTTGACCTCACTGTGACCTTGACCTTTGACCGATTTTGACCAAAATCTAATCAGCGCTCGCCACCAACCTCCTGAATCACGTGGTGTAATTTGACAATGGTAGCTTCTTCCGTTCTTGAGTTATCATTTTTTGGATGTTTCACCTCACTCTGACCTTGACCTTCGACCGATTTTGACCAAAATCTAATCAGCACTAGCCATCACCCTCCTGAATCACGTGGTGTAATTTGACATTGGTAGCTTCTTCCGTTCGAGTTATCTGTACCAAACAATCAAAAATTGAATATTTGACCTCACTGTGACCTTGACCAAAATCTAATCAGCACTCGCCATCACCCTACTGAATCACGTGGTGTAACTTGACATTGGTAGCTCCTTCCGTTCTCGAGTTATCGTGCCTACAAACAAACAAATAAAAACAATGTCACCTGCAGGGTGACCCGTATCTTGCCAAAAGGTGACCACGTGTGACTTCTTTAAGGTCACACTGAGGTGAACAGAGCTGCTATCCACCAGGAGTGACTCCTTGAGGAATATCTGCCTACGAGAGATTCCGATGAGAATCGTTCTACAGAGTAACCATGAAAAATATGCGTTTGCCTCATAACGTCACCAAATGACGTCATAATGTCTCAAGCTTGACATATCTAGAAAGCACTCATCGAGGTGTTCAATTTGAGGTACTACACGATATGGTTCCTAAAACTTGAAAATTTGACCTTGGGGTCAAATATATTTGACCTCAGGCGCTAACCATGAAGGTCAAGGCCAATCACCATCAAAAATTAATCAGCTGAGCGCAAGACCATGAACTATATTCCCATGAAGTTTGAAGATGATCCCATCAAAATTACTCAAAAAATAAGGGTTTCGTCGACTCCCTTGATTTGCGACAAAGTGACCTTGACCTTTGACCTTGACCTTCAAAATTTTGGGCACTGAAAGGGACCTCTATAGGCCTCTGATATGCGAAGTTACAAAAATTTCCAATGATAACTGTGCTCTGCAGAATTTTTTTTATATGTGATTACAGACAAACAAACAAACAAACAAAAAAACAAACAAACAAACAAAAAAAAACATACAAGCTGACTAACATATCTTGCAAAAACTTCGTTTTGGCAAGATAACAAAACCACAAACAAGCAGTCATAGACTGGTACTTACGAAATCGTCAACTTGACCTCTGACCTTGTCTAATAAAAGCTGTCTCTCCAGAGAAGGTAGCGACGCAAACCAGAAGTTTCTACGATGATTCTGTACCAAACCATCAAAAATCGAATGTTTTGGATGTTTGACCTCACTGTGACCTTGACCTTTGACCGATTTTGACCAAAATCTAATCAGCGCAAGCCACCACCCTCCTGAATCACGTGGTGTAATTTGACATTGGTAACTTCTTTCCTTCTCGAGTTATCGTGCCTACAAACAAACAAACAAACAGAAACGGAAGTCATCAATATACTTACGAAATCTTTAGATTTCGTAAGTAATAATGATAATAATAAAAATAAAAAATAAAAAAAACACAACAAGAAGAACAAGAAGAACAACAAGAACAAGAAGAACAACAAGAACAACAAGAACAACGCTTTACAAACTACACAAAACTCCAAACATTTAAAGGCCCTTAGATCCTCAATTCCCAGAATAGGTTGATATCATCAAAGTCCCAAAACATGGTGTGTATCAATAACGCACTGTGTGTTTGGCAAGACCTGTGCTGAAGAAGTCACGAGGGAAAGATCTGTGAATGATATATGAAAATAAAAAGAAGACTTGTGAAGGAAGTTAACGGCACCACACGTTGCAAATAAGAGATGAAAGGACAGGGTTTACTTGTTTTTGTCCAACACAGCCTGGCATTTAAACACCAAATAGATGGCAGATATTGGGTAATAACCAACATGGTCTGCAAAAAAAGGGGAGGGGGGACGAGGAACCCTCACGGTCGGGAGGGAGGGGGGGGAAGGACGACGAACCCTCACGGTCGGGAGGGAGGGGGGGAAGGACGACGAACCCCCACGGCTGGGGGGGCGAGGAACCCCCGGGTCCGGGGGCACGGTCAGAGGAACCCCCGGGGTCCGGGGCACGGCCAGAGGAACCCTCAGTGTAGGGGGGGACCAGAGGAACCCTCAGTGTAGGGGGGACCAGAGGAATCCTCAGTGTAGGGGGACCAGAGGAATCCTCAGTGTAGGGGGACCAGAGGAACCCTCAGTGTAGGGGGGACCAGAGGAACCCTCAGTGTAGGGGGGGCCAGAGGAACCCTCAGTGTAGGGGGGACCAGAGGAACCCTCAGTGTAGGGGGGACCAGAGGAACACTCAGTGTAGGGGGGACCAGAGGAACCCTCAGTGTAGGGGGGACCAGAGGAACCCTCAGTGTAGGGGGGACCAGAGGAACCCTCGGTGTAGGGGGGACCAGAGGAACCCTCAGTGTAGGGGGACCAGAGGAACCCTCAGTGTTGCAGGGATGGGGGGGGAGGCTGAGGGGCGGCGGAGGGGTTGGACATGAGCAGTTTTCAGGGTCCAGGAAGAGTGACAAGGGCAATCCACATCAGGGTGGATCGTGAGGAGACACCAGCAATCGTCATCAGGGGGAGCGGAATGCTTGCAATCCTCATTATTGGGGGAAGGGACAGATTGGACACGAGCAATCAATATCATGGTAGCGGAGGGGGAGGGGGGTTAGTGATACGAGCAATCATCATCATGGTAGGGGAGGGGGGTTAGTGACACGAGTAATCCTTCAGCTTGACAGTGAAATAAGTACGGGGGGGGTGGTGGTGGTGGTGGTGGTGGTGGTGGTGGTGAGGGGGCACGAGCGATGCTTGGTGTCGGGGTGGTTGGACAAGAGCAGTCTCTGAGGGGGGTGGGGACAGGGGTCGGTGGAGTGAGTGCACGAGCAGTTATCAGGGTTCAGACTTGAAAGTCACGAGCAGTTGTTCGAGTTCGGGTATGGAGGTTATTAACCGACCAGGGAGTCGGGGGTAAGATGACACACACACACACACACACACACACACACACACACACACACACACACACACACACACACACACACACACACACACACACACACACACACACACACACACACACACACACACACACGACCAGCTGACCGGCCCAGTACACTTACAGCAATTTGACATGTGCAGCAATGTCTCCAGGGAGTCGCGTCAGGGATTGCGAGGTGCAGCGTATCGTCGAATGTGACGGGCATAAACACAAACTCGGACACGACCAGCACATCGTCGGCCATGCGAAGGAAAAGGGCAGCAGAACACCGAAGAACCAGCTCAGTACCGCCATGCCGACCCCGCCGAGGCGATCACAACGAGGGACGTGGCCGCGGTCCCACTTCACCCGTCCGGCCTTCACCGCACAATCAAGTCAGGTTGTTTTTCCTGACTCTTATCATTGAATATAGAAACGTTTACGACGACGTAAAGAAAGCCTATAACGATCAGGCCGCGGTAAGCAACCCCTTCCACAACGCCTTCCACGCCCCCCCCCCAATCCTCTCATTGGCTCAAGCTGATCACGTGATACCAGCCTGGAGTTGAATCTCCACACACACGAACTTGCGTTCCCCCCCCCCAAAAAAAAACACATCTTCATGGTAAACACGACGACGTTCACTGCTTGGCTCGTCCGTTCGATCCGGTTTTGATGGGATTTTTCTTAAATTCGATGACGTGATAAATTATTCCCTCAAAACAATTTTACAACTACAAACCTTATTTACTTCCTGCATATGTGGTTCGAGAGGGTTCGGTGTTCATGAAGACGCAACAGGAGAGATACCTCATTACCTCACGCAAGGAAATGAACGAACAGGAAAAGACGAGATGGGGGGGGGGGGGGGAGGCGAGGAGGAGCCATTTGGACCATCATGCCTGTGCTTTATCAACAACGGACCAATTTATCAACACCAGACAAAAACAAAGTAAATGTAAAAAAAAAAATTTTTTTTTCGATCTTTCCAAGAGAGGGGACATGGCTGAAGATGGTTCTTGGTTAAAAAAAAAAATACAAGCTCAAATGAGCTAAGATCCTCGTCCTCTTAATGATGACGTCATAAAAACGAATATGACGTCATTGTGAAGTATCAGGTTTGCGATAAATTATCTGTGCTAATGCCCGGCTTGATTCCCACAAACAAAATTCAAACAGCTTGCCTAGTTTCGGAGATAATGGTAGAGGCGATTTCCATTAGCGGCGATATTATGACGTCAACTTTTTTTTTCTCGGAAGAAATTCCAAAATCGGAGATGGTTACTGTCTGCGCGTGGGCTTTCTACATATACATGGCAAGTTCCACGAAGATCCGATGAAAACTCTGGGTTGTGAAACAAAAAATGTCAAAAAATAGGAATGACGTCATACAAATTGATATGACGTCATAGTGCTGTATCATATGTGCGGTAATTCATCTCTGCTAATGCCCTGTTCGATTCCCGTAAACAGAATTCAAAAAGCTTGCCTAGTTTCGGAGATAATTTTTTAGGCGATTTCCATTAGCGGAGATATTTTGACGTCATAACTTTTTTTTCTCGGAGGAATTTTCAAAACGGGAGATGGTTACTGTCTGCGCAGGGTATTTTTACATATATATATATATATATATATATATATATATATATATATATATATATATATATATATATATATATATATATATGCCAAGTTTCAGGAAGTTTCGATGAAAACTGTCGGCTGTGAAACAAAAAAGTCCACAAGAACAACAACGTGAGTAAGACTTAGAGATCCTCCACGAGGATCTAAAAAGTCCACAAGAAGAAGATGAAGAACAACAACGTGAGTAAGACGTAGAGATCCTCCACGAGGATCTCAAAAACATCAACCATTCAACCCCCCTTACCGAGACCCCCCAACAGCACTCCACACACATGCACACAATCAACCATCAATGCTCAAGCTACCTAAAAGCCTTTCCAACATCCCTATAACTTTCAGGTACCTATCTAATTCTAATTTAAACTTATCTACTTTTTCTGCTGCCACTACCTTTCCAGGGAGACCATTCCGTGCATTAACTACTCTCTGAGTAAAAGTCCCCTGCCTTTACTACAGTCTTAACTTTCCTCTTCTTTACTCTCAAGCTATGGCCCCCTGGTCCTATCAGTCTACTTTGTTGAATAATTAATCTGCACTTATTTTATCTCTACCTTTCGTTATCTTAAACATCTCCATCGCATCTCCGTGTAGTAACCTCCTTTCTAGTGTATAAAGCTCTATCTTCTTCACCTGCTCCTCATAGCTGAGTTTAGCTCAGCCCGGAATCAATCTAGTAGCCCTGCGATGAACCCTCTCTTTGACATCTTTGTCCTTCCTGAACTGTGGTGACCAAACATTCACACAATATTCTAGATGTGGCCCTCACTAAATTCCTGTACAATGTTAACACCACCTCTTTTGATTTATAATTGATCCCCCTCCTTATACAGCCGAAAACCCTATTTGCTTTCTCTATAACTGCCTGGCACAGTGCTGCCTGCTTACCTCCCTTATCTATTATCACTTCCAGATCCTTCTCCTGTGTGACACACTCCAAAATTACCCCTTGCATCCTGCAATCCTTATTTTCATTGTTCGTTCCCATCCTGAACACCTTACACTTGCTCAGGTGAAATTCCATCTGCCAATCTTTTGCCCAATCGATGCAAGTATCAATACTTTCCTGAATCTGATCACCACTCTCTCTGCTATCCACCTTACCTCCAAGCTTTGTGTCATCTGCCAATTTGGAAAACTTACTCTTCACCTCATTATCCAAATAATTAATGTAAATAATGAATTGCAATGGTCTGAGTACTGATCCCTGAGGAAATATTCACGACTTACATCCTCCCAGCAAGACATCCTCCCGCTCACAGCCACTCTTTGCTTCCCATCACCAAGCCAGTTTTCAATCCAATTATCTACCTGACCAGCCACTCCACAAGCCCTCACTATAGCTAACAACCTCCGATGTGGTACCTTATCAAATGCCTTTTTAAAGTATAGATATTCTTTGTCCACTGCCTTTCCCTCATCCACCCAATCAGACACTCCTTCATAGAACTATAAAAAAATTGCAAGACAGGAACTACCTTTGGTAAACTCATACTGACTATGTTGAATTAGTTTGTATTTGTTTAAATGGTTCTTCATCCGGTCTTTAATTAATGTATCCAACACCAACATGAGTTTTAATTAATGTGTTAACGCATGCCGTGCCCCTCACCAATGATGCAACTAACCAGCAGCCAAAAAGGCAGCAGACGATGGGAACTGGAGGGAAGGAAACCACAAGGTGTATACCCCAACAGCTTGCCAAGTTATTTTCTTAACTTGCCTCTGTTTACTCCGATAGTGATATAAATCTAACTCCAGTCCTGTTATTTTATGCTTAATAAATGCTTTCTGCTTCTCCTTAACAGTGTTCCTTATCTCACTACTCAACCACCCTGGTCTCTTTCTGCTTCTAGTTTTACACCTCATTGGAATGTACTTACTCTGCACTTGACACATTTGGTCCTTGAAGGTTTCCCATTTCTCTGATGCTGATTGTCCAGTTGTTAGCTTCTCCCAATCTACACCACCCAACACTCTCCTCATACCCTCACGATTTGCTTTCCTGAAAGCTAATAGCCTTACTCTACCATCCTGAACTTTATCCTCAACATTAATTCCCTCCTTCATGTCACCCCTTTCTCCTGATGCAATGCTGTCCTTTACCCAGATTGTTACTCCTCCTATTTTCTCTTTCCTATCATACCGATACACCTTGTAGCCTTCTAATCCTGTCCTCCAGTTACTCTCCCCCTTAAACCATGTCTTACTGCAACTATATCGTACTCCTCGCCATCCACTTTGGCTTTCAGCTCTTCCATCTTATTATTTAAACTCCTGGCATTGGTGCGGAATATGTTTAACTTTTCCCTTCCTCAAATTCTATTTTCTTGCCTGGCCTTACTCAGCACAATCACATCATCCGCTCCTTCCTAAAGAGTTTCCCCGCCCTCCACTGACCTAAAAAAAAGCCCTCATTCCTTCCTCAATTCTCACTGCAAACCTTGCTGCCCCCTTTCTGTTTAATACATGGCCATCATTCTGAAAACACTCCCTTTGTCCCCGAAATGATTCCCACTGCTTCTCAAATGTAAAATATTCCTCCCGACACCAATCTTCCAGTCATTGGTTGACATCTATTGCTCTGCTCATAATTTCTGTATCATTTCCTAATCTCTGGAGAATCCCAGAAAACATGACCTCACAACCCTTTACTTTCAGCCGCTTACCCAATATCCTGTATCTATTTTTCAAAACCTCTGAGTAAACTTTCCCTGCATCATTTGCTACTTGGTGTACCACAACCACCATCTTCCTGTCATGGCCCGATACGATGTCATTTACCCTTCCTTCAATGTCCTTCATTTATTCACTGCTCCTTCAAAACTGCACAGAATTCTATGTCTACGATCCTTCCTGCGAATGAAGAATCTACATATTTAATTGTCTCTCGCAGACCTCATTCCCACCAATCTCTATTGCTGCACCTTCACCACTCCCTGCTCCCTGTTGCACCCTCACCACTGCCAATATCTTAAGCAACCTCACTCCACATTCATAACCAACTATTACGTCCAAATTTCTCACATTCTGCTACTTGCTGCAAATTATCTATCTGTTCCTTCAACCTAGTAAGGACTATCCCCAAGTGGGCTATTTCCTCACACTTCCGACAACAGTTAGAACCCTCTGCCTCCCCTATTCCTGCTGTGGACCACATTTTCTGTACTCCTCTTCCTTTTTCCTTTGCTCTCTATTTATACCCTTTTTCTACACCATTTTCCCAAAGACCCAACTGACTTAAACACTTGCCTTAAACCTTACCCTCACCATTGCATGCACTCTCACCACTTCCTCACCATTTCCACCACATGATGAAAAGAGCTAAGGTGTGCAAATGGAGATGCCACGGTGACGTCATTGTTTTGGTCACGTGGTGCAGCCGATAACTTTCGGTAGCCAGAAGGAATTGTTCACAAACACTGAAGAAGCTTGTTTGACGCACAGTGATGCAGATCAGCTATGTTTTATAACTATTACCACGTGCGTGACGCACAAAGCAGGGTTAAGCAATTGGTTCGCTCCGTCTGTCTGCAGACGTCGGTCTATGATAAAACAACAACTGTACTTCATTTCTATTGAATTTAATATTTTGAACACTGTAGAACACAAATTGGAACATGAACCTGCAGGATAGCAGTGCAGTACTTTCACTCTGAATTTGGCAAATTGTGCGGAATCTCGTTCCGAGTGCGCATGTGCACAGAGGAGTTAAATAATTTTTACCTGCGACGTGTGGCAGGTCCACAATAGCTCTGCATGGTGGTGGTTGTGGTTGTGGTTGTTGCTGTGGTTATTGTTGCTGTCGGGGGTCGATTTTTGAAATGTGCACAGATTGGTCAAACAGCTGCTGGATCGCACCCACATTTGTTGCTTGATTCCACCCACCAAAGCACCCAAACAAAATAATATGACCACCATCTTGGTTTTTTTATGGCCACCATCTTGGTTTTTTGGTGCGCCGAAGACATCAGGCCTGTAGGCATCTGCTGATTATACACTGCCTGGGTTTGTTGCGTCAGATTTCAGTTGGCTTTGTTTGGGTCGAGTGTTGTACATGATGAGGAACCCCGAAAAATCTAATCATATGTCGAATAAAAACTATTAGTAAGGTTTAATCAAGCCCATCAGCATGCACGGGATGCATATCCATAAAAAAAGTGTTACATAATTTTTGAGTGTGTTGCATGTTCGCATGTTCGCATAATTCGCATGTTGGGGTTAAATGAGCTGATTCGTCATGCGGTCACGTGATGTGGCCGCGTGACGAATCAGCTCCTTCTGATATAACAGTGGCAGAGGTTGACATGGATGAGAGGTGTCGACTTAATCTTTCAAGAGCGCATTAAATGGGTTTTTCCCAATGGAGCTGTGCTTCAAACGCACATTTCCCAATCGGCCCGTTACAGGATTCTCTTGCAGGTTGTGACCATAGTGCGGTCATTCTTGTTTTACTCTATCTGCCTGCCTGGTATTCAAGCAAAATTGAAAATCATTCCAAACAGGAAACTTACTGTTTTTAGGGACATCATAAAGGACACACACAAAGAACAAGCACGAAAAACTAATGTAACGTGTTAAATAAGGTGATGTAACTGATCTCGAAGATAATCAACGGTGATAAACTTCTGTGAAAAAACTGTTTTTGTGTTTTTTTTTCTACAACCATTAAAACTTTTATTTGATTTCAATTGAATTATATACTTGAACACTGGATAACACAAATCGCCTTCATGTCACTTCAAAAACCTACAGTTTAGCAGTACTTGGAGAAAATATTGCGCCATTTTACTTTATCTCGACCAATCCAATTTGGCTGTCGGGCTCTCGGCGTTCGGGAATATCGAGATTCAGACAAAATTGCGGCTCATAGTAAATATAGATCGTGCTCGGAAACGCAAAGCAAGAGTTGAAAAGACCCTTCCCATGTCCTTTTTCTCAAGACTGTGCGTGGTAAGGTTTCCTATGAACCCACTGGTTGTGATTAAGCTTTGTGAAACAATGGTAATTTTTTGTGTAGTCTACACCAGTAGTAAGGCAAAGACTGATTTTCTGAACACTCAATTTGTCAGTCTTTAATAAAGATAAGCAACCCACTGCCTTGCCTTGCCCTGGTGACCATCCTACCATGGCTAATGTGGAGGTTACATGCAATGGAGTCGTCAAACACTTGATGATGCCGAACCCACATAAAGCTTTGGTTCAGCTGATACCTGCATACCGGCTGCTCAAGATATTAACTGACTACCTCGGCCCTATGCTAACCACCCTCTTCCAAACATTGCTAGATAGTGGAAATGTGCCTGATGCATGGGAAGATGCTAATATAACACCCATGTTCAGGAGAGAGGATAAGAACAAACCAGGCAATTACAGGCCCATTTCTCTCACATCAATCTGTTCCAAGATATTAGAACACAAGGATATTAAAACATCCATAGCTCTATCATGCAACATCTTGAGAGAGCCGATGTCCTCTCCAACCTGCAACATGGCTTCAGAAAAAGTCGCTCATGTGAATCCCAACTCATCATCACCACAGACGACCTTGCACACAACCTTGATACTGGTCTTTAAAAACAGACATGATTATCCTTGACTTATTTAAGGCATTTGACAAGGTCTCCCTTCATCACTTACTACACAAGCTTGACCACTATGGTGTCTGAGCGACCGTGTAAAGATACAACATTGAACATCTGCAGGAATGTCTCCAGGGACTCCTTGATGTCTCTCCTTTGGTGGAGGAGGAAACATTCTTGAGTGGATTCCATCATTCTTGCAAGGCAGAAAACAGCAGGTGATCATTCTTGAAGGCTGCACCTCAAACAAGGTATCTGTGATATTTGGCATACTTCAAGGTACTGTCCTTGGACCACTGCTCTTTCTCTGCTTCATGATCTCCCTGATTGTTTATCCAATTATTGCAAAGTTCGTCTTTTTTGCTGATGACTGCCTTGTATATGGTACAGTATTATTAACTCCATTGGTGACACTAAGGCACTCCAAAAACACCTTAATGCTCTGTAAGAATGACAAAGGAGATGGCTCATGCAGTTTTACCCAGAGAAATGTCAAGTTATAAGAGTAACCAGGTGATGGAAATCAGTCCAGCTTGTCTACTAGGTCCACAATCAACCTCTGGGGCTGATAACATCAGCCAGGTATCTCTGAGTGAAACTATCTTGTGATGTCTCCTGGAATAAGCATGTAGATTCCATCACAAAGAAAGGCCTCATCTCCTTGGGCTTTCTCCAACATAATCTGAGAACCTGCCCATGTCACATAAAGGACCTGTGCTACCAGGCCCATAGTAAGACCCATTGTGGAGTATGTAAGCTGTACTTGGGATCCACGTACATATCAGAACATAGACAAGGTGGAGTCTGTTCAAAGATGAGCAGCAAGATTTGCAACCAAAAATTACAGGCAGTCAGATGGGAATGTGTCTGCAATTGTAAAACAAAAACACTGGGAGAATCTTGAACATCATTGTGCAGTCTCAAAAATCACAATGCCACACCGCATTCATAACAACTTGGTGTGCATCCTGTCAGATTGCCTAGTTCCTATCCTCTACATAGCAACAAGAGGCAACAATCAATGCTTCGTCATCCCCATAGAGCGACATTTTGAGGAGATCATTCTTGCTGGACACCATCCGTCTCTGGTGGTCTCTTCCACAAGCTGTGGTTGACGCAACCAGCGAGGAGAATTCTTTTTTTCATATACATGAACGAGGCTTGGAGAATAGCAAGAACAGAATGGAAGGGAACAAAATGGAAAAGGAGAAACACCTACAGCAGAGTCAAAATGAGAGTGAAATTGATATGAAGGGGAGGGGGTGGGGGAGGACACATGAGGGTGAACAAACTTGCACAAAAGTTGAATGAAACACTGCACGAAGAGGAAGGGGAAAGATAGGATGAAACAGAAAAGGAACAATCTAACTGACAATGACCAAATAAAAGAGGTGACAGAGAGGGTGAAAAATCACAATAACCTTGAAAAAGGGAGTGTTTGGGAATTGAAAAGATCATGAGTATGGATGGAGGATTACCTGAGGTAATGGCGAACGGTTGTGTTGAAGTCTTGGAAGGAAAAATGGAACTGAACACACAGGGGAAGTTGGTTCGACAGGTGAGAGAAAAGATATACAAAGTGGAGGTGAGCACTGAGTCTGGATTTTGGGGGTTTAGCAAGAAGAGGGTTACTGGAAGATCCTGTGCAGTTTGCAGAAACCTGGGAGGGACAGAGCTAAGAGAGGGTAGAAGGTTCAAGACCAAAAAGGAGATGGTAGAATACAGAGAGGTCGCTAACCTGTCTGCCATGTGAAAGTAATCCGTCTAGACACTCAGTTTCGTCACGGGAGACCTCAATGATTTTGAAGTTTAAAGATGGCACAAATTCATGCCAGTTAAGGTGTGCATAGTCCAGTAAGAGGACAAATATTTATGTCCTGCTTGCATTCATGCAAACTCTCGGTGTGATAATACTCCTTGGAGGTCTCTGCACTTTGTTGGAAGAAGATTAGAAGTAGTGGTACGACTCATTTCATAAAGGATTTGGGGTTACAATTTCATCGGATACGTACAGAAAGTGATCAGGGCTGCTGCATTGCTGCAAACCTCTCCAAGTCTGGAAAATATGATATCAAGATGAATTATAATTGCTGACCTTGTACATTAGATGTTTTTTTTTCTAATATAGTGAATTTATGTAGACGGTTGTGATAGGGGTGGTAGTCTCCATGGTAAAGAGATATAAACATGACTATTCATGAAATGATTTTAAAATTATATTATAAAATCTATCTATACTATATATTACTAAAACTCATCTTGTACATATGTATGTATGTATGTATGTTCCTGAAATACAGCCAAAACGGTACAAGATAGTGCAAAAATTTTAGGGCCACCTAACTCATCATTCTCCTGCAATGTGCAGTATCAAGTTTCGTTCAAATCGGGCAACAAAAAAAAATGATTAAAAAATCAATTACAGATTCAGTCAAGTACTCTTTGGGAGAATTTGATCAGTGCAAACAACCTCAGGGGTATAGTTCGCTGGAGGTATCTTTTTTTTTTTGAAATGTTTTTTTTTATCAACCGCTGTCACAACGGGAACTCAACGGGTTCACGGGTCGTCTAGTGAATTATAAAAATAATATGTAAGCACAACTATACATACCCGACCATGCATGTATAGTGTACACAGTAAACATTTCCTTGCATCTTGTCAACACAAACCCATGGCTGATGTGATGGTATGTCATGACTTTAGTCCTCATGAAGTAAAATGGTGATTTATCATCAACTTGGTGATCAATAATGAATTGGATAGGCATGTCCACTTTCTGCATGTTCATAAGCCTTTAGGTACTTATAGGCCTGTAAAGAGTCGTGATTGAACTGTCCTTAAAGATAGCAAAAAAACAAAGAAGATATTAGGAGCAGCCAAGGTGAAAAGGAAAAACTGAGAAATGGCATGAGATCTATATTTTCCTCATACGATGTGAAAGCAACATGATGAGTGGAATAAATTGATGCAAGAACTGAAGCAGAGAAGGGAGAGTGGTTAAAAAGACCTCATTATACATAGAGGAAGAGTAGTGACAGCAAAATCAGGAGAGATGACTCCAAATATGGAAGGGAACCAGCTACCATGATGCAACATGTACACATGCAAGGCAATTATCAGGGCATGACTGCACATGGGGAGGATGAAGTTAAACTGTCACCACCTGAGACTTTACACAGAACAGGTAGAGAAAGAGACTCAACTGATGAACATTTAGGAGCAATGGCAGATGAACAAGAATCATCCCAACCCGAGGAGCTACTCTCCACAAGTAGTGAGAGTGGTGAATTAATTGATGTAATTGGTGGAGTGGAGGACTGGCAATGACTGTATACATTCAACAATAATAGCAGTATTGCAGCAAGTAATTGGATGAGATCGAATTTAACTGCCTTGTAAACAAACGTATACTTCTTGAGCAATTGGATTACTTTTACCACTCTAGCCACTCTTTTCTTACCACTTTTACCATTACTTTTACCACTCTTTTACTTTCAAGATTAACACTCTTGCATTGCTGGCTTCCTCCACTTTTGTAGACAATGTCTGGTTCTCAACGGAACCCTTTCTTCTCTTCTCGTCTCTTCTCCCTGTCAAGGCTGGAGTACCCCAAGGCAGTGTTGTAGACCTCATCCTATTCCTAATCTTCATCAATGATCTCACTGATTCTCTGAAAATCCTCTTTATCTCTTTGCTGATGACTCCACTCTCTGCTGCGACATCTCTCGTTCATCTGATAGACAGGCAGCAGCCTCTTCCCTCTCCTCAGACCTTGACAAAATCACAAACTGGTCAAACACTTGGACTATGTCTTTCAATCCTGAGAAATCCCACTCACTCTCCCTCTCTCTGTGAAAGGACTGTACCGCAAACCCTCCCATCTCCTTTCTCAATAACCTCCTCGAAGATGTTCAATCACAAAATGTTGGGTCTCATTCTCAGACAGAATCTCTCCTGGGCAAGCCACATTTCAAAGTTTGCCTCCAAAGCCAGATGCTGACTGAGCATCCTCCATCATGCAAAGTCCTTCCTGCGCACACCTGAGCTCCTCTCCACCAACAAGGCTTTCATCCACAGCTCGAGGGAGTACTAAATCTTTCTCAGCTTGACGCCGTACAAACCAAGGCTCTCAAGATCATTGGAATCACTCACAATGAAGCTGAGTCTCTGGGCTATCACTTCACCATTGCTGACAGGTCGGTGGTCTGTCTTCTTCTGCCTCATTTCTGGTCTTGCACCCTCTGCCCTCCCCGTGCTGTCGCCCCCTCCCCCACCCCAAGTATCTGCAGGACACACACACTCCACCAGCAACCCCCCTCCTCATGAAACTGCCCAAATCTAGAACCACTGCTCACCTCCACTCATATATACCTCTCTTTTCCCACCTGTGGAATCACATTCTGCACTCTCTTCGATCTCATTCTTCCCTCTGGGTCTTCAAGACAGCTGTTTACCACCATCTCAGGTCATCACCCATCCAAAGCCATGATCTTTTCTACACCCGTTAAACCACCCCCATCCCTTGTTTGTCCATCTATCTACCTTCGCCCTCCAACTCTCTGTTGGCATTTTCCCTTTCTCCTGCTGTTCCCTTTGTTATGTTGTGTCCTGGTCTGTTCTATGCCCTATCTTTTTTCAAGCCTAAACGATGTATGAAAAAAGAGCTCCAGCCAGTTGTTGGGAAAATAGACCCAGATATTGCATCGTCAAGTTCTCCGAAAGACAATTTATACAAGTATTTTGATGAATGTTTGCCGCAGAAGGTTATGATGTTTTTTCAAACTTTGAAGAGAGATGCAAGCACGGTGTTGTCATAAATGTAAAGAACGCTTTAAGAGCCTCGGAAGTTAAAATGGCCACAGAATTTGCGGAAGTAACATGGTGCAGAATTAATTTTGACAGCAACAAACAGTTCAGTTATTAATTGGATGCTTGTACAAATGTCCATCAAGCTCAAAGGAATAGGCTGAGCACTTGTGCTTGCTTACTCATTGGAAATGTTGCAGCAAGGCAAGAGCCACATTTGGTATTAGTCGGAGATATAAATTTCCCAAAAACAGACTGACACAAAGCCTTGGCTGATGTGACTTGTTCGTGTACCACATTGTTTTCTTGAGGCATTGCGAAGCACGTATTGATTTCAGCACATATTGGAACCGGCTAGATATCATGGAGGGCAGAGCATTCAAAAAATCTAAACATTCAAAATATTCTAAACATTCAAAATAAGAAGCACAGATGGCAGAAGTTCAAGCAATGAAACAGTGATTATGATTATAAAATGTACAAGTAAGTGAGGAGGGATGTATGGAGGAATGCAATACAAAGGATAATGTGATCTCCCTTAAAAAAAAGAAAAACATCGGAACGAACCATAAGGAATTCTGGCACAATGTTAATAGCAGAATATTAACGGACTTAATAATAATACATAATACCAAGGGTTTAACAGAATAGGAGTTGGAGAACTTGTTGAGGGGGATGGCAGAGCAATTCAATCCGACAAGAATAAAGCACTTTGGAAATGAGTTCTTCTCCAGCACTTTTACAAAAGATAATCTTGAGCAGAGGCCAATATTGACAGGAATATGTGAAGGACAATGTCTCTATACTATCGGGGTGAGCCTCGAGGAGGTGAGAAAGAAACTGAGAGGTCTCAACTGTAATAAGTCACCTGGACTGGGTGAGATGTGCCCTTGAATACTTAAGGAAGTAGCTGATGTCATTTTGAACCTCCTGCCACAATTTTCAACAAATCATTCAGTGAGGGCTTCATCCTCATTATCATCCTCATCATCATCGTCATCATCATCATCATCATCCTCATCATCATCGTCATCAACCTTTGTCGGGCCATTGGCCCCATGATCACTTTCATGGTTGAAGTGCTCACCGTACATTTTTGAAGTATTTGTGCCAATTTTAAAATCCACTCGGTGCAGACCAATATTCGGGTTTGGGTTTCCAAAGGACAGTCAGTGCAGACAAGGAATATTAAAAGGGACAAAAAAAAAGAACGTGAAGTAAGATGGATTTCTATTGACAGGAAAGCTAAATAATGTCTGGGACTAGCTGGGCCCACACGGCATCCAGTCTAGCTTTAAGTACAGCAGTTGAGAGTACTCGAACCACATCCGAAGGGAAAGGCATTCCACAGGTTCACAATTCGATGGGAAAAGGCCGAGGAGTAGAAATTCCTTCGCACTCGCTGCTTGAAGATTTCAGAGGGTGTCCACGGCTCCACACCGGGTGTTATCTTGATGAAAGACGAAAAACTGATTTCGGTCAAGGTTTTCATAACTCCACACAATCTTAAAGACCTTGATATGATCCCATCAAAGGTGCCAGTGCTGCATGGAGAAGAGGTTTAGGTGGGAAAGCCTGACATGGTATGAGACAGCCCGGAGTCCGACAACGATCCGGGTCGTGAGCCGTTGGCCACATTCGATTTTGACAATGTCGCGTTGGAGGCGAGGAGACCATGCTTGGACACAGTATTCAAGTAGAGGTCAGACGAAGGCCGACAGTCAGGGAGAAACACCCGGTGGTGTAAGACAAGTAAATAGGCATGTTTAATGATAAATAACAGCCACCCAATAAATAATATCAAAGGCTTAACATCCAATTAATAATATCAGCAGCTTACTTCCTTGATGCCTGGAAGAGAGGGGAACATTACACCAATCTTCAAACAACAAAATGGATAATTATCAGAAAATGACAGCCCAGTGATCCTCACTTCAGTGATATGATGTAAAACTCAGGATAGGAGAGGTTAGTTTGGGATTCAGTGATGAGTCATGTGATTTCAAATGATTTGCTTACACAAAGACAGTATGGATTTGTTCCAGGTAGATCGTGTATGACACAGTTATTGTGGGTCCTGGAAGAATGGACAAGCTTGTTAGACAGAGGAGTACCAGTGGACATCCTTTACCTGAATTTTAGGAAGGTGTTCGATGTGGTCCCCCATGAAAGACTTGTAAAGAAACTGGAGTCATACGGAATTGGAGGTGAGGTCCTCATGTGAATCCAGGCCTTCTTGAAAGGCAGATAACAGAGTGGTCATAAAATGAACCTGCCTCAAATTGGTCCAGTATACTGACTGGGATTCCCCAAGGCAATATGCTGGGACCAGTATTGCTTGTCACCTTCATTAATGACATGCCACGTGAAGTGAAATCCTGCATCCAACTCTTTTCAGATGACACCCAGCTACACAGATCTCTTCATAACCCTCAACACGCTCTGACATTATAGAATGACCTGAATAGTCTTCGCAACTGGTCTGAACAATGGCAGCCGCCCTTCAACCAGAGATAGTGCAAAGTGCCACACCGAGGAAGAAGTAACGGCAAAGCTGTGTCTCAAATGAAAGGACTTTAAATCCAGAAAACTATACAGGAAAAGGATCTCAGTGTATTGATCAACAGAGAGCTCAAGTTTCCTGAGAATGTTTTGACTGCAGTTAGAAAAGCTTACCAGCTTCTTGAAATCATGAAACAAACTTTTTCCAGACTGGATATAAGAATGCTTACCTCTTCTGTTCAAAACATTGATAAGACAACACTTCGAATACGGGAATATACTATGGAGTCTTTGTTCGAAGACAGATGTGGAGAAAGTTGAGAAAGTGCAAAGGAGGGAAGGAAACAAAGATGATCTCAGAACTGTGAGATTTATCAAAGTCAGTAAGGTTACAGATATTGGACCTTTATTCTCTTTTCTGCATGAGGAGAGTGGATGTCATTACATTGTACAAGATCCTGAATGGACTCATAAGAGTGGATCCAGATCACTTATTTATGGTTGCGGAGTACAGGTCAACATGGGGGCATTCCCTGAAATTATTCAAGGACACATGCCGCCTCGACTTATGGAACAAGTTCTTCACTAACCGGGTAGTATCAAACTGGAACAGCCTATCTCAGGAGATCATAGAAGCAACTACAGCAGATTCCTTAAAATAAAAAAAAGAGACAAGCACTGCTGGGGGAATGTTTTAAACTTAATGATCCTTTCGCATGCCCATGTGATAGTGAAGATATTGCACACTGAAGAAAGGACCGAGATCTACAGGATTAACCTCTTCCTCATATGATGGTAATGGTGATGGTGATGGTGATGGTGATGGTGATGGTGATTAAAACAAAAATAAATATCTGTAAAGTTAATATTGGGCCACAATGATGGACCATCAAGGCATCTACGTCGCAATAATATGGGTCACATAAGCTGCAAGTAGTCTCTCGATACTTGAGCTTGTTGACATACCACTCCCGTGCTTCAAGTCATAGTTTAAACACATAGTAGTCAGAGCATTCTTTTGCTTTTTCGGTTCTCTTTGTTGTTGTCCGCCATTGTTTTTCTACCAATGAGAGCATACGGCAGCAGGTAGCCCAGCACGTGACATCACATCCGTAAACGCATGGTATCTCCTATACACCTGTATTTTGGAAGTTAAACCAGGAGAGTGCTCCTGGAACAACATGTACATCCTGGGGTTATTGGGAAGAGTTGGACAGCTGCAAAAGCAGGAGCTAAATAGTTGTACAGGTGGTTAAAAAAAAACAACAAAAACAAGACAAAAATAGAGATCACTGACCTGTCTGTGATTTCAGAACAGAAACCATGTAAGGACAGGAATTGTCCTTCAGACTCATCGCAGTAGATATCATTAATGTTAAGACCTTTAGATTCCACACATTCGAGGAGAGACAGATATGATGCTCAGGCTCCAGCCGAAAGGGGAGGTCAGTACTCCATTGAATTATGAGCAAAGATCTTGTACACGATGAGTGATTTTTCAAGGGATGACTCGGAATGACAGAGGATACCTGCAGTCTGCAGCAAGCTTTGGAGACCAGCTTTGCAATATTGTCAGTATGCCTATCAGTGTGTATGGTGGTGCTGTAGAGCAAAGTGTGGAGTCATCTGCTAAAAGGAAAATAGGTTTTTACAAAGCATCGGAGAGGGCGTTCACGTAGGTGAGAGACAAGAATGGGCCTGAAACACTGCATTGGGGCATTCCAGCTCCACCGGGAGATATTGAGAGGGTTCCAATAAAAACAATTGGTTGAATGTGGGAGTGGAGGAAGTCTGCAGTGATGTTTGAGGTGAGGGAGAGGATGGAGGGGAGCATTCACCATAGAGGAATTTGAAAATTCTCTTCCATGACTTTGAAGGAGACTCGTTGGAGAATTCAGCACTGAGATTTACAAGATGATTTTTCTGGCATGCCTAAGGATGGACACACACACACACACACACACACACACACACACACACACACACACACACACACACACACACACACACACACACTTGGTGTGCGTCATATGGAGTGACCTAATGTTTCTGTCAGTTGGGTTTGCCTTCTGCACCAAGAAAGAAACCTGGTTGACTGCAACAACTTTGCAAAATGATTCGTGTACCATGCCCATAGGATTGATGCATACAATAGCAGCTAAGCAGATAAGATAGGATAGGATAAACTGGTGCGCGGGAGAAAGTAGCCGATTGTGGAAGTATTCCCAATTGGAATCAATATCAGTTGCTTTGGAGATGGCAGCCCAATCTTTTCGTGAGAGGTAAAATTGCAGTTCTTGCCAGTTGACCTTTGCAAACAGCCATATTTTATGGCGTTGATGTTACTCCATCACAATAATCAGATAGATATGGGTTTGGACAAGAATATAGAAGAGTAACTGGAGAAGTTGGGTTTAGTTTTATATGCAGTACAAGGACCACTCCATATCCTATTTACAATTCACTTTGATCATGTGAACATCCAAAGTTATTAAATATTAAAATTGCACAAGAACTTTATAAACACCCTGTATATGAAAAATAATGTAGGCCTGAAGACACTGTTGTTACCTTGTGGAACTCTAGATTGAAGGGAAAGGACACTATCAAGGGCCACCCACTGTTTCCATCCATAGAGGAAATCGAATAACCACTTGAGCAGGGGACCATGATTATTATCAAACAAAGACATCCAAGAAATCAAGGCTGGATGCCAGCCAGTATCAAAGGCTTGAGAGATATCCAGAGAGATAGCCCTAACCCCTTGTTTGTGGTTCAGGGCATCCATCCACTGCTGGGTCAGAGAGAGTAGCATATCCAAGGTGGAATGGCCACATAGGAAGCTAAACTTGCTGTTGGAGAGCAGCGAATTAGAGAAGAGACAGTGTCAGGTTAGCTACAATTATGGACTTCAATACTTTGCTTATCATGGAAAGAAAGCTTGTACATCTGTAGTTGAGGGGATCGATTTTAGAACATATTCGTATGGATAAGAGTTAGGTTTACAACTCTCTAAGAAAGATTCAGTTACCCCAATCAAGAAAGGACCTGTGAAAGAAAGAGATGGTATGACAGGACTGAAGCACAGTTCCTGAGGATGATAGCATTTATGCCATCAGGACCAGTTGCAGAATCTGTGCCAAACTGGGTGAGGAAATTCAGCACTATGACAGGGAAGAGGTCCATATGCTGTACGGAACATTATGTAAAGGTGGAAAGGGAGTGTTTGGGACCCTGGCCTTTTGAGTGAAGACAGAGTTCAATAACTTTTTCTTGAGCAGTGTTCAGCATGACTCCACCCTTTAGGGGGGAAATAATGAAAGAGAAATGTGTACCAGAGTCAGAACTGACAAGCTCCCACCAGGGCAAAAACATTTGTCTGCTTATGGTTCCCCAACCAATCATAATTTTAGAATCATTACCCACAGGGTCACCGCTGGTCAGTTACTTCCCTGAGGCACCTTAAAAATGGTGAGAGGCACACCAACAGCATGTTTGGCATTGGTTATGGAGTTTAGATGTTGCTTTCAGGGCAAAAAAAACATGTTGAAAATGGAAAAGAGTCCATGGCTGTTTTAGAGCTATGCCACTTTGCCGCTGAAGGAGGACGGAGATTATGTTTTCACCCCTGTTTGATTGTCTGTGAGCAGGATATCTCAAAAAGTTATGGACAGATTAAAACAAAACTTGGTGGACAGGTTCAGTGAATGAAAAGGATGAATTGATTAGATTTTTGTGTAGATCAGGTCAGGTCAGGTCAGGTATGGGAGCATACGCAATGTGTCACGAAGCCAACTTTCCGCCGGTACTCCAGGGGCCTCCGTCTGGCCATCCCCCAGGCAAATGCCTGGCCCATCACCCATCTCCTTGAGATGCTGATCAACCTGCAGCAACCATGAGGCACGTGGTCGGTCCATTGGCCTCCTCCAGTCACAAGGCTCACTCGCTAAGAGAATATGGTGAGCAGGATCAGCATCATGCAAACGAGCCACATGTCCAGACAGCCACAGCTGATGCTCACAGCCTATGCAGGTGACAAATCTCATTTGAGTCTCTCTCAGCAACCACTCATTGGACACAAAGTCCGACCAGTAAGAGCGAATGATTTTCCAAAGAGACCTGGTCCCAAAGGAGTTAAGTCTCTGTCTCAGATCCCTGGTCTGAGTCCAAGTCTCACATCTGCAGAGAAAGACTGGAAGCACAAAGGACCGGAAGACTCGGACTTTTGTCCTCCTGCACAGGTACCGACAGCACCATACTCCATGTTCCAGTGAATCCATGACTCCTCAGGCCCAACTCAGATGTCTATTGACCTCTGGCTCACAGCCAGCAGACAAATAAATATCACTGCCAAGGAAAGTGAATCTCTCTGTGACCTCTCACCACAAACAGGTACAGCCAAGATAGCAGCATCCAAGATGTCATTGAAAGCCTGGATCTTAGTTTTGACCCAGGAAACCATAATCTCAGCAGTTCCGACTCCTCATTCAACACCTCGAGGACTCCCAAAAGAATATGCAAAGTCTCCACAAAGACGACTGCATCATCTGTGAAATCAATGTCAGAGATCTTGACATTCCCAAATGATGCACCACAGCTTGATCTCTCTGACAACCTCCCCAGAATCCAGTCCATACAATTGCTGAAAAGTGTGCGGGCCAGTACACACCCTTGAAAGACTCCAGTAGAAACTGGAAATAAGTCAGAGATAGAATCACCACATCTTGCAGCAGTCTCATTACCAGAGTACAGTTCAGACATCAAATTGATCAGTTTTAGTGGCACCCCACGAAGACCAAGAATCCTCCAGGGGGCATCCCAATTCACTGAATCGAACACTTTACAGAGCTCAACATAAGCTGCAAGCAGCCCCTGCTGAAACTCTCATCTGCATTCGGTGAGGACCTGAAGAGCAAGGATATGGTCAATCGTTGACCTCTTTGGTGAAAAGCCTGACTGCTCTGGGCACTGGTGCACAAGCAGATGGTGGTGAACCCTCTCAAGAATTATCCGAGCAAAGATCTTGCCCGGCACTGAGAGCAGCGTAACCCCTCAGTGGTTGTTACAGTCCTGGTGATGACCCTTCCCTTCCACAGAGGGACAACAAGCCCCCTCTTCCAGTCATTTGGCATGATGCCTGTATTCAAAGCAGAGCACAGAACTGCATGCAATTACATGAGTACAGCATTTCTACCAGCCTTGATAGTTTATCATGGATGCCACAAATCCCAGGACCTTTACCCTCATTTCAACCGGTTCACCGCAGCCCGTGTTTCCACAAACGAAGTTGGAACACAGTTGATTGATGGGTCAGCAATAGGGATAGTATCACCCCTGACATCCAACTCAACAGCTGGTGGATCAGCCTGGTGCAGTCGCTCAAAGTAATAGGCCCAGCGGGCCTCCACTTCCTACTACTCTGGCAAGAGCCTACCACCCTCTGCTCTAACTGCAGTACACCATGGGAGCGGTTTGGAGGAATGCAATGCACAAATTACCCTGGAAGCATGATGAGAATCACTTGACCATAGGAGATGCTCTATCCCCTCAGATTCCTCCACATATGCCTCCTTGTCCATCCTCAGTGCACGTACAGTTTTACACCTCAACTCTCTGAACATCTAAGCTCTGGATTAAGCCTGGCTGTGCGACTGGTCAATGGTATCCAGTGTCCCTTGAGAGACAAAATTCTTCTTCACCATATGGTAAGTTCCAAGACATTCACCAGCAATATCAAGAATGGTAGTCTTGAAGGTACTCCACAACTCTTCAGGATTCCCCAAAGCATACAGACCCACCCCTCCCCCCCCCCAAATCACCACTCAGCCTGTTCACAAACTCCTCAGCTGCCCTCTCATCCTTGAGCTTGCCAACATCCAGCCAAGGCTTGGATGGTACCATTCTCCTGGGTTTCAGCTGCATCTTCAGAGCTGTTACAACAAGCCTGCGGTCAATATTGAGGAACTGAGCACTCCGGTAGACCCTGAAGCTCTGGGTCATCCTCCAGCGACCATCAATGAGCATATGATCAATCTCCTTTGCCACACCACCAGCATTGGAATACCAAGTCCAGCGATGATCCCCTGCATGATGAAACCATGAACCAGCCACCTCAAGTCCATGACTTCTTGCAAAGTCAAGGAACTTAGTGCTATTCTGGCTCACAGCTCCAGACCCATGGGACCAACACATGTCTCATAACCATCTCCGTCAGCGCCAGTCGATGCATTGAAATCCCCCAAGACCAGTAGTGTATCTCGTCTGGGGCACTGATCAACCACAGACTCAAATGCGGCATAGAATGCGTCCTTCACCGTGAGATCACTCACCTCAGTCGGAGCATATGCAGAGACCAGCGAAACAACACCCAAGGAGTGAGGACTCCTTAGTCTCATTGTACAGAATGCTCGTTGACCAGTGTTACCTCAGTTCTCATTGGAGTCAGCTTATTGGACACAGCTACAGCAACTCCTTGGGCATGGTAACCATCAGAGCGACCAAACCATTAGTAGGTATAACCACCTGCCATGATCTCACCAGTATGCAGTCTCCGAACCTCAGAGAGTGCTGCAATACTGATGTTCAAACGCTTGAGCTCAAATGATAACAGAGACAGGTGATCATCCTCTCTTCAGGATAGCACATTCCAGGCACCCACCCAAAGGGACCCCTCCAGGTTAACCCAAGGAGACCGCCGTCTGGGGTATGACACTTCAGCACCACTCCGACGCACAACACCGCAATCTGACCCAGGAAGTTTTACCCATGTTTTTCCTCCTATCATCATAGAATGGGGGTCCCAAAGGCTTTGCCCCAATTCCGTCATCTGGTGAGCTACCCTGTGAAGGGCAGCAGCACAGAAGGGACTCCCACCAAGTGGCTTTTCAGTTTTCTTTGCGTTTGTGGGTTTTGCAGAATGAAGTGTTTTATGGTGGCTGGAGTGCAAATTCTTCCACCAACCTCCGAAAAAAAAAAGTAACCCAACCGCAGGAGGATGTCTGCAGACACAGTTGGGCATGAAATATGGATGGCCATTGTCTCACAAGGAGCTCCACCACCCTTTGACAGGTTTTGTTTTTAATCCTGCTGGGTGTCCATATCCATACACCCTCCTCACCAGGAAACCTGGTGGTGGAGACAGTTTAGTGTAGATCCAGATCCAGATACTAGAATTATTTAAGTGATTCTTCACCATTGAGTGATTGGGACAAAATGATATGTAGTACGTCATCTGAAAAATATGTCGAGATATTTCGACAAAACCTGATGGACATAGGTGTGTGACAAGGAAGAATTGGTTGGATTTTGTTGACGACATGGATTCTGATACAGATACGAGAAATCTTTTAACTTTTTAAGGGATTCTTCACCATTGAGAGATCAGGCTAAAGAATATATAGCACAACATTTCAAAACGTTGTGGATAGGTTATGACAAAACTTGGTGGATGAGTTAGGTAAGGTGACAAGACCAAGCCAATTTGATTTTGGTTTAGATCTGGATCCAGATCCAGCCTATCAGTGGGATACAAATTGTAAACTCCAGCCTGGTGGAGATATGCGCTCTACCGAGTGCCATTCTAGTTTGATCCTGCATCAGTCCCACTCACACCTTCAGACAAATGCATTGTGCAAGGCGTTTCCCAAAACCAATATGGAATGTTGTGGATCAACATTTGACATCAATCCAAATTTCTCTGTTGAGGATATATTATCTTTATCAATCAAGTTTCTAAAAGTTGAAGACAACTGTATGTCATCCAAAACAGAGCCTGGGATGTCAGACAGGAAAAAAAATCGTCAACATTTGATATTTTAATAAATGCCTTAATACAGAGAGACAAACACTTCTTGCCACCGCTGAAACTTTGCTGCTATGTTCGGACTATTAACCATGTTGTATCTCTATTATAAAAAGAGCCGAAGTGCATCTGTCTGTCTGTCTGTTTATGCCTTATTGTAAAATGTTTTTAAAGGGTTATATCATGGAATCATAAAAATTGCAACATTGGCAAAGTGATCATCGATTTACTTGGACTAAAAATTTCAGAATCATCAAAAGTCCTGTCCATTTAGTCATCGCACTCTGTATAATTTGGTGTGTCGCCGGTTGTTATCTCCATTTGCGGATTTCAGGAGGTGGAACGGAGTCCTCCTAGGACTCCAAAGTATCCACCTCTGCTTCGGTAAGGGATCACAGACCGTGCACTTATCTCATCCAAGTTCCATTTGAAAGTCCTCAGAGAGCTGTTTCACTAGTTTTAGTTGTTCTGTCAATTTTTCATCATTCGGTGCGAAGAGTTTTAAATCATCCATGTACAGTATAGTGGATGTGTCACCTTTCCTATTTCCTTGGATGTTCTTTTATTGGTTGTTATAAGGTGTATCAGTATCCTTGTTTGTTGACGAGGTTACTCAGTGGGTCGAGAGCCAGATAAAACAAGTAGTGGGGGTGGGGGGGGGCAAGTGGACACCTGTAGGATTTTCATGATGAGAAGGTGCCACCTATTTTAATTTATTATCGAGGTACCAAAGTACATGAAAATGCATGTTGCCATTTTTGGAAGTGTGGCAGGCAGCAGCCATCTTGGATTTCAAAATGGCCAATGTTTTGCCACTATTTTTCGCTTGCTTAGTTTCAATGAAAGTATTTTACCTAAATTTTGAAAGCAAAATGATAGGTTTTCATTGTTGTTAACACTTCAAAATCAATGTAAGTAATATTTTGTTCAAATTACATACGATATCACCCATCCTGAAATTCAAAATGGCCACCAAAAAGTTACAAATTGCATTAAAATTTAAGGGCCATGGTCCGATCAGCAGCTTCATCCTAACATTGACCCCCCAGATTTAACCGGACGTGGTATAAATTTTGATATGAGAAGAAAGTTGTGATTCTTCTCATTGACCCTGTGACATTGTAGGGCTGCAAGATGTTTAGTTTGGATTTTGTACACCAAAACTTGCTTACTATTGGTCAACCAATTAGTTGAACCACAGTATTCTATGGGGCTTGCAAATGCACATTTTTAGCTCTCTTGTTAAAACGATTGAAATACCAGCATGAAACTTCACAGGTGGGGTGGAGGGTCAAAGCCATTCAATCAATGTGAAAACTGCATGTGATGAAATTGGACCATTCCCCTTTAAATATTGTGGTAACAAGTGTTATCTAAAAACGATACCCAACGGTATTTTTCTCAAACTTTTTTTGCACAGTTAGACACTCACCTAAGCAACTGGTACTCAGATACACACCTTAGCTCGTATATAAAACGATAAACGCAGTCACTTCTATGAACTTAACTTGTAGACTTTAACTCTACAAGCTACAATATTTAAATATCCATTTCAGAGGATAACAAATTTGTGAGGTGCAATATCAATGCACTCGCAGTACAAGCACACACCCCACATACCCCAGACACAATAGCCACACCCACATCTACTATACACACCTTGCAACTGCATGTCCAACAAATGCAGTCTTAACCATGTAGAATGGAACTACATGAACTTGTTACAACTTTGCCAATGGTTATAATGGATGATATAGGCCTATGGGTGATAAGCTTTCCACATTAATTCATTAGCTTCTTATAAAAGCATTTCTTTAAACTTTTTGCTGATATATTTTCAAAGCTTTCTGGACATGTAAGCACAATTCAAAACAAGTCCTGTAACTTAAACTTACCTTAGTAACAATATATGCTTTGATCACTTTGCATGACAATACAGCAGAAACTTCTGTCCAATGCCATGTGCTTATGGATGTAGTAAAGGCAGCACGCAACCCAGATTCTGCCCTCTCTAGCTAATTATTTGTTACGGATCCTCAAAAGGGCCAATTTATTTAATATATTATTGTCTGTTAGAAGTAGCATCCCAAAGTTTCTTAGAAATAAAAAAAGTACTCTATTTCAATGGATTTAGAAGAATATTTAAATAAATAAACAGCTCATTTCAAATGGTGGCCATTTTGAAATTCAAAATGACCTTATAATTATTTTAAATATGCATATAATAAATCATAATGTCTCTCCTATTCATGTTCACTCATATTATGGGATAAAATTTTGATATTATTTTTAAAATATGAGCAATAATTGTATTCATTGAAGAAAAAAGCATGATCATGGCAGCCATTTTGGAATTCAAAATGGTCGCCATTTGACACAGCTCCAAAATTGGCAACATCAATTTTCCTGTTCCTCGACATATGTAGAACATATCTAAATAGGTGGCAACTTCTCATCGTGAAAGTCCTACGGGCCCATTGTCTAGGACCACTTGCTCCCCACTAAAGAGGGAGGAAAGATTGTCTCCCCGGAAATCCCACACCGTATCTTCACGTCTGATATTTCGATATTTCCTTCTGAGTGTTGAAATATCAAAGTGGTATTCCAGATCTCCATTGCTTTCTCAATCAGTTTGATTTTTTTTTGGGGGGGGGAGGGATTGATTTTATATACAGTGCCTTCAGAAAGTTTTCACACCCCTTGACTTTTGTTATATTTTGTTGTGTTACAGCCTGAATTTAAAATTAATTAAATTGAGATTTTTTTTTGTCACCGATCTAGACAAAATACCCCACAACGACAAAGTGAAAACAAGTTTTTCGAAATTTTTACAAATTAATTAAAAACGATCAGCTGGAATGTCTTGCATCAATAAGTGTTCAACCCCCTGAGTCAATACTTTGTAGAAGTTCCTTTGGCAGCGATTACAGCTTCCAGTCTTCTTGGGTATGTCTGTCCCAGCTTTGAACATCTGTAATTGCGTATTTTCTCCTATTTTGTCCTTGCAAATTTGCTCAACCTCTGTCAAGTTGGATGGGGAATGTCAGTGAGCAGCAATCTTCAAGTCTTTCCACAGATTCTCAATGGGATTCAAGACTGGGCTGTGGCTGGGCCACTCAAGGACTTTTACGTTTTTTGTTCTGAAGCCATTCCAGTGTTGCTCTAGCTGTATACTTGGAGTCATTGCCCTGTTAGAATGTAAATATTCCCCACAGTCGAAGGTCTTTTGCACTCTGAAGCAGGTTCTCCTCAAGGATTTGCCTGTATTTTTGGTCCGTTCATTGTTTCCTCTATCCTTACAAGTCTCTCAGTCCCTGCCACTGAAAAGCATCCCCATTGTATGATGCTGCCACCTGCTTGCTTCACATTAGGGATGGTGTTTGATGGGTGGTGAGCTGTGCTTGGTTTCTGCCAGACGTAGCATTTTGCATTCAGGCCAAAGAGTTCAATTTTCATCTCATGAGACCACGGAGTCTTGTGTCTCATGCTCTCAGTCTTTCACATTCCTTTTTGCAAACTCCAAACGTGCTGTCACATTCCTTTTTCTCAGGAGTGGCTTCCATCTGGCCACTCTCCCATAAAGCCAAATTTGTGAAGTGCTGGAGAGATTGTTGTCCTTCTGGCAGGTTCTCCCATCTCAGCCAAGGAACTCTGTAGTTCTGTCAAAGTGGTCATTTTATTCTTGGTCACCTCCCCGACCAAGGTCCTTCTTGCCCAGTTGCTCAGTCAGCCAGCTCAAAGAAGAGTCTGGGTATTTCCATATTCTTAATCTCGTTGTTTTTTTTTTTTTTTTTTTTTTCTCTCTCTCTCTCTCTCTCTCTCTCTCTCTCTCTCTCTCTCTCTCTCTCTCTCTCTCTCTCTCTCTCTCTCTCTCTCTCTCTCTCTCTCTCTCTCTCTCTCTCTCTCTCTCTCTCTCTCTCTCTCTCTCTCTCTCTCTCTCTCTCTCTCTCTCTCTCTCTCTCTCTCTCTCTCTCTCTCTCTCTCTCTCTCTCTCTCTCAACCTGTGGCTGCTGGTTGCATCATTGGTTGGGATGTGCCTATTCCGCTGATGCAGTTTCCCCCTTACCAGTACACTGGTACTCAATTTGCCGACCTCGGAAGGATGACAGGCTGAGTCAACCTCCTGGTGTATTTTAATTCAGCGGCCAATGGCGCATGAACTCAGGACCCGAGGATCCCAAGCCGCCACCCTAACCACTAAGCCAACACCAGGCTTTCCATTTCCTAATGATGGAGCTCACTGTGCTCTTGGGAACTTTCAACACTCTAGACATTGTTTTATACCCTTCTCCATATATATGCCTCCTCACAATTCTATCTTGGAGTTCTACAGACAGTTCCTTGGACTTCATGGTGGAGCTTCTGCTCTGACATGCACTGTCAACTGTGGGACCTCATATAGAAAGGCGGGTATATTTCTAAATCGTGTCCAATCAATTGAGTTGGCCACAGGTGGACTCCAATCAAGTTGTAGAGACATCTCAAGGATGAACAAAGGAAATTGGATGGACCGGAGCTCAATTTGGCATATCATAGCAAAGGGGTTCAATACATATCGACTCAACACATTTCAGCCTTCCGTTTTTAAAAAAAATTAATTTGTAAAAAATTCTCAAAACATCTTTTCACTTTGTCATTGTGGGGTATTTTGTGAAGATCGGTGACAAAAATTTAAATTTAAACTTATTTAAATTCAGGCTGAAACACAACGAAATGTGAAAAAGTCGAGGGGTGTGAATACTTTTTTAAGGCACTGTAATTTGCATGCATTTTATCATCCATGAATGTGGGACACTGCTGAAAGCTTTCTTATAATCCATCCAGGCAGTGGACAATTTCGTTCTCCGCATTTTGCAATTTCATGTACCAAACAGCCTTGTTAAGTTGTCGGTGTTTAATTGTTCCAAACAACCTCTTTTACATCCCTTTTGTTCTGTCTCCAAACTTCCTTGTTGTGTTAGGTAATGGGACATCATTTCTGTAATGATTCCTGTTCGAGGTTTGTATGTTGTTGGTAGGTATGTCAATGGCCAGTAATTGTGAGGAAGATGGGTTTCTTCAAATGTAGGGATGAGAAACGTATTTCCTTCTCTGATCCATTCATTTCACTGCCTTTTCCCTCTTGGATCAGTTCGTTGAATGTCCTGGCATCGTGATTGTGGAGAGCATCAAGCTGTTTTTCACTGGGGGCATTTCCTCAAGATGTTGCTTCTTCTTTTCCAAGTCTGGGATCCATTCTGCTTCCTTGTTATGTTTTTTTAATCTTCAGAAATTCCTTTCCAGAATTTTTCTGGCTTTTCTTTTTCAGGGAGAGTTGACACATTCTGTTTTTGCTTCCCCAATTTGCAGTAGAATCTCTTCGGGTTACTCTCAAATATGTGGTTTTGTTTTATCCTGTTGTTTGCTTCCTCATGGTTTTTTTTAATCTTCATTGTTATAATTTCTATTTTGACTTTGGTCTTAGCACCCAAGCACTTGAGGTCTTTGTCTTCGATTTTGTATTTGTTCTTTATTTTTTGGATTCTTTTTTTAAATTTTTTTTATTTTTGGGCTTCTGTTTCCTTTCCTGAACTGTTGTATCTTTCCGACTTCCTTCCTCAGTTGCTCTGTTTGTCTCTAATCTCTGTTTCCATAGTGGGATTTGGCTTCTACAGTGTGGCCATAAAGTCTGGAAACATAGCCAAATATACATTATAAATGATTTATTGACATTACATTACAAATACATGATATGTTCAATGATATTATTACATGACATGTTCAATGTGTTGTCCCTCATGAGAAATGCACAGTTCAATGCGCTGTGCAAAATTGCAATGAATGCGGTGCATTAATGCAGCATTTCCATCAATCCCTGCACATTCATCCATGATGCGTTGCCTCAGATGATTTGTGTCTCTGATTTTCACTGAATAAACCTGTGCCTTCAGCATACATATGAGGGACAACACATTGAACTTGTCATGTATTTAATGTAACCTTTCCTTCCCCATGCCTCATGCGTGGAATACATTTTACATTGGAGGATTATCATCTTCTCATCAACACTACAGATTTCAGTTTGTAGTTTTCATCTCTGGAGTCTTGTCTTTGATGGTGGAGAGACAGTTAGCACCTTTACAGCTTCTTGCTTTGGTGCATAATCATGTCTCTTTGCAAGCTGATGCAAGCTCTTTTCCCTCACTTGAGAAGCTGCAGTCATTACATCTTACAGCACAATTCCCTACTCCTCAGAGTGGCCACACAGACACAGGGTTTCCCCTATAGGAGGCCTGTGACTCTTTGCTTGCGATGTTTTTCTTCTTTTTGTCAACACAAGATGTTCCAACGTTTCCCCGTTCCCCTTGTTCATCACCTCCTCCTATTATACTGAAGGCCCCTCCACCCCAGGATCTTCAATGCAGCTCACCCAAGAGTCCAGACCATGCACGAGTCACACAGCATTGCACTCCACTCACTTTTCTCCCACCTTCATTGCCAGGGCTGACGTCTGCCATCAGGGTCAATTCCCCAGAATTTCCCGATGCCTCGATCAAAGTATCACCACGGTCTGCCTCGCAGCGCCGGCCTGACCTGCCCATCACAGAGCAGTACATATTTCATGTCATTCCCATCTCCACATCCCAATGGTGGGACCCTCAACCACAACCACACCAATCACATTTCCCTTCAAACGTTTGGAGTTTCATACGGTTCATCGGAGCCTTGTCTGTTCATGAAGTGCCATATCGATCTCTCGGAACCAGTGTTAGCGGCGCTTTGTGGGCATTATCTGTGTTTGTCTGCTATACACTCCCAAACAGCTGGACGGAATGAGTTGAAAATGAGTGGTTGTTTGCGTACTGCTCCTGATAGGGTTCTCGAGGGTAAATTGAATTCATAACCATCCGTGTTCATGGAGGGGGAGCATGCAAATTCTCTCTGCTAAGGTGTATCGGACAGTGCCACTGTGAGTGAGTATTTCTAGAGCATTCCCATCGTGGCAAGTTCTCTTAAATGAAGTATTTGATTCTGAGTACATCAAGGGAGGAAGCTGGACCCATTTGACTATCTGTTAATCCACTTACCTGTTTCCTTTCCTCATGCAAAGATGGGGAGCCGGGATGGAGGTGGGGACAGAGAGAGAGAGAGACAGAGAGACAGACACACAGACAGAGAGAAAGGCAGGGGTGATGTGGTGAAGGGCTTTAAACTGAAGGATGAACCCATAACAACCATTTCCAACCATGTCAGATGAAATCAAGTGGCTAGAAAAACATGTTCTTAAACTGTCTCCGAGCATTTCCTTAACTGAGCTGACCAAGAAGGATTTGGTTTGTAATGTGTGTTACCAAGATTGGCTTACATGGCACTGCAGATTCAGGAAGTACACATTGCAGATTAGAAAATGTAAATATTCTAGTTGTTGCATGCCTTCCATCTCAGTTGAATAAGGAAACTGTTCACTTGTTACCTAATCCTGTACTCAATCACACAAATTAACACGACAAGAAGTTTGTTGATGTCTGAGGTTCTGAAAGTCAGATATGCCTTCTGCAAAACGAAGTTACAGAAGAACACAAAACAGACCAGAAAGATAACATTAAACGAGGTGAATCTGGATCTGTACCCACATGGTGAAAGCATTGAAGAAACATTGTTGTCCGTTGCTTAGTATGTCAAAACAACAGTTTAGTACATAGAGTATGGAATGCCACTGCTGCTGTACAGCAAATATCGCCTCACTGAACGACAAATTACCGGTGCAACAATGATCATTTCACAAAAATAATATTCTTGTGGCAGTCCATTGATTCCACCAGGGCACAGTTTGACTGATGTGGTGTTTCCACGCATTCAGATGAACTGTTCTGACTTAATTGAGATGTCATACTACTCCAGTGGTATGGCAGAGTTGATGTTTGTTTGCTGCCACTGTTCTGTCGAGGTTATTGAAACTGACCAAGAGCTTCGGAAGAAATATAAAACTGTCCTCCCAATTTTTGAAACCTGTAAGGCAGCTGGGATTGAAGTTGTGTGCATGCAGCCATACGGAAAGAGCAACTGATGCATTTCTACAATGAAGAGAGCAGTGTTCTGGTAATTAATCACATGACAGTTCTTTTCCTGGCTTTAATCATGTGTAATACTTTCATATTTATTCTGCATGTGAAATAAAAGAAACGGGTGAATATTAAACTGTTTACTGATGAACATAATTAGTTAACAACATCAGGTGAATTAGCAATAGTAGTGGTTGTTTTAATGATGGAATACTTTTGTGAGAAAAGGATCTCTGGAAAAAAAAAACTGAAAAAAAAATTCCCGGCCCAACTGAACCTATTTTTTGTGGCTTGTAACTGGAAACAGAGGATTTTATTCTTTTTTTGTCCCAGGGTTTGGAAGATGATGAGAGGCTGGATAATTTGGGTCTCAGTTGAGTCTGATGTTGGGCTTTTTGTGTGTGGGTGAGATAATCAGGGTTGGAATTTGGAATGGGTTCAGAGTGCTGGTGATAATTATCAAACCTATTCTTTTATTATAATCTATTCTTCATCACCACCTTACAAAGATCAGCATCGTCTGTATCCTCTATGACGGACTACATGCTCCATCTGAAGGCACTAATTGTCGACAATGCACTACGTCATCCATCAAGATTGCTGAAATCTATGGAAGGTCCTGACAGAAAATATCCTTTACTGAATCATATACGATTCGTAAATACATAGATTAATTGTAAGTTTTTAATACATTCATATTTAATTTGTTTCTATTTTATATAGACATTTACAAACATATATATATATATATATATATATATATATATATATATATATATATATATATATATATATATATATATATATATATATATCTTCTTCTTTCAGCTGCTCCCGTTAGGGGTCGCCACAGCGGATCATCCGTATGATCCGCATTAGTGATTTGGCACATGTTTTACGCCGGATGCCCTTCCTGACGCAATCCTGGTCGCCTCTTACGACACAGGGATATGGTACACCTATTTTAACCGGGGTATACTGGTACTCATTTCGCCGACCTCAGAAGGATGACAGGCTGAGTCAACCCCCTGGTGTATTAATTCAGTGGCCCAACGGGGCTTGAACTCAGGACCTCTTGGATCCCAAGCCGCTGCCCTAACCACTGCGCCAACACCAGGATATATAATATATATATATATATATATATATATATATATATATATATATATATATATATATATATATATATATATATATATATATATATATATATATATATATATATATATATATATATATATATATAGTTGCGAATTCGCGCCCGCCAGCGTGCGATCGGCCACGTGACTCGAATCGCGGCACGTCGCCCACCGGACGGACAATTCTGTCGTGGCCCTCTCTGACTAATGCCGGGAGCTAGTCACGGGTGGGCCTTTCGGCCTCACCACGATCGTGCCAATCGGCCACCCGCATGGGATAGGGTTGTTCGCCAAACTTGACCTACCTAAGTACCCACGCGGATGGTAAACCGGGCGATTGCACCTCGCCGCAGGTCGACTCCGGACACGGGCCGCTTAAGCGGTCCGTTCCGTACTATCGGGATAACCGAGCGGTGTTATCGTCGGCCTCGACGGTTCCGATTACTTATCGGGCGTATTAAGCCCACTACGAACCCTTTACGTGAAGCAAGATGGAGATTCAACAAAGGGAAGGACGCAGCGAAACGGGGAACAAGTTCACACAAGCACTTTATTCACACGACACACGGAGAGCACACATATACAGCCAAACAGGATCAGAATGCACATAAAGCAAATGCAAGAAGAAAAACAATAAAGCAACGACGACGCAGAGCTACAACCGACTAAGACCGACACACGGTAACACTTCACAGTTTTACTTCACAAGACACGGCACCACAAGTTCCATACAAAAAAACCCCCAAAAGAAATGGTGACTTCCCTTTTGGGCTGTCGAGTCACTCTCCTACGTCCATCGACGTGGTCCCACCTGGCCGCGACTCCGTGCCCTGGCGTGGTAGGCGAGTCCTCTCCTGCGTGCCTCGCGCCTGCACGTGTTGGCCACTCGACGCCACGGACCGGGTGTTCGGCGCTATCCCAGCGCAGATAGAGGGGGGGGGGAACGTGGATGCCCGAAGTCGGGAGAGGGGAATGGCGGACGCTCCTTCCCGCCAGCAGGGTCTTGCAACTGCCCCACAAAAGACCAGGCCAGCGGCCACCAGGACGAGCGAGCCGGAAGACGAGAGCGAGAGCAACCACGAAGCAAGAATATCCATCAAACTGCTTCGCCCGTCCCCGACTTTTATATCCCGGAGCTCCGCCCTGTTGCTCCGCCCCGTTCTTTTCTCCACCCCCCTTCGAGGCACTTCGAGAAAGGTCTCGAAGAGGGGCGTTCCTCCTCCCTGGCCGCGTCACACCGCGCATCCCCCAATCGGGCGCCAGCTGCCCTCCCCTCGCTTCTCCTCCCTCACACCAAGCGCGGAGAAGAATGGCGCGAAAAGCCCACCGAGCGTCCTCATTGGTTTTTATTTGAAATA
Organism: Eptatretus burgeri; assembly: GCF_056783735.1. Classification (NCBI taxonomy): domain Eukaryota; kingdom Metazoa; phylum Chordata; class Myxini; order Myxiniformes; family Myxinidae; genus Eptatretus; species Eptatretus burgeri. Next base: position 44,670,684 of record NC_140970.1, on the reverse strand, counting down.
AAAGATAGAGAAAGAAAAACGACTGACTCAAAGCGTCGCAGCCCGAATGAATCACATTTATTCCCTCTAAACAATGGGTTTGGGGCTAACTACACATGTACTTAAGAGATACCTCACCTACGGGACCTGGATGGTGGTTTGCGAATTTCCACAGCCGTAACAATATATATATATATATATATATATATATATATATATATATATATATATATATATATATATATATATATATATATATATATATATATACATATATTAATAAATATCTACACACATTTATACATATTAATAAATATATATATATATATATATATATATTTATGTATATATATATATATATATATATATATATATATACATATACATATATATATATATATACATATACATATGTTTGTTTATAATATACATATATATGTATATATTTTTCCCTATATACATATATATATATATATATATATATATATATACACACACATACAAACATCATATATATGTATATGTAAATGTATATACATATATATATATATATATATATATATATATATATATATATATGTATTTATATATCCATTATGTATTTGTGCTTTTCTTTGAAGCTCAAATATTCTTTTCATAAAAATTTGAAGACAACTAACTTGATGATAAGTTTTAATAAGATTCATAATTTATGTATGATGTAACAAACTTCTGGATGTTGTGCTGAAACAACCAGCATTGTCTGATTTATAACAGTAATGGCACATCATCAGCATATATGTCAGTTTATAATGAACACAAGTCCACTGATCAAGACTACCAACGATTACCCAGTTACGGAAACCTTTTTGATCGACCTTCATACATTACACCTGAGCCATGATTGCAGGATTGTGGGACCTGAAATAATTTTCAAGTCTGTGAGGTTTTGCTCCACGTCAACACTTATTGTGCATACCTTTGAGTTTGCAGGGGGTCTCGGATCTCTCTCAACATTAAGGATGCTTCCAACAATCATTGAGAACCTTTCAGGTGTTAACCTTGTAGTTTACACATGGCCACTGTGTGCTGGCTGTCCTTTATCTCTGTTATTCTGTATACAGATCAACTGATAATCCATCCCTGATGCTGGCTGACCCTGCGAATGAGACAGGTGTCTTTTTCACTGCAGATGAGATGCATGCGGATCAGGTGTGATTCCTAAGTAATCGCAAGTTCGTTGCACCTGGTTAAGAAATTACAATGTATTTTGGTATTAATTATCAAGTATCAATGAATTGTTCGATGCTTGTCTCTTTAATTGGCAGGTGTGGTTATTGAGCATTTAAAAAGTATCGATGCTTGAGCATTTTCAAACACCACAACCGCGACAATGGTGCTTTGGCTATTAAAAAAAAATGAAATTTCGACATTTGTGTTAATTCCTGAAGACCATGATGTACAATCAGAAATGAGGACCATGCTTCCATCGAGTAGTGATAAAGGTGATGCCAGATTCCCACCCAATGTATACCCAGTTTCACAGTGTGTCCAACCAAGCACAGAGGCCTGCTTTTCTGGCAGCCCCTCAAACAGCGGGAATGCTCCAAGTGTCTTTGCTTGACTCAAATATTTCAGGTGGGCCATGGCAGTTTGGTGGGCCAGACACACACACTTGCCGAAGATTGATGGCACATTTTCCTCCCTTGTCTCAGGCTGGGTACAAGTTGGAATTCTGCAGGAATTTTGCCAGAGCTGTTTTTCCAGATGTGTTCCTGTGCCTGACCCCTCCCTCAAAAGATGGGATGGACAGTGGGACATTCCATGCATATGGAAAGAATGGCTAGTAAATGGGTAAAAGGGCAAGTGAGGGAGCAGTGTATAAAGGGTAAATGCAGGGGAAGGAGTGGTAGTAATTTGTTTGCTGAGATGCTAGTTCATCAAATCCAGTTTTCAGTTATTATTTTCTCATTATGATACTGTTTCAAGCCTTTTTTGTCCAGCATGAAATGGTACATCTCATTCCCACTCCACCCAAACTCCCTTACTGATTACACTTTTCAGAAGAAGCAAAACGAGTGACTGGTCTTTCAGTGTTTGGGGCTTAGCTTTACCTGCACCAGGACTAACTTCCCATGGGTGAACAAAGCACAGTAAGGATGCTTTGCTCTCCTGTGACATTAAGAGGGGAGTATGAGTTTCACCATGACTGTGTATGGATGAAGAGGGAAAGTGTTGTGAGCATATAATATGCAATAAGATGTGAATGAAGTAAGATTTGTCCGTTCTAATGTCGCAGTGCCGATGTTTATGTCTAAAAATCCACTGTCCGTGACATGTGGAAAATCGAGGGAATTCTGGGATCAAACTTGCAGAATTTTTTTTTCCCAAACCATTTATATTTCATATGATTTTTTTTTAAAAGCTGTATTTCTCAGATGAAAATTAACAAAGGTGCTTTTTCTCCATCTAATAAAGCCTCATGAGAGGCTGCCTTACATTCAGCTGCACATTCCACCTGGATCAACGATTCCACACCACATGCGACTGCAATGACCCCAACACCCCGTCGGACGTGCGGTTAACCCACGGGTCACTTTTAACCATTTCCAGGAAGGGCCCTGAGGCTAGAATCAACCATTCTTAGTCACTTTCATTTTACAGGATTTCTCAAAGCCACTTGATAAAAGTGAGAACTGATTAAAGGTGGTGGTGTACCTTTGTTCGGGACACACTGCATCTGCACTCACAGTACCCGCTGACATTATTGTGCTTTCAGGGAATTTGAGGCATGAATGCCACGCAAAAGTCCTTTCGTACCAGTCTTAAGTGGTATGCCAGCAGATCACGTGATTTCATTGCCTCATATGCCAAGCTGCTCACATAAAGCAGTCACTGTGAGAATCGAGAACACAATTACACAATTAGTTATCGTGTGCAGCCTTTGGTTGCTGTGCTGCTCTTGCAGTGCCCCTCAGAAGGACGACAGGCTGAGTCAACCCCACCCGGTGTTGATTCAACGTGAGAGGGGCTTGAACTCGAGACCCGAATGTCGTAAGCCAGCCACCTTAACCGCTAAGCCAAGACCAGGCTTATAAATCAACAATAATGAATAGTATAGACTTATCCCTTGCACTATGCAATGCAACAAAATACAGAGGATGTAAGAAAGAGCCAGAGGATGCATGAGTTCAATGTATTAAATACATGATTACGTGTTGATAACATGCTCCTCGACTTTCAGCCACATTTACCTGTCATTCAGACGTCGGGCACGCACCATTATGACGTGTCACCGCTCTGGCTAATATTGGCTTTCCGACACACCAGCTGTTGTTGACATCACGAGTTTCATGCCTCACCAGAGCACGATAAATGGAGCACAAAACAAAACTTGTGATGCACGTATTTCGTTTCAAGTAGCTGTGCGTTTTTGGAAAAAAAAAACAAGCTCAAATGAGCTAAGAACCTCGTCCTCTTAATGATGACGTCATAAAACGAATACGACGTCATTGTGATGTATCAGGTTTGCGATAAATTATCTGTGCTAATGCCCGGCTTGATTCCCGCAAACAAAATTCAAACAGCATGCCTAGTTTCAGAGATAATTTTTTAGGCGATTTCCATTAGCGGTGATATTATGACGTCAACTTTTTTTCCTCAGAATAATTTCCAAAATCGGAGATGGTTACTGCCTGCGCGTGGGCTTTGTGCATATACATGGCAAGTTTCACGAAGATCCGATGAAAACTCTGGGTTGTGAAACAAAAAATGTCAAAATAGGAATGACGTCATAAAAATTGATATGACGTCATAGTGATATATCATAAATGTGCGGTAATTCATCTCTGCTAATGCCCTGTTCGATTCCCGCAAACAGAATTCAAAAAGCTTGCCGAGTTTCGGAGATAATTTTTTAGCCGATTTCCATTAGCGGAGATATTTTGACGTCATAACTTTTTTTTCTCGGAGGAATTTTCAAAATCGGAGATGGTTACTGTCTGCGCAGGGTATTTTTACATATATATGCCAAGTTTCAGGAAGTTTCAATGAAAACTGTAGGCTGTGACACAAAAAAGTCCACGAGAAGAAGAAGATGAAGAATAACAACGTGAGTAAGACCTAGAGATCCTCCACTATGATCTAAAAAAAAGTCCACAAGAAGAAGATGAAGAACAAAAATGTGAGTAAGACGTAGAGATCCTCCACGAGGATCTAAAAAAGTCCACAAGGAGAAGATGAAGAACAACAACGTGAGTAAGACCTAGAGATCCTCCACTAGGATCTAAAAAAGTCCACAAGAAGAAGATGAAGAACAACAACGTGAGTAAGACCTAGAGATCCTCCACGAGATCTAAAAAAAGTCCACAAGAAGAAGATGAAGAACAACAACGTGATTAAGACCTAGAGATCCTCCACGAGGATCTAAAAAGTCCACAAGAAGAAGATGAAGAACAACAACGTGAGTAAGACCTAGAGATCCTCCACGAGGATCTAAAAAAGTCCACAAGAAGAAGATGAAGAACAACAACGTGAGCAAGACCTAGAGATCCTCCACGAGGATCTAAAAAGTCCACAAGAAGAAGATGAAGAACAACAACATGAGTAAGACCTGGAGATCCTCCACGAGGATCTAAAAAAGTCCACAAGAAGAAGATGAAGAACAACAACGTGAGTAAGACTTAGTGATCCTCCACGAGGATCTAAAAGAGTCTTGCAGCAAAACAATGAGTGTTTGGATCCTGCAAACGAATCAGGAGAAACATACAAGTTCTCTGAACAATCACAACAGATAAACATCAAAGATTTTCTGCAAGCAAGTGATTATCTCCAAGGATATGCATCAAGGGACTTGGACACAGGAGGAGGCCATTTGGCCCACCGTGCCTGCACTTTATTAACATCACGACAATTCAATTCATCATTCTATTGACTTAATTTCACTGCAGGGCAGAGAGCGGGAGGACAACGGTTGGGTAGGAACAGGGACATCATCAATCATCAGGTTGGTTATTTTATTTTCATATTGGGGGTGTATGGATGGAGGGGATTTTGGAGTGCAGAATGAATAAACACTGACAGAACGTTCACCTTTAGACAAGACCCACATACAGATATCTGCGGTCTGCACAATCACTACATCTGTATACAATCGTCCATCAGCTACTGAGAAATCCTGCCAATATGGAAGTACCCGAGTTTTCTATTTTACTATCAAACAAACTTATTTTTACTGTTATGAAATTATCCATTCCAATCCATTGCGACCATACTCTGCACAGAGCGTCAGTGATGCCGAAGCAGTTCCCAAGGCTAATGGGCGCAATCCTGGACGGGTCGCCACTCCAACACAGGAAACTCAAATGGCTCAATCATCCCAGCAAGCTGGTACTCATTTTACCAACCTCGGAAGAATGACAGGCTGAGTCATCAGAAAGATGAGGTATTAATTCAACAGCCAAGCAGGATTTGAACTCAGGACCTTAGGACCCCAAGCCCACCACCCTAACCATTAAGCCGACACCAGGCAGATGAAATTATCATAAAAGCATAAATGTAGTTAAATGAGTGAAATAAAACGTTTTTCAAAACATATTTAACTCGAGTTCATAGAACACCCCACCCTGCGCTGTCTTGAGAAACAAGGACATTGGCGGAGTCTACGAGCGTCAAATTTGATTGGTCGTGATGGCGTAAAATCTCGTAATATATTTTCCAACTACTGCTAAACGAAAGGGTTTTGAAAGTGCCAATAAGGAGATTTGTGTTCTTAGTTGCTTAAGTATGGGATTAAATTTAAATAAGATGGATATTTTAAAAGTTGTGGAACATTTTTTTCAGAAGTTTACCACTGTTGACGCAGCGTCTTTTACATCACTTTGTTTAAAATGCTGTTAGCTCTTCATAGCCTGGTGTTGGCTTTATGGTGAAGGCGGCTGGCTTACGATCTTAAGGTCTTGAGCTCGAGCCCCTGTCGCGCTGTTAAATAATGCTAGGTGGGGTTGACTCAGCCTGTCATCCTTCCGAGGTCAGCACAATGAGTACCAGCTTACTGATAACAGGAGCACTGCATCAGTGGTATAGCCACGCTCCAAATAATGATACAACCAGCAGTCACAGGCTGCATTAGGAATAATAATAATAATAATAATAATAATAATAATAAAAGTTATTCGTTCCTGTTGTTTGTGTCCTTTATGACGTCCTTAGAAAGAGTATGTTTCCTATTTGGCAGTCAAACAAGATTGTTTAGCAGAAAATCATTCCGGATAGACAGACAGTGTTAAAAAAAAATAAAAAATGATCTCACTCCTCTCTGTGCATGTGCGATCAGGACGAATTCAAGAGCAAAGTACTGCTAAACTACAGGTTCGTTTTCCGAATCATGTGCCGATTCGTGTTAAAAATATAACATTCCATTGAAATGAAGTCGTACCGCAATCATAAAGTGACATTTGGAGACAGAAGTGAACCAATTGCTTAACCCCACTTTTCACTCCGCGTGCGCTGGGTAACAATCACTCTCGTCTCGCGGGTGACAAACAAACAATGACATTTATTGGTCACTGATATGGTCACTGATAACTCATTTATGGTCACCAATGGAATCAATCTGAATGCTTGAGTTAACTCTGCAACAAATGATCTCACGTGATTTAACTCAATTATTTCTTTAAAATGCAAAACGATGCAGTCATTGCTGAATTCGAGTATGTAAATCAGCAAATGAGGATGAGCAGGGAATGGAGACAGGCTGTTCGAGCAATGAATACCATCACCTGCAGAGGGCATAACACAACGTCAACTGAATCGAAGATATCTCTCGTGAGCACAGAGAGCAAGACCGATCTCAATGAATCGGACATCAGCACAGCACTCGCTAAATCAGCACAGTATACAGCACAGTACATGCGGTGGATGCACCATTTTTCATGTGAGAAGTTTCAGCAGGCAATTCGAAACTGTGAAACAACCGTGTACAAAGAGATGTAAATGTTTTATCATCTGCTTCTGTTATGGCTAATAGGACCATATTGCCTATTATCCAATCATGCCGCCTGGAATATGGAGATTCTTATGAACCGTCGCCACTTTCGTCGGTCTTCGGCCCACCTTCCGATTTTATTCCATGCGATCTTCATTCTGTTCATTTCCTTATTGACGGTCCATCGCCAGGTCTCTCTTGGCCATCCAACCTTTCTCTTTCCATCAGGTGCCCAGCATATTGCTCTTTTCGGTAAATCTTGATCCTCTATCTGCAACAAGTGACCAATCCATCTTCACCTCCTAATTTTGATCTCTGCTGTGATGTTTTTCCTCCCTATTAACCTTTCAACCTCTTTCTTACGAGCCATGTCACACCAGAAGATTCTCAAGATTTTCTTATAGATGCTGTCGATGAAAACTTCCAGTTTGCTATTTATTTGGTGATTTTCCAAGATTCACATCCACATAGGAGGACTGACATCACATTGATGTCAAAGATCCTCAGGTTCGTTTTGGCATTTACACTCCTTTGACTTCAAAATTTCCTTGAGTCTCATGAATACACTCCTTGTCTTTTGTATCCATTGTAGTAGACCCGCATCTCCCTCTCCTGTTATAGTAACCATGGACCCCAGATATATAATCTTGTCAACCCCTCTAATTGGTGCATTGTTGCACACGATGTTGTTGTTGTTGGTGGTGTGTGTGGCAGGTATGTTCATGCTTTCTGTTTTGGCCGTGTTAATTTTCAGCCCCAATTGCGCCACACACTCTTGTAGCCTATTTGCTTTCTCCTGCATGCTATGTATGGACTGTGACATCAATAGGGCCATGGATTTAACTTACGAATATGTAAGACCTATTGACTTACAAAGAAGTCGTGTAAGTTTGGCGATGATGCAAAAAGGTCAAATTTTTACAATGATATATGCCTGATGGATTAGTTTGTACATATTCCACAGGCAGAACAAAGACGTTAGTATACCTTGATGTGAATTGCAAGTTCGTACACAAAGAACAAGCACATGTAGGAACCGGAATTTCAACCTGGGTTCACCTGTATCCTGAGCCACAGATTCAGATGGGAATACAAACAGGCTCGCCCAGCATGTTTGAAGCCTGCAGACACTGCAGTGAGACGGATCCTTATTGACAATGAACTGCATGCTGGGCCAGGGGTTCAGATGGCAACCTGCAAACGCTGCAGTCAGACAGATCCTTATTGACACAAAGGTGGACACTAAACTGCATGCCGACCTTGAGTTCAGTTGGGAACACTAACAGGTCACACCAGCAGGTTTGAAGCATGAAAGCATTGCAGTCATACAGATTCTTGTTGACACTAAGCTGGACACCGAACACTTATGGTGCCAAAATCGACAATGACAGTTGCAGGCTCATAAGGCTTTTCTATCACCCAACTGGTAGTTCTTTGAGTGAAAGGTCTAAGTGATCACAGCATTCTATGTAAACTGCTTCATTTTAGTGATATGGTTGGAAAAATTTAGTTTTTTGGCTGCTCTTAGAGCACCCTTATTCTGGACATTTCCATCTGTCTGTCTGTCCGCGAAACTTTGGTCAAGCCTAGGGGCTAAACTACTCAACCGATTACAATGGAATTTGGTATGTAGGACCAATATTTCTGGGAATCGTGTGCTTTTGAATATGGGACCCCGGGTCCTAGAAACGGCCCTTTAAAGTGGTCAAAAATCGAAAAAAAAATCAAAACAAAATAAATCGAAAAATCAAAGCTTATGCCAATTTGCCTTATGCCGAGTTCCCTTCATGCCAATTTGCAGCCCTAACAAAAAATATTTGTAGGAGGAGATAGGTTTTGGGCGAGTACATGTCGAACTTTTCAGAAACGGTTAATTGCGAATATCTCTTAGAAAAAGAGTCTGATTTTGATGAAACTTGGGTGAAATGTGTACAATGTGGCTAGCATGTACACAAAAATGAATGGTTGCTATGCACACCTCCGTTGCTTAGCAACAGCTAAAATACTTTATCATGCATCGTACACTTATTGTGGACTGTACAAAAAAAAAAAATCAACACCTCCGAGGGACCTGTTTTTTGTGCCCAAGGAGAATGTCTTACAGCATCATATAAAAAAAATATAATCTTTAGCGAATAGATAAATGGAATTACCAGGGCTGCCATTTGTTAGAGTCTCTTTGGAAACATGCCTGAAATTTCACAAGGCGGGTTTCTGGGCGCAAACTAAGAGGGCTGTGATAATCATATTTATTGTGCTAAATTGATTGATAGCATGTACATGAATATCGGCAAGTCGCGTCGGCCAGCTTTCCATCTGGAGCGAGCAGCCATGTCACCTACTGGCTTGTCACAATGTTTGTTTGTTTCAGGAATTAGAGTGATGACATTTATTAGCAATGACGTGACCTTGGCAGAAAGCTTCAGCAAAGAAGACAGAGCTCTTGTTAAATTCACAGTGATGCAGAATAAAAATGTACATGAAAGCCACCAAGAAATTTTTTTTCAATCCACTCCAACATTTGTCCGCACTTGAGAACTGTTCAGTGATGGGTATCATCGTTTGTGGGAGAACAATCAAATGTGCATGAAGAACAGCATTCAGACAAGCCTTCCCCACCGGATGATGTCACTGTAATTAACTAGAACAACACTCGGTAGTGTGTGCACCTCCACCAGGTTGAACAGTGTACCTTTTGCATCCCACCGAGAGGCCGGATTTTGATCCAGACCTTAGCAAAAATCTAATCAGCTTGTTCTCGTCATTTCCCCCAACTCATTCATCAAGTTTCATCCGAATACGTCAATAACCTTTTGAGACATCTTGCTCACAGACATTCAGACTTTAAACAGAGGTGAATGCATAACCTCCATCCACCTTTGGTGGCAGAGATAACAAGCTTGTGCCTCATGAACAATGCATCACAATTCATGAACTTGCAATGGAGTCGGCAGTACCCAAGTAAAGAGTTCATTATGTTGATGAACAGCAAAATGGTTAACAGGTTGTTAACAACCTTTTAATCCCATGCAGGTGACAACAATTATGAAGCCAGCATGCTGACATACTGTGTACATTGTGGATTACATTTTCGTAGGTGTCAATGACTTGCATCAAGAGTGGAGGAGTGGGGAGGCTGGGGGAAGGGAGGAGGGGAGGAGAGAGGTGTTTATGGAGTGGAGAGAAGGATTTTAAAAAGTGTTGGAAGCAAATGGAAGGAAAAAGAAACGAACAAACAACCAACTAATATATCTATACTATTAAAAGGAGATGTTTCACTTTTAAAAGAAAGAAAAATGCTCGTTCAAACCATTTGGTGCTCGAGCATCAAGCCTGAAGATAAGGTTCCTGCAATCGTTTGTTCTCTAAAAGAGAAAACCCACAAACTGCCAAGTGATCTGTGGAGTCTCCAAGCTGGCTGAAAGGTCAAGTAACTGGCTGTGCAGCTCATTCGAACATCATTCAAGTGTTTGTGGAACTGGCCAACAAGCCATCGATCAGTCTTTCTGATATAAAGTTGGTCGCCGAGAGTGCATGAGATACTATAAATTCCATTTTTGGAGGTACAGTCAAAATGGTCTGTAATATTGATGCAGCCATTTGGTTCTGAGATTGAAGTTGTAGGCAACAGCAAGGTTGCCCTTGAATTCTGCTGCCATGCACTCTCCGGTGGCCAGTGCATTGCGAACATTCACTTTCTCATCTGCGACATGCCCATTCACAATGTTGAACAAAAGATCTGTGTCTCTCTGCTGTGGTGGGTAAGGGGAGAAAGAAGGGGGTAGCTGTTGCAATGCAGCACAATAACTGTATTACAACATTTACGCAAACACCTAAAAGTTCCTGGTTGGAGGGTTAACAACAAGTTACCTTTAAAATGATTATGCTATTGTCAAAAATAGACACATCCATATTATTTTGCAGATTTTTAAAGTTCTTCCGAATTATGTCTTTGATTTGGAGACTACTGGGATAGTAAACCAAAGCCAAACAGATGCGGTAACGGTTTCAGAATGTTAAAGAATTGTCTGTCTGCTTGTTTGGGTACGAGTGACACCATCCTTACGATAACTCACGGACCGGTGTGTTGTGTGTGTTTGTTTGTCACACTACTCCAGAAGATCAGTATAACCCCAATTAATGTAGGGGTTGTTTTTATCTTTGCCGGTGGTTTTGGGGAGAGGGCGGTGAGGAGGGAGGGAGGGGGAACGGAAATTCTCCATGCAAAGGTGTATCGTGTCGCACCCCCTCCAGGTGGAGGAGGGTATTACAAGTCTCCACCATTTGCAGTACAGTATTCCTGTCCCCACGTTTTTGAGTGCTGTGAGGTTTCAGAATTATATGCAGAAGGTATGTTTTTGCTTCATGTCAGCATATACAGAGCTGTCAGTTACCTATACACGACCAAAATAAGGGTATGCTTGAGAAGAACGTGTTGCATGCTTGGAACAAGTTCGCCCGTAGGGTGGGTACTCTACTGGTCTATATGAACAGAGCACTCTGGGTACTAATGACGGGTATGCTTTTTTTTTCTTCTGAAAACAGCCGGGCAATTAAAGGGGAACCCAAATGCTGAGACCACTTTGACGCTAATCTATCCATTGATACCCTATGAAACAGATTTGATGTGTCTTTTTCCGATTTGTGATATATCTAGTAAGTTATTTTGCGATCAAGTCAAAATCGTCTTATTCTTCACGCTTCACCATGATATCACACTCACAAGTCGACCACCATATTTGTGCTGTCTACAGTACACGTTGTGGGACATTTTCACTCAAACGGCGAATAATTTTCCATTTTCTACAAATATGCCGAGTCGATGCAACCTTGGCAGTTGTAGTAATACAAACCGAGATTGTTTCATTCTACACTAATGGCTGAAAGACCCTAAGTTTGCCAGAAATTGGACGACGTTTGTCCGAAATAGCAGTGTCGACCAGGCCGACAAAATGTTTGCTTTTGTGTTCGGAACATTTTACAGAGCACGTTATGAAACATCAGAGGGGGCTAGATATTGTGGTTATCCACCATGATTGAGAGGGGACGCCGTCCCCATGATTAAGTGGAAGAAACAGCTGTCGCTTGAAACTGTAAGACCATCTCTACCTAGCTTGTCAAAAGCTAGCTTGTCAAAGTGGACATCTCTCTGACTGTTATTAGAGAACCATCTCAGCACCGTCGAGTCTGGCATTACACTCAGGCTGACTGGCAGGGTCTCCAAGCAGCCATCAAACTTCGAGACTGGTCTCCCATAGCAATTTACTGCAACATCAACTCATCCTGGGAATTCTTTCAAAGAAACTTGCTCTCCCTCATGCACAGATTTATCCCCTCTCGTCTTCAGTTGTCCTACCCTTCCTCCCGGCCATGGTTCACTGAAGCTTGTGGCGAGGCAGTTGTCCTGAAACGACTTGCCTTTGCCTCATGGAAAGCAAACCCAACTGAGGGTAATATCAGTTCCTTCCATATAGCTCAGAACAAGTGTGTGTCTACCCTCAGGAGAGCCAGAAAACAACATCTTTCTAATCTCAAGTCTCAAGTCTCAAACCTCTCTCACTCCTCCAAATCCTGGTGGCATCTCATCAAATCTGTTTCTGATGTATGTTCCCCCTCCATCCCCCTTACCTCAAATGGCCGCACTGCTGACAGCACACGTGAAAAGGCTGAATGCCTCAACTCGGTATTTGCATCTAAATCTTGTGTCAGAAACCCATCGCTTCCTGTACCCACATTACTCAGTTGCACCCAACTGTCCCTGGACTCTGTGTCCTATTCTCCTGACAAAGTGGAGAGCTTGCTGTCAAACCTCGACTCAGATTCTGCAACCGGTCCAGGCTGCATCAGCCCACATGTCCTAAAAACCTGTTCCTCTGCTCTTGCTCACCCACTCTCTGTTCTATTCACCCTCTTATTTGCTCGAGGTCATTTTCCATCTGCTTGGAGATCAGGAAACATGACTGCCCTGCATAAAAAAGGTGCAAAAACAGACCAATGCAACTGCAGACCAATCAGCCTTCTCCCAATCATCAGCAAGGGCATGGAATCAATCATCGCTTCAGACATTAAATCCTTCCTCTTCTCCAATGGCTTGATTTCCAATCATCAATCTGGTTTCAGACCAGGTCACTCTTCTCTGGATATGTTGCTTCTGCTCTCCCAACACTGGATGGAGGTCCTCAATGCCAGACATGAAATCAGAGCCATATCGCTAGACATATCGCGTGCATTTTGCATGCTCTGGCACCCTGCCCTGCTCACCAAACTCTTACTATGGTATCCAAGGCCATCACCACTCATGGCTCACAGACTTCCTCTCCTATCGCAGCCAACGGGTGGCCCAAAATGGAGTTCTCTCATCCCCTCTTCCTGTCCAGGGTGGAGTTCCTTAAGGCAGTGTTCTGGGCCATGTTATTTTTCTGGTTTTCATCAACGATCTCTATGACTCTGAAAATTATCTTTATCTCTTTGCTGATGACTCCACCCTCTGCCGTACCATCATTCATCCCTCAGACCGACAAGCCGCAGCTTCTTCGCTCTCTGCAGATCTGGGTAAAATCACAAAGTGGTCCATCACGTGGAACATGTCTTTCAATCATGACAAATCTCACACTCTCACTATGCCTCTCTGCAAGGACCATTTAGAACCCCCCCCACCTACTTTCTCAACAATCCTCTGGAAGAAGTCCTTTCTTTCAAGCTTCTGGGTCTGACGATCTGCCATGATATTTCCTGGGAAAGCCACATTTCCAAACTGGCCTCCAAAGCCAGTCCCTGGCTGGGAATCCTTCATCGTGCAAAGTCCTTCCTCGGCCCACCTGAGCTCCTGACCACACACAAAGCTTTTGTCCGCAGCCTGATGGAGTACTGCTCTCCCCTCTGGGCTGGTGCTCCTGCCTCCCACCCTTCTCAGTTTCATGCTGTGGAAACCAAGGCATTTAGGATCATTGGTATCTCTCATAATGAGGCTGAGTCTTTGGGCCTCTCACATTTTCACCGCAGGCTGGTCGGTGGTCTTCCTGTCTTCTACCGTCTCCTCTCCAGTCTCACCCCCACCCCCGCCCCCCTTCCCCTGTTCTGTTTGCGATATGTCACCACCATATTTCGGCAGGGTGCTCAACATCTGCCAACAACCCCCTTCTGGTAAAACTACCAAAATCATGAATCACTGCTCACCTTCACTTTTTTTTTTTTGTATACCTTGGTCGAGGCTCGTATGAGAGCTAACACACAACTCACAGCAAGGAGGCATGAGACAAGAGGGGCGGGAGTGGAAGGGACAAAACAGTGGGGAACAGACACATTAGGTGAACTGTGGAAGGGAGAGGGATGGGGATGGGATGGGGAACATGGCGAAGAGAAGATGGACGTTTCAGGGACTTTCAGGAAGGAAAGCAGGAGAAATGAAGGAAGTGGGCCTGGGTGGATTATCGGGGGTAGAAAAGATCGAGGATTTGGATGGGGGAAGATAAGAGGTGGTGGTGAACAGCTGTTTTGAAAGCCTGGAGGGAAGAATGGGAAAGAATAGAGTGAGGAAGTTTATTCCAAAGGCGGGAAAAAAGAGGAATGAAAGAGTGAAGATGAGCAGTGAATCGTGATTTTGGTAGTTTTACCAGAAGGGGGTTGTTGGCGGACCTTGAGCGCCCTGTGGAAATGTGGTGGGGACAAATCGCAGAGAGAGCAGGGGGGCAAGGCTGGAGAGGAGTCGGTAGAAGACAGAAAGACCACCGACCAACCTGCGGTGATTGAGTGAGAGGCCCAAAGACTCAGCTTCATTGCGGGAGATGCCGATGATCTTAAATGCCCTGGTTTTGACAGCGTGAAGCCGAGAAAGGTGGGAGGCAGGAGCACCAGCCCAGAGGGGAGAGCAGTACTCCATCAGGCTACGGACAAAAGCTTTGTAAGTGGTCAGGAGCTCAAGAGGGCCGAGGAAGGACTTAGCACGACAGAGGATTCCCAGTCGGCGACTGGCTTTTGAGGCGAGGTTGGAAATGTGACTTTCCCAGGAAAGGTCTTGGCAGATAGTGAGACCTAGAAGCTTGAAAGAAAAGACTTCTTCCAGAGGATTGTTGAGAAAGTGGATGGGGGGGTTTTGTAAACGGTCCTTTCGAAGAGACATAGTGAGAGTGTGAGATTTGTCTGGATTGAAAGACATGTTCCACGTGTTGGACCAGTTTGTGATTTTATCCAGATCTGCAGTGAGCGAAGAAGCTGCTGCTTGCCGGTCTGAGGGATGACAGATGGTACGGCAGAGGGTGGAGTCGTCGGCAAAGAGAAATAGAGGATTTTCCAGAGAGTCCGAGAGATCATTGATGAAAACCAGAAAAAGAACAGGGCCCAGAACGCTACCTCGAGGAACTCCAGCCTGCACAGGAAGAGGGGATGAAAGAACTCCATTTAGGGCCACACGTTGACTGCGACAGGAGAGGAAGTCTGCGAGCCATGAGTGGAGATGGCCTTGAATACCATGGGAAGAGAGTTTGGTGAGTAGAGCAGGGTGCCAGACTGTGTCAAAAGCACGTGATATGTCCAGGGATACGGCTCGAATTTCCTGTCTGGCATTGAGGACCTCCATCCATTGATGGGAGAGCAGAAGCAGCATATCCAGGGTAGAGTGACCTGGTCTGAAACCAAATTGATGATTGGAAATCAAGCCATTGGAGAAGAGGAAGGATTTCATGTCTGAAGCGATGATGGATTCCATCACCTTGCTGATGATTTGGAGAAGGCTGATTGGTCTGTAGTTACAGGGATCTGTTTTTGCACCTTTCTTATGCAGGGCAGTGATGTTAGCAGATTTCCAAGCAGATGGCAGATGACCTTGGGCAAATGAGAGGGTGAATAGAACAGAGAGAGGGTGAGCAAGAGCAGAAGAGCAGGCTTTGAGGACACGTGGGCTGATGCCGTCTGGACCGGTTGCAGAATCTGACTCGAGGTTTGAAAGCAAGCTCTCCACCTTGCTCCACACTCTTTCATTCCTCTTTTTTCTCACCTTTGGAACAAACACCCTCACTCTGTTCAATGTCATTCTTCCCTCCAGGCCTTCAAAAGAGTTGTTCACCAACACCTCTTATCTTTTACCCATCCAAAACCTCGATATTTTCTATCCCCATTAATCCACCCCAAACCCACCTCCTTCAAATTCCCTGCTTTCCTTCCTGAAAGTCCTTGTAATGTCCATCTTGTATTCCCCATGTTCCCCGCCCAATCCCTCTCTCTTCCACAGATCTCCTAATGTCTCTGTTCCCCACTGTGTTGTCCCTCCCACTCCTGCCCCTCTTGTCTTATGCCCCCTTTGCTGTGCCTTGTGTGTTAGCTCTCATATGAGCCTCGACAATGTATACCAAAAAAAAAATTCTGATTCTGTGGGCCTTTAAGGAGAGATTTCTTCCTCTCCATGGATGGATATCTGATGTGGTTTGTCGTTGATATATCCTTTATATACTAAGAGTCGAGTAAGGATGCAATATGTAGCATTTCTTTAAGCCTTTGATATGCTCATGAAACTGTAGCTCTTACCTCGTAGACTGATCATTGGCCTGTATTTTTTGTAGCTTCTCTTCCTGTCTTGCTCCCTCAGCCTTCTAACCATCCCGATAACCTACTCCAGGAGGCTGACAGGATGGGTTAGAGGTTTGCCTGTCCCTCTAAGGTATCTAGCCAGGGTTCGAATCTCGGCCTAGCTATGAACTGTCTGTCATCCTGGTGTTTCACAGGTACGGTGATTCATCAATTTGTGTGCCGTCCCTCGTATGGCCGTTAAACTTGGCATTGCATCTGCCAGCATTAGTTGGCAGACATCAAAGATCCCACGGTGTCCTTCATGAAGAGTCGACGAGCTATCCCTCATGGCATTCTGGCCAAATTCCAAATTCTTTCCCTAGCCTACAGAGGGCACTGTATCAGCAGCACAGCAGTTTCCTCAGCCATGATGGTACCCATAGCCTTGTACTGCATATGAAAGAATAAGGTACTCCAGGATGCATACATTTTTCCAGTAACCCCCTCCTGCCTGACAACTCCCAAAATCCAAGCTTCAAACCTCAGCACTATTGTTCATCTTTTCTCCCATTTGTGGAATTGCCTACCAGAATCTGTTCAATCAGCCTGTTTATCAATGCATGACATCTCAATTTGCCAACCTGGGAACAACTCAACAAATGACACCATAACTGCAAAAATGTTGGCGAGCGTGCCATATCAGTAGTGGCAGAGTATTTGCTTGGATAAGGCTAATCCCACATGTTATTTTCTTGAAGAGATGAAGCATCAAACTCGTACTCCATTTTCGGATGAGATCATCATGCACATATTAAGTTGATCTGTGTGCATGTGCCAACGTGTCATCAAAAGTCCAAAACAATAATTGTTCAAGAGTGGTATTGAAAACCTCAGCCAAATTGCGAAAAAAAACCCACACAAACATTGCACATTGCTCCTTTTGGGTCACACTTCACTATCGGGGATTCTTCAAAAGGTGAAAAGCTGTTTCTGAATGCAAGTGCAAAGCCAGAATCTAAAATGCTTAGGCACCTGCAGGTGATGATACTGCTGTCGAATCGTTCCAGGCTTCCAGATAAGAAGCAAAAATCACTCCATTATGTTGTGCATATTCTGCTCCGATTCAGTTCGTACCCTTTGGCAAGGCCCTCTTCTGGTTCGTCTCACCAGTCACCACCCAGTGAACAAGTATTTTCAACCGCGGACTGCTTTGATACAGGTCGATCTACGTCTCATTTCTGCAAGCCACCCACGCCTTGCAATGACATACTGTTTCTCCCACAGGCCGATGTAACATTAATCTTTAATGGGTACCTGAACAATTCCTCGCCTTCCTTTTTCCAAGGAGGTTATTTATTAATCAGAGTTTAGTCAAAGCACCCAATTAAATGATTTCAGGGCGAACAGTATTGTCCAAACAGAGCTCGATACAAGGCAGCCACATTACCAAGCAACATGTCGATGAAGCATACACAGACACAAGATGGAAGGGTAGAGATGTGTTAATCAGCGGAAGATTCGAAGAATTACCCTTTGCTACTAAAATCAATGTTGATGTCTTTTAAATTTATGTCTGGTAAGCATATCTGCATTTGCTGACAGCACAAAGGGTGGTAAGATTCCCTTAGGGATATTCATGCACTGTGTGTTTGTTCATTCCTCAACCTGCAGCCATGTTCAGCACCCCCCCCCCCCCCCCACACAAGATTTCTGCAAAATCTATGGACACAGTGGACTATCACCTCTTGAGACATGTGGGTAAAAAAAAAAGGTGAAGTTCAAACAATCCCAGAATCATGTTAGTTTTGCAAAACGGCGTTAAATGGTTAATTATGCAACATTCTACATTTTGGGGGATGTGTGGGGGTCTAGGTGGGCGAGAGATGGAAGGATGAAGAGAGTCAGAGCCGAGCAGAGCATGCAGATGAACTACTAAACCAACATTCAGTTCGAAAAAAAAAAAAAAATTTGGGGGTACTCAGTACATCCGAACACCTGTTACCTGCAAGATCATTTCCACCTGTAACTCCAGTAGTCGCTCAGTCATACAGACTTCGTGCTTTTCATACATGTTCTAGCGGTGAAGAATCTGGCTGAAATCTGCACTGGATGAAGAACCGATGGGGTATAGTCCCGAGATGGGCCACTCTATGCAGCGGAACGAAGATTAACAACCCTGATGCACACATTAGCACTTTAGTCGTGCTTGCGTGGGTCATTTCCATCTCCTTCCTCTTGGCCTCACTGTATCCGCAGCGACTGTCGGCTAATTATCCCACTACATGAGGAATCGCAAGGAAAAGGAAAGTGTGCATGAGTGGCTGAAGGGTGCTGTAGAACAGTGAAAGAGTTGTTTGCATGTAAAATTGTCAGTCTGCAGAAACGTGGGATGTTTGAAATGTTCTCAGATCCGGATACAATAATCCAGGAAGCATGGTTTTTCAAACTTTTTTTCATCCCCCAAACCCTTTAACATATTCATCTGAAACTTGTTACATGGCTTTAATATGATAAGTTACAGAACAAGTTTGAGTTTCAGGGCATTTCATCAATTTTTACACAGTTATGCCCTTTTTGAACTTTGAAAATATCACATCGGTTGGGGACATATATTGCAAAGCAATTCTCGCTCTTGTTCTTAATTACGCCTCCCCCAATAGCATAGGGGAAGGCTTACTGCTGTTGTAGGGTTTGTTTCCACTGTGAGCACCCCAAATATTTCATGGCACCACAGAATTTTTTCGACCCATTAGGAGTACTAAACCACCATTTAGAATCAATTCATCAATCTATCTATCCTTCTAGTCCAGCAGCGTAGTCTGATATTTCAGATCAATTGTTCAAATTTGCATAAAAGCACCAAAATTGGTACACACGTAGAAAAATGCATTCCGAACAATTCTGGATATGGAGCCACCCGAGATTTGGCTGACCAAGGCAAAATCTCGAGTGGCTCCATATCCAGAATTGTTCAGAATACATTTGTCAACATATGTACCAATTTTGGTGCTTTTATGAAAAATCGAACAATTGGTTTGCTATGCTGCAGTACTATTCCTGGACTCCCAACCTTCCAAATTTCCGAGCTGTATTTCGGAGCCGGCAGGGAGTTTCAGAATGAAATTTTGCATCAATAATGTGAATTGAAAGTGCGCAAGGTTGATATAACACTTTATGATCGCAGAAATCTAGTTTTAAGTGCAGGTCTTTTTAATTATACACTTTATATACAAGCAAATACCACCCCTCACTTCGCTGATGGGAATATTCAGATAGGGGGAGAGAGAGAAAGAGTGTGTGTGGGGGGGGGGGGGGAGAGGCTGTTGTGGTTTCTCCACGTGCAAGGCCACACACCACGTCCTGAATTTCTCAGGCTTATCAAACACAGAAATCCTATTTGAAAATAAGTCTCGACGAGACAGATAGTTTACACAGTCCTGCATGGCAGGCATCAGTGTTGGCATGATTGATGGTTTGACGTCTTGACCCAATAGTGAATGTCTAGCCACTTGTAATATTGTGGCCGGATGGGTGGTGTGTGTGTCCTCACAACATCAGCGGGTACAGCATGGGTGTACATTGGATTTGGTGAGAAACAACCCGATTGGTTGTCGGTTGTAATCAAACTGGACGGTGATATAAGGTCAGTATACACAATTGGATACCGAGCGGCCTCTGCCAGAGCCCGGTTTGTGACCCACGACCTCATAACAGGGAAAGTTAACACAGTGCGGGTCAATGTGCTACTGTGACACAAAGCATTGGAGAAGGATCACAACACAATGGTTGTGCGCAAGGCATTAGTGTCTTGTGAGTTGTGTATGATCGTGTTATGGTGAAGAGACAGAACTTGTCTGTTGGACATATTTGATGACGATGAGTTCTCCATGGATGTTGGTACTGCAACATTGATGGCTGGTGAAAGGGGATCTGCCTGAAATGATAATGGTTTGAGTGATGTAGCTGGCTCAGCACATACCCGGGTATCCAGTGGAATACCTTCAATATTGTCTTCAGATAGAATGGATGGTGGTGGAGACATGGCATTCCTGGACAACAGCATCCCCACCTTCTCTGCAGATGTAGGTAATCCAGCTGCTGAAATATTGTCAAATTCGCCCCAACACAGAGCATTAGACATCACTTCCCGCTTCAGCTGTTCGAGATGTGTGTGTTGCTGCATAGCTTTCAAGCGTTGCTGCAACTGTTGCTGCCTGAGATCAGTCTGTTGCTGTGCAGCCATCAATTGTTGCTGCATCTGTTTCTCTTTAAGTAGCAATCGGGCTTCGTCTGATTTGCATCCCATGACAGCTCTGACAGAGGCCTCGGCTACTTCTGCTCTGGGCTTCAACATGAGAAAAAGACTACCTGGAAGAGTTGTTCAAACCCCGGGAGCCAGTGACAGACCCGGTGTGATGTGAGCTCGACACAGCTGCTCTGTTTGCACAGCGGCACTGTTAGGTGGCGCGTAAAGTCAGGATTTGTTATCCAAGAATGGCCTCTGTGTCCAGATTCTTTGAAGAAAGAATGCTCCAAGCAGCTTACCAACACTGAGAGGGTTGAATCACGTTTCACTATATTTTAAAATACTCCAAGTGTGATGGTAAAAACGGTGCTTTTCCACAAAAAACAACAACACACCATTCCGGCCGACAGGGAAGAGCAAAACCCCCACACCACTCCCAACGGAGATGATGCAACACATGACAGGAGCATAAATATGCATGGAGAAAAAGGTGAATATGCATGAGGCAAGACATGGGTGGAACATGAATATACAGTGAGGTGTTTTGAGTTATAACCAGTAGGTATGTTTTTACTTCATGCACGGAATCGGGGATCTTCGGGGATCAAAATCGAGCGAGCGTTACACTCATTGGCAATCACGGGACAGATCTCAAACTTCGATCGAGTAACCGAGTCCATGTGACATGAGCTTCTGGACCAATTTACCTTTCACAGGACGAGAAGCACCCGCTCCCAACGGGAGCCGCCAGGGGTGGTAATGCAATTATCTTTATGATTATTAATACCAGAGCAGAATACCCACCCTCGGGGTGATCTTGTTCAAAGTGTGCAATCAAAATAAAAACCAATTACTGCACCGTAGTCCCAAGAAGGAAGCCGGACATAACCACACACACACACACACACACACACACACACACACACACACACACACACACACACACACACACACACACACACACACACACACACACACACACACACACACACACACACACACACACACACACACACACACACACACATCCCTTTATTTGGGCGGTGTATAGGAAGCAGACCATTGTCTCAATCGCTCCTATAAAGAAAATTCACCCACAGAGTGCAATTTGTCAAGTTCCAGTGAGGGGATAAAATTGACAGACATCATAGGTTTTTTTTGGGTGATTTCTGACTTTTACAACTTTCAAGCTATACATAACAATAGCAACAAATAGCTGAAAAGTCACATTGCAATTAAAATATGGATCCGTGGGAGACCGGTGGTGATTTCCCAAACAGTGAAAATGAGGGATTAGGGGGAAGGGGCCATGGTCCCCTCTCCTGAAGTGGCATGGGCATAGGGAGCACAACTTCAGTTAAAGGCCTGGTCCTCATGTTTCATGAAGAGTTTGG
This sequence comes from Eptatretus burgeri, assembly GCF_056783735.1. Taxonomy (NCBI): domain Eukaryota; kingdom Metazoa; phylum Chordata; class Myxini; order Myxiniformes; family Myxinidae; genus Eptatretus; species Eptatretus burgeri. The sequence goes on along the minus strand of NC_140970.1, from coordinate 44,648,600 downwards.
TCTGGATCTGGCCACCGGTTTCTGAGAACAAATTAAAATAAATTACCTGAATTTGAGATAAAACCTCCTTTTCATCCTCTTCTTGAGGGCGGATCCCGATGGGTAGCACAACCCCATGAGACCTTACTGTTATAATCTTTTTGGACAAATTTTCGTCCATATCGGTCATGTAGTTTGTGAGGAAAATGTTTCAGTAAATGTGAGGGATGAGGACAGGGAGGCTGTGGCCTCCTTTCCAGGGGAGACATGGCCATGGGGAGCACAACTTAAGTTTAGGGTATGGTCAGTTTGGTTTGGATCCAGTTGTCAGTTTCTGAGAAGATTTTTGAATGAAATACCAATATTTAGGGCAAACCCCTCTTTAAATGGGCGGATCAGGATGGGGAGCAGATGGTCCCGATGCTTCGTGGTAAGTTTAGGCCGAATCTGTGGCGGTTGCTAGATTTTTGAATAAAATACCAATATATAGGATAAAACCCCCGTTGAACCCAAATTATAGGGGGCGCATCCATATGGGGGGCACAACCCAATGAGACCTTGCTATCCTGGTGCATCATACCAAATTTGATCCCTAATCGGTAGAGTAGTTTGTGAGAAGATGTTTCAGTCGAATGTTAATGGACATACATACTCCACATGGCCAGACACCAGGACCCATTCTGAGCTTATTTTGGAGAAATAACCTAAATACATCGCTAACTAGAAGGGCACTCGGTAGAGAGCATACTTCCGCCATGCAATGCCTGATCCACTAGAACATATCGAGCCCAACACATTTTTGAAATGTCATGCTATACAGTACTATATCGTTTTGGCCCTATCTCTCAATAATGAAAAATTATTTTAAAAATTAAAAAATTCTCACATCTAGATCTTCACTAAAATCAAATCAATTCATCCTTGTCACATACCCAACCTCTCCAACAAGTATTGTCCGATTCCGTCCCCAACTTTTTGATATACACACACACACGCACATTAACACACACACACACACACACACACACACACACACACACACACACACACACACACACACACACACACACACACACACACACACACGTTTGGAGACCAGATAGTGGCGAAATCATGGCAGGTAGAGACACCGACTACTGGTCTGGTTGCTCTGATGGTTACCATGCCCAAGGTGTTGCTGTAGCAGTGTCCAATGAGCTGACTCCCATGTTAATAGAGGTAACACCGGTCAACGAGTCTATTAGAAGATTGAGGATTCATCAATCATTGGGTGTCATTTCCCTGGTCTCCATATGTGCTCCGACTAAGGCGAGTGATCTCATCGTGAAGGACGCCTTCACTGCTGCGCTCGATTCCGTGGTTGATCAGTGCCTCAGACGAGATACTCTTTTAGTCTTGAGGGATTTCAATGCATCGACTGCCACTGGTAGGGATGGTTCAGAGACATGTGTTGGTCCCCATAGGTTCGGAACTATGAACCAAAATAGCATTAAATTCCTTGACTTTGTCAGAAGTTGTGGACTTAGTGATTGGTTCATGGTTTCAGCACCCACAGCCTCATCGTTGGACTTGGTATTCCAATGCTGGTGGTGTGGCAAAGGAGACTGACCATGTGCTCGTCGATGGTCAATGGAGGATGATCCAGAACTGCAGGGTCCAGTGAAGTGCTCAGTTCCACAATACTGACCACAGGCTTGTTGTAACATCTCTGAAGTTGCAGCTGAAATCCAGGAGAATGGTACCATCCCAACTTCGGCTGGATGTTGTCAAGCTCAGGAAGAAGAGGGTAACAGGAGTTTGTGAATAAGCTGAGTGGAGATTTGGGGGGTATGAGTGATTTGGGGAATCATGGAGAGTTGTGGAGTGTCTTTAACACTAACATCCTTGATGTTGCCAGTGGATGTTTTGTAACCCACCATCAGGCAAAGAGGAACTTTGTCTCCCAAGAGACACTGAATACCATTCACCAATAACAGGGCCAGGCTAAATGTCAGAGCTGAGCTATTCAGGGAGCTGAGGAGTAAAACTGTACGTGCACTGAATGCGGACAAGGAGGCCGATGTGTGAGGAATCTGTGAAGGGGTAGAGCACACCTGTGGATGAGTAATTCTCGTTCTGCTTTCAGAGGAATTCATGCATTGTGTTCCTCCAAGCCCATCCCTCGGTGTGCTGCAGTTTGAGCAGAGGGTGGTGGGCTCTTGACAAGAATCCGAAGTGAAGGCCCACTGGGCCAGTTACGTTGAGCGGCTCTATGCCCGGCTGACCCACCGTCTGTTGAGTTCGATGTCAGGGCTATATCTATCCCCATTGCTGATCCTTCAAAAAACTCTGAACTGCCTTCATTTGTGGAAACACCAGCTGCATTGAACCAGTTGCAATGGGGTAAAGCCTAAGGGATGTGTGGCATCCATGCTGAACTTCTCAAGACTTGTGGAAATGCTGTACTCATATCATTGCATGCAGTTCTGTGCTCTGTTTGGAACACAGGCATCATCCAAACTGACTGGAAGAGGGGCCTTGTTGTCCCTCTCTGGAAAGGGAAGGGTGATCGCCAAGACTGTAACAACTACCGAGGGGTGATGCTGCTCTCAGTGCCGGGCAAGGTCTTTGCTCCGATAATTCTTCAAAGGGTTCGCCACCATCTGCTTGAGCACCAGCATCCAGAGCAGTCGGGCTTTACACGAAAGAAATCAACGATTGACCGTATTCTTGCTCTCTGGGTCCTCACGGAATGCAGACAAGAGTTTTGGCATGGGCTGCTCACAGGTTATGTTGATCTCCACAATGCATTTGATTCAGTGAATTGAGATGCCCTCTTTGAGGATTCTCGGTGTGCCACCTGTCGTGTATGGGCGGAGCGTGTATTGTATGGGCGGGGCCCCGAGTCACAGTTGGTGGTGGTCACGTGGTTGTGGCTTCATATGTCACGACTCGCCCACTAGGGCCTTGTAGCACCAGTAGCGTCAGTAGCAGCATGTGCTGTCATTAGCAGTGTCCTGTAGGTCGTGTGCCTGTAGAGTGCATCGAGTACGTAATAAAGCGGGAGTTACGGGCATCGTACGCCCACCCTCTCGCTCGAGGCAATAAAGCGGAGTTGTGCTATCCTCCAGCTCGTGTCTGCCTGCTCGCACCTCTGCCACGACATTACACCACCAAAGTTGATCTATCTGATTTCTGGTAGAGAGATTACTGTGAGGTATGGTGCTTCCATCTGTGATTTATGGGGTGTGGCACTGTTGTTACCTATGCAGGATGAAAGTCCGAGTCTTCAAGTCCTTGGTGCTTCCAGTCTTGCTCTATGGATGTGAGACTTGGACTCTGACCAATGATCTGAGACAGAGACTTAACTCCTTCAGTCCCAGGTCTCTTCTTTAAATCCTTTGCTATCGCTGGTCAGACTTTGTGTCCAATGAGCGGTTGCTGAGAGAGACTCAAATGACATTTGTTACCTGTATAGTCTGTAAGCATCAGCTGCAGCTGCCTGGACATGCGACTTGATTTTCTGACGCTGATCCTGCTCACCAGATTCTCTCAGCAAGGGAGTCTCGTGAGTGGAGGCGGCCAACGGGACGACCACTTGCTTCGTGTTTGCAGCAGCTTGATCGGCATCTCAAGGAGATGGGGACGGGCCAGGCATCAGCCTGGGGGATGGCCAGATGGAGGCCCCTGGAGTACCAGTGCAAAGTGGATGCAGTGACGCGCTGCTCTGGCACATGCTCCAAAACCTCACTTAACATAACACTGGACAAAAGAGATTTTGCTACTGGGGTGGAACAATATGTTCTAGAGTAAATCGAGTATGCTGATTCTGAATCTGAAGTCAACATTTTCTGAGCATGTCAGGATTTTAAGTTACACATATGGTCCAATTCCAGTAACTTGCCCTGGTGGGTGATTTTGAGTGATCATAAATTATTATTTTTTGTATTTTTGGTTTCAATTATAGCAATACAACTGTTGTAGAATATTATTTCTCATAAAAAGAGATTTAGAATGCACTTTTAATTATTAAAAGTGGATGAAAACTGACCAAGCTATGAATTTTTAAATGAAATTTTCCACGTGGCATTACAATTTTGCGTGTCGCTTCCGTGTTGAGAGGAGTTAATAACTTGATACTAAAACGTGTAAATGCAATGTATATGGGCACAGAGAAAACTGATTCTAAACTCAAGACAGGCATTTTTGTTGGGCCCCGGATCTGAGAACTGATGTGTGATTCCGAGTTCAACAATATACTGAACCCACTTGAGTTTGCAGCATGGGAAGCATTTGTGTTGGTTGTGCAGAACTTTCTTGGGAACTACAGAGCTGAACATTACGTGGAATTAGTGGACAACGTGCTGAAGGCCTATCAGCTGTAGGATGTCTCTTAAAATGCACTTCTTGCATTCTCATCTTGATTTCTTCCCACCTAATCTGAGTGAGGTAAGCAATGACCAATGAGCATGACGAAAGGTTCCACCAAGACATTTCGGTCATGTAAACTAGGTCTCAAGGCCGGTTCAACCCAAACATGATGGGTCATTACTGCTGGTTCCTCCAACAACGGGTAACGAATTGCACACACAAGCACAAGAGCATGTCTCACACACTTCTGAACACGTCTGAACAGTGCCTCCGCTGACTATATTGAAAGGAAGAGTGTAAACTTGAAGTGTTGTTTCTGAATCATTCACAATGGGGCAGATTTCCCTATCAAGTTTACACCCTTCCTAAGATTACCATGTTCTAATGTTTTATTAACTTATTTTTCTGCAACTTGTTTATGTTCTTGGTTTGTAGACTGCACATTATACACGGAGATCAATCATTGTTATTTAAACATGACCTAAAAGTAATGACTCAGCACTCTGCCGTGTGATGGCAAAACCTTGCAAGTCCGGTTCTGGTCAAATTTGAGTTAGACCCAGTTAGACCAAATCTGGACTTACTAGGTTTGTCCTGTCCTCCAAGTGTACTTAAATTAAATATAGCATGAGCATTCACTTCGATAATGTTATGGCAAAACCTAGCAAGTTCACAGTTACCCTACCAAAGTGTTGGAAAAACCTAGTAAGTAATTTAGTCAATCACGTTGCAGTATATTGACCACGTGCATTCGGTTGTGACTCGTTGGTTTTCGTTTCGGAAATAAGCAGTCATTCTCGTAATTTAGTCGTTAAACTCGCTGCAATCGTTCTTTGTGCTAAATTGCACTATTACCTGTGGTTATGGCTTCTCGTGGGAAGGCAATGGTGTTCCTGGCGTTGAAAAAGGTTGAAGCAGAGGCAGCTTTACGAGGGACGAGCCAGTCAGCTGCTGCAGTCGGTGGTATTGGTACATGTGCTCGTGAGAGTGCAGCTGGGCCCACTGTGACATCTGACGACACAGACTGCAATATAGAAACACCAATCACCTTGTAAGTAGATCTTTACTAATGTTAATGCCAATGTGTTTCACTTAATTCAGAAATAAATTGTTTCTGCTTTGTATTATAGACCCTATAACAATAATGTGCAGTAAATTGCTATCGAGTAATAATTAAACAAATAGGGACATGTCATATCCATGAATTTGTTAATTTCATTCAGTCAAATTTAATATATATTATTAGTATTATTAGCTATGTCCAAATGATCGTAAGTTGTATCCACTAGTTGTTCACTTATTACATACACATCCATAGTGTACGTTGCAGGCCTGCTGAGGAGCATGCAGGTGATCTCCCTGCTGCCGTGGCTGGTGAAGCACCTCATTTTGTCACCATGCAACCACTTCTCATGCCAACAGAAACATTCGCTGATCAAGCAAAATGAAACTGGACAAGATGTTGATGACAGTGTACCATTGCCGAAGTAAGTTCTTTTATTGTTGTTTTACTTCTATAAATCTTTCACATATTCTTCTCATCACTAATACTAGGTCACCCACCATTGCTTATTGTAATCTCTTTCAGTTCATTGTATTTCAGCTAGTCTTATGTGCTGTTGGTAATTTATAATATGAACTGTTTCAGGAAAAGGTGACGAACTGTACCACAGAAGCAAGCTCATAACAAGTTGAAGTACCCTCTGCTCGATCCGTGTAGCAGATGCCGAAAATCGTGTAACACTTTGGTAACATCCACTGAAAGACAAGCTATCAATGCAAATTTTGGACTTTGCAGTTTGGAGAGAGACGTACTTGGATGGATGGGAATGTATTGATCAAACCAGCGAAGCAGAGGAAACACCATGTCGATCGGTACACACGCACACATACGCTCATCTACCATCTCCCGGTAAAGTCCTGCGAAAGAGTACCTGTTTGTAAAACGATGTTCCTGCACACCCTTGGACTAAAAACTGATGGAATGGAAACTGAATTTGTGAATTCGAAGCTGGCATCTCCAAATGCAATGACGGCCACTGTTGACAGACGTGGAAAATCGGCACCCAGCAACACATGTGATTGGACGCAGATTAAAGCTCACATCAATTCATTCCAGCCTCAGATCAGCCACTACAACAGGGAACATTCTCCAAACTGTCGGTATCTCGACCCACAGCTCACCATAACATCTATGTGGAAGGATTACAACACACAATACACCGACATAAGTTATGCTCTCTATCGCCGGGTGTTTGATAGTGAAAACGTAAGCTTTGCAAAGCCGTCCCAAGATGACAGCGATGTCTGCGCAATATTTACCTCACATACAAGAGATCTTGATGACAGCCATGATCGCGGAAACTGCCGTCAATGTGTTGATGGTGTAGTTCATCTACAGAGGGCGAAGGAAGCAAGACAAGCATACCAGGAGGATGCTGCGGCTGATCATGGCGGTAGCACTGATGTCTTTGCTGCAGATATGCAGTGCGTGATACTCTTGCCCAAGATGACAACGAAGCAGCATCTGTTCATCAGCAGGCTTGTTGTTTTTATGAGACCTTTGCTTCAATGACAAAGAAGTCAGAAGACTATGTCATACTGTGGCATGAAGGCATTGCTGGTAGGCTGGCTGGAAATGTTGCATCTTCTTATGTTAAAAGCATCAACTTGTCAGGTAAAGAAAATGTTATTTTTTGGGTATACAATTGCAGTGGTCAGAATAAGAACTGGTTTCTCTTTATTGCGCTGGCTATGTGTGTGAATCAGGAGTGGGGACCAGATACAATTGTGCTTAAATACCTTGAAAGAGGCCACACCTTCATGAAGGCAGATAGCATCCATGGTAGTATTGGGAAAAAAATGAAGAAGTCACCTGAAATACTAACATTTGATGACTTTGTTGAGCTCTGCAACAAAGCAGCACAAAACATCAAGCCTGTTATCTTACAGCACAGTGAGATGTATCTCTTTGAAGATGGCCACCGCAGTCGGCAGAGCAAAAGAGTCAAACTTCCTCTGCTCAGTGAAATTTGTTTTGTGGAATTTCGGAAAGGTAGCAAATACCTTCGTTTCAAGAGAAAATTTTCCGACGAAATACTAACTGAGGTGGATTTCTTGAAGCCAAAATTCTGCATCCAGTCGATGCCTGGTGTATTGGCCCAACCCAGAGGAGTTATGATAGACCACAAAGGAGAGCTTGGTCAAGATATCTGAAACATTTCCTGCAGCGAAGAGGAAATTCTGGCTGGAGCTGTCAACTAACGAAACCAGCAACGACCTGCTTGTTCAGTTTTCTTAGTGCAGTCATTGATGACACGTGGTCTGCACATATTTACTGCTATGTCGTAACTTTTATTTGTCATATTCCTGGAATATTCAGTACCGTCTTGCATGTAATTACATTGTTTACTTAGTGAATGCAATAAAAAAACGCCACTTGCTAGGTTCTTGTATGTTATTCGTAGAAGGAACTGAAATATCGTTGTCTGGAACAACCTAGTAAGTCATTTACCATCAATATCAACAGCATGATTTGGATAAAACTTTGTCCTGAAACAACTTACATATAATAATGATATAATATGACAAAATAAAGCTATATTGATATATGGTATCTTAATCCCATGACGCCAATGTTTTTCCTTGACAACTCGAATTGTCTGGAGCCGGACTTGCTAGGTTTTGCCATCACACGGCAGCACTGATATTAGATGGAGAATGTAGCAATCTGCAATAATAAAGTATCTGATATAACATGCTGGGTATCATTACTACAGATACATATTTTGAAAACCTGACATGCTGGGTAAATTCGGACTCCAGATTTGAAATCAGCTGCTCTGTTTTAGCCAAGAACACCTGCATTTCCCTTAGCAGCAGACAAAAAGTTTTTTGGTTTTGTTGTTGCCCATTGTTATAATGGTCCTATTAATTCCAGATTGACACTAGCCTTCACCCAGCAAGACTAGCTATTCATTTTATTGAGATATATTACCCGAGAATTTCTTTCAATATTGTAACTTTCTCATTTCATGAACCTTTTGATGTTAGTTATCGTGTACAGCCTGTGAGTGCTGGCTGCATCGTTTTAGGGAGCATAGCTGTGCCGCTGATGCAGTGCCCTCTATTAACAGTACACTGGTACTCATTTTGCCGACCTCAGAAGGATAACAGGCTGAGTCAACCACACCTGGTGTTAATTCAACGGTTAAAAACAGGGGCCCGAACTCAAGAACCCAAAGATATTATAAAGCCAGCCACCTTTACTGTTAAGCCAACACCAGGCTTCACTTTTTGGCATAAAGCATGTTTACTGTTTTGTTTTTGCCCCTCCCTCCAGTTCTTCAAGAGTGCTGCCCACAGTCATCTCATACTTTCTACCTTACCCACCCTTGTTCTCTTCCACTCTTGCTGACCCCCTCATCACCCATCCAACCCTTTCCTTTGTGCCACTCATCCACACCTGTGCAAGGTACTTCAATTGGCTCCAATTTAATCCTACGAGTCTGTGAACCTGCTGCCGTCTGTCGTTTAGCTTCACCAATGGGTCTAGATTACTGCATACAAAAATAAGTATTACTCTCATGACATATGGTTACGAACGAAAATGAATAGACTGTTCTTCTCTCTGCAAACGTCACATTGCTATAAATAAGTGGAAATTTCACAGCATAATTGTGGTAACTTGTGACGCTTGGAATGACGGCAATGTTTTAAAATGATCGCTGTAATAAAATTCCACAACTTCGCTCATTAAATGCAAGGGCACACTTGAAATATTGTTACCTGTCAGGTTGAAGGCAATTGTGGAATATTTATTTTTGCTCTATTCCTGTGAACTCCACAGGGAAATTCCCCAGATGGACGGAGAGAGCGATGTTGGCATCCGAGGTTGCACGTTTATGTTGATCACGTACAGTATTGAACCAGAATTGTCCCTTTCAATGTTTCTGGTTCTTGGCCTTCTCACAGTGCTGGTCCTGCCCATGGAAACATTCTGAAGATTCCTGCAAAGCAAAACACTTTGTTGGACAATACTGAGGAAGGAACCTCTGTGAGCGTTTTATTATGACTGATACTGCTTTTCACATCGATCTACAGGAGGCACCATTGCTTTATTACTGGAATTATTTCATCAAGGTGCATCTCTCGAGATTGCGGCAAGTTTGTCTTCTTCATGGTGTTATCTATTGTTGATCATAAACTGGACAAGCAGCTTGATTGTCTTTCCATAATTAGGATTGTACATTGCACAGTACTGTGTATATAGATATATAATAGCAAATAAAACCTGTCGTTTCAGGGAGGCGGGGAGGAGGGGGGGGGGATGGAGAGAGGAGGAGAGAGGGGAAGAGAGGAGAGAGGGAGGGTAGAGAGTGGAGGCAGGAGGGAGGTGAAGCTAGGAAGGTGGGAAGAGTGATGCCTCACCAAACGTTGCTATACACTGCAGGAGAGGTAGATGCGAGGAAGGGGAGAGAGAAAGAGAGAGAGGAAGAGAGGAAGAGAGGGAGATATATGAAAAAAAAAAAGAGAGAAATGTGAGGGGTGGAGAGAATGATATGTTCTGCTTAATGACTGATCACACACACAAAAAAAATCTCATGTCAGAACAGCTGTACACACAATGACACAACAGTCTGTACAGTAATCCATCTGTATCTGCAAAAGCTTCTGCAAAAGCTGCAATACATCTGCAAAAGCTTTGAACATGAACCAAAAGTAATCACTGAAAACATGGAAGTACTTACTGCTCACATATGACCTGATGATCCCATCGACCGTGAACATCGAAAACAAACCATTGCGACCAGATATCATACTTAGGTACAAAGAAGAGAAGAAGGCATTGTTGATTGAGGTGCTAATTCCAGTGATTTTGGACTAAACGATGCAAAAATCAAGAAAATAACCAATCACCACGACCTCAAGAATGAAGTGAGAAGATCCTGGAAGCTGAAGAATGCCAAAGTTGTACCAGTGATAGCTGAAGCTACAGGAATGATGACAAGGAACCTCACAGAGATATTAAACATAGAGGCAATACCCCTGGGCGCTCACCTGGAAGTGGCTGCAAAAGATAACCAGGCAACCACTGGTAGGCATGGATGACCCACAAAATATGTAACTGAGAAAAATGTAAATACCCATGGATTTTTTTTTCTTAATGCCATGAACGAACTTTGGGACATCATGGATGATAAAAGTTGTGGTCAAGTTTCATCGAAATTGTTTGTGGTGTCAGAAAAAAAAATACATTTTTTTGGGGGGGTGGGACACCCGCTTCCCCCATAGACCCTCCTTGACTCCAATTTTTTTAATGTTGTTAACAAACTTTAGTACATCACGGGTGGTGAAGATGGTGGTTGAGTTTCATCGGAATTGCATGTGTGGTTTTGGAGAAGAAAGCAAATACATATTTCGGTGGGTAACCCCCCTTAAACCTCCCACTATCCCGATTTTTCTAATATCATGAACAAACTTTGGTACGTCATGGGTGATGAAGGTTGTTGTGAAGTTTCATCAGAATTGTGTATCGTTTCTGAGAAGAAAGCAAATACCTCTTTGGGGGGGTAACCCCCCACTGGTAAACTCCTTCTGTAGACCCCTGCAGACCCCGTTTTTTTAATGCCATCACGAGTGAGAGATAGAGGAGTGGAGAAAGAGAGAGGGGAAGAGGGGAGGGGTCAGAGAGAGAGAGGGAGGGGTCAGAGAGAGAGGGGGGGGAGGTGTCGGGTCGGAAAGTGGGATAGGGGTGGGAGAGAAGGGTTGGGTTGGGAGGGAGACGGGTGAGGGATGCCGGCAAATGTGACGCATCGTTTATCGTCCATCCGAGAGACGACACGCATAGTGATGAATCACCTGGCCTGTGAAACACTGGGAGGACAGTTTGGAGCTGGGTTGGGATTCAAATTCAGGCTTCACAGAGTAAGCATGCGTACCTCTCGGCTTTCCTGCCATGATGTGGCGATTCCTTACTTCAGAACTGAAAAGATTTTTTTTCTCATTGTGATCATATAATTTATTGTCGTGTCCGGAGGGTTTAGCCCCTACCTGGATGGATGGCCAAACAGTTCTTCCCTGGAGGCCCACAGCCGAGACTGCCGGAGATGAATGCGCACATGGGAAAGAAATGCTAGACGCTTCACCAGGGCGGTAGCACAGCACAGGGGTTTTACTCTCGAAGCCACAATGGATACACGGACACCAGCAAATTAAATTAAATGGATAATTTAATGACAGTGATCAAATATGTACAATGACAATAATTCAAATTATAATAATGAAAGAAAAACGAGGTAATTCTTAAATCAGACACACACACACACACACACACACACACACACACACACACACACACACACACACACACACACACACACACACACACACACACACACACACACACACACACACACACACACACACAATAAAGAAATCCCTTATCGTTCCTTCACTTAGCTGAGTCCAGGCGATCTTTTAGGACTTGATGATCGAACTGCGTCGGCAGCGTGCAGGTAACCGCGCCCCAAAAATGGTGCCGAGCAATTCTTGAGGAAATATTTGACATCAGGGCTCCCAAACCAGGGTGTAGCTTCTTCGTTGACCATGCTTGCCGATCCCGCTCTCTCCATTCCATTACCGAGACATGCTCTGGTTTCTCTGATAGCCTCCCTCACACCAAACTCCAATCATGCGTTCACTCCTCACTACGAGCTGCTTTCCCGTCCTCTCTGATCGCCTGCCCCCCATATGCTCTTCTTCTTCCTGTTCACATCACACCCATCAATCACTAGCCTCGGGGGTGCCTGCTGTCATCCTTGGAGGCGGGGCTTCTTCCTCACAGTTTCTCCAAGCTCACAGTTTCCCTACTTAATTACATCGAGATGTCTCCTACATGTCCATGGACAAAGCAACTCCCTGAAGTCCTATCTCTCCAATGAAATCCCATCATCTACCCCACAAACGTAACACAGCCCCCTCCCTGGAACCGTAGCTCCTGCAAGGTTCAATGCGGGCGCTACCATTCCAGCCTTACCAATTACCAACTCACATCTAATTAGCCTTTGAAATAAAATAGGAGGCGCAGTGGGAAGTGAGCTGTAGCTAACTTACCTATTCTCCTTAACGTTCTCCACCCCTTAAACAAAACAATTCAATTTTTGCAAAACCCTTGGTTCCTCGCTCCCAACTCCTGGGGCGGGTGGGAAATGTCATTAAAATACACAAGTACCTGCTATAATAGACAGAACCCAAACCAAAAATTTAACGTTTGTACAACCCCCTGATAAAGACAGCATTCTCCGGTGGATGCCACAGTACCCAACGTTAGCTGCAGAGTCATCCAAATTTACCTATCCAAATTTCCGTGAGTCCTGTCTCTCTGGTGCAGGTTAGTGACATGGATTAAGTGAACCTTCCCTCACAAACTCTAACATAAACCCAATATCAATCATTCATTCCAACCCTGCAAGACCATGGCTTAAATGTTATTACACACATGTGTGATCCTCAACAAGGCAGCAGGGAGGTAATGTACAACAAAAATGGTGGGAGTGCTTCCGGTTGTGGTGCCTGCAGTCCAAAAACAAGTCGCCCGACTTACGACGACTTTGCCCCACCCTTCAACTATTCGGTCCCTGACAGCCAAATAGTTATTTTGCTGCACGTCCTGCCTGGGAAGGTCTCCACACCATCCAGGCTCTCTCAGTTTCATTCGGGTCGCCAGGGGTCTCTTTACCGCTGGTCGCCCAACTAGACCTCCCCTCCGGCGGGTCCCCATTTCCAGACACCACCAGCTGCCAGGGACAAATTACCTCGGGGTGGGGAGGGGGGGGGGCGCAGTCACCACTTCTCCAGAGCTTGATCCATTCCTGCAGACCAACATCTCATTTCCTCCCCTGTTGCCATTCAATTCTCAAACATTGCAATGTTTCCTACTCTGCCATGGCCTCCATACATGTTATAATTCACATTCACTCTCTGAATACAATTCAATTCTCTGCATAGAACAGACATCAACACCCAAGACAATTTTGGTTTCCAAGCCAATCCATCTACCGACCAATGAGTCACTCTCACCCTCTCCAATACAAATTACCCATGTTCCAATTTCTCACAAAACTGAACCCTTGGGATAGTAAGCACCAAGGCACTTTACCCAAAGTGCAAGTTGGTCGGGTCCAAGAGTGTCATCCACCCCTTCCAATTTTTCTTCGCACCTTTCCAATCCACCTTTGTGGATTCGTTACTTTCAACCTCCCTGAATTCCATACGCTTTTTTAAAAAAAATTAATTTGAACAATTGTCATTGTACATATTTGATTATTTTGCCTTCCTACTTCTAGTGTAGAACCACGGTATCACAATTGAAAGTTGAATAACGCGCCAAATGGCTTCACCACGCAATGCACGAAAGATTTGAAAAAAAACTTTGAAAAGCGAAACGTTAAATTTTTATTTGTATTTATCTCTGCCGAAGTGACGGGTCATATAACGTCGTCAAAAACGGGAAATATTGTGGAAGATAAAATTTCACATTTTTAGCGAGACAGCCACCGCCTGTTGCGCCGCAGAACAACACGTGGCCAATGCAGGTGAGTAGACCTGAACTTTACTCAAGTCGATCTAAATACAGTATTCAGTGACAGTGTGAATTTTGAAGAGCACTGGCTAAAGCACTCCAACAAAACGGTTGAGAAGAAACGGTCCCCTAGCACGCAATTAGCAATCACTGAACAGTCATATCCAACATACACCTCCCGGAGATACCCGAAATGTTAAATATGTCCGAATCGGACAAATGAACACTTTTCGAGGGGTCGAAACTGCTTGTTAGTTTGATTCTGGAGCTTAAATTTTGGAATTTTCCTGAGTTGAAGAGATACTCGTGGTGATTGCATGTGCGGAAATGAAATAAAGCAACGAACGCTAACATCTCAGGTGTTTATAAGCATTGTAATAAAAAAAGCGATTCGTAGCTATGATGAACTGGCATTCAATAATATGAGTGAGGAAAGTGAAAAAAAAAAACTTTATCATCAAGAAATTGTTGCGGCCTGTTCCAAGTCAAAGCAAGGTTGAGCCGGCCAAAAAACATGGTGGCTTCAGACCCCAGCAAAGTTACCCAGGAAACGCCTGAAGACCCCAAAGAGCGAGGTGGCCGAGGATTGCTTGATGCAGGATGTAATTAAATAAGGCTGTTAATTGTCTTAAAAAGGGGTGTCAACCAGTCCAGACAGCATCAGCCCACATGGCCTAAAAACCTGCTCCTCTGCTCTGGCTCACCCTCTCTCTGTCCTATTCACCCTCTCATTTGCTCAAGGTCAGCTACCACTGCTTGGAAATCAGCAAACATTACCGCCCTGCATAAAAAAGGTGCAAAAACAGATCCCTGCAACTACAGACCAATCAGCCTTCTTCCAATCATCAGCAATGTTACAGAATCAATCATCACCTCTGACATTAAATGCTTCCTCTTCTCCAATGGCTTGATTTCCGATCATCAACTTGGTTTCAGACCAGGTCACTCAACCCTGGATATGCTGCTTCTGCTCTCCCAACAATGGATGGAGGTACTAAATGCCAGACATGAAATCAGAGCCAAATCCCAAGACATATCACATGCTTTTGACACGGTCTGGCACCCTGCCCTGCTGACCAAACTTTCTTCAAATGGTATCCAAGGCCATCTCCACTCATGGCTCGCAGACGTCCTCTCCTGTCGCACCAACGTGTGGCCCTAAATGGAGTTCTCTCATCCCCTCTTCCTGTCCAGGCTGGAGTTCCTCAAGGTAGCGTTCTGGGCCCTGTTCTTTTTCTAGTTTTCATCAATGATCTCTCCGACTCTCTGGAAAATACTCTTTATCTCTTTGCTGATGACTCCGCCCTCTGCCGTACCATCTGTCATCCCTCAGACCGACAAGCCGCAGCTTCTTCGCTCTCTGAATATCTGGGTAAAATCACAAACTGGTCCAACTGGTGGAACATGTCCTTCAATCCTGACAAATCTCACACTCTCACTATGTCTCTCGGAAAGGACTGTTTAAATCCCCCCCCCCAACCACATATACTTTCTCAACAATCCTCTGGAAGAAGTCCTTTCATTCAAGCTTCTGGGTCTCACTATCTGCCATGATATGTCCTGGGAAAGCCACATTTCCAACCTGGCCTCCAAAGCCAGTCACCGACTGGGAATCCTCCGTCGTGCAAAGTCCTTCCTCGGCTCACCTGAGCTTCTGACCACATACAAAGCTTTAGTCTGCAGCCTGATGCATTACTGCCCTCCCCTCTGGGCTGGTGCTCCTGCCTCCCACCTTTTTTGGCTTCACGTTGTGTAAACCAAGGCATTTAGGATCATTGGTATCTCCCGCGATGAGGCTGAGTCTTTGGGTCTCTCACTCTCTCAACGCAGGCAAGTCGGTGGTTTTTCTGTCTTTTTCCGTCTCCTCTTTGGTCTCGCCCCCCTGCTTTGTCTGTGATATGCCCCCATGATATTCTGCATGGCACTCAAGGTCCACCAACAACCCCTTTCTGGTAAAACTACCAAAATCACGAATCACTGCTCACCTTCACCATTTCATTCCTCTGTTTCCCGCCTTTGGAATACACTCCCTCACTTTCTTCAATCCCATTCTTCCCTCCAGGCCTTCAAAACAGCTGTTCACCACCACCTCTTATCTTCCCCCATCCAAAACCTCAATCTTTTCTACCCCCGTAAAACCACCCTAAACCCACCTCCTTCAAATTCCCTGCTTTCCTTCCTGAAAGTCCCTGTAGGACAATATCTGTGGAAGGACCATCTTGTATACCCCATGTTCCCCACCCCATCCCTCTCCCTTCCACAGATCTCCTAATGTCTCTGTTCCCCACTGTTTTGTTCTCCCCTCTCCCGGCCCTCATGTCTCATGCCCCCCCCCCCCACCTTGCTGTACGTTGCGTGTTAGCTCTCATGCAAGCCTCGACAATGCATACAAAAAAAGAAAATTACGCCCAAACATGTATGAAGAAAACTCCATCCAGCCACCTCCAGAGATAATCACTGCCTGGACACGGACAGAGAGAGGAGAGAAAGAGATGTGCGGTCAGGTGTTTCCCCATGACGTGAAACACACCAATTTCCTCTAAGTTTGAGGAGAACACACCCTCTTGTTTTTTTGAGGCAATTTGAAGTTCAGGGAAATAGAGACGTGGAGTCTACCACTTCATCCACTCCAGCCCACCCGATGTTTAGTCCATGAAAGGTTTGAATTACTGCTTTCAACACATTTTCCACATTGTGAGCAGAACGAACACCAGTTTTTAATGAAAGTGAGCTTACAGGTAGCCAGGCATTCAAGGATGGCTGCAACAGGTCTCGCACTCTGTTTATTCCAACACTGGTGAAACAATGCATAAACGACCTGGAGGTTGAAATTCTGGAGAATAAAGGATTCCGAACTAATGGCTCATGTACAAACTTTTGGGCATCGTATGATACCTCTAAACATTGCACTCCGAGGACTTGCCAAGCATTCAAAAGGCTCTGATGAAAACTGGGGAGCTGAGACATGTCAACGTGTTGCAGGTCGATGAGGAAAAGTTCACGGTCATATTTCAGACCTTCCACTTTCTGTAAACAGGCGTTTGTGAGAGGTCGCCAAGGAACACACTCACTGTACAGTCGGCACTTGATCGTGGAAATTCGGAATGCCATTATCCGACTTGGGATATGCATCAGATTTTGACCACCCGCATTTCGGGGTATGCAGACCACGTTTGGGCCCAGCCAATGGTGGCCACCCCAGAAAAAAAAAATCAGTCAAAACCCTCTGAATGCCTGTGACCAAGTACCTCAGAGGTTCAAGTGGGATAACTTTATGCCAAATAAAAGGAACCACCAGGTTATTTATGATTGACACCTGTGTCTTTAGCGAGAGAAGTTGGTAGAATCTTTTCCACCTTGCCAGTTTCAATTTAATTTTTTCCAGGAAGTTCTCCCAATTTTTTTGTTCATACTCTTCAATTCCTAGAAATAAGCCTAAATATTTAAACCCCTCACTACTCCACTGTATTCCTCCTGGTAAAACAGGCAGGGACGAGGAAGGCGATCTGGGGCCCACCCACAAAGCTGCACTTTTTTCCAATTTACCCTTGCAGTAGAAGCAAGCTCAAACTGGGTAAGGCAACGAGAGACCTCAGAAACATCTTTTTGATTTGCAATAGCAACACAAATATCATCAGCATAAGCTGAAATAACGACTTTGGAGTTTTGTGAAAGAGAGACTCCTAACACTGAGTTCCGAAGTAAAACTAATAAAGGTTCAACGGATCGATTGTAGAGCATGCCTGATATCCATCAGGGCTGTGCGCTGCCTCGCTGAAAGGGGAAAGGGTAACAAAGACTATTATTAACCTTCAGCAGACAAGATGCATTTTTGTATAATAACTTAACATAAGCAATAAATTTTTCCCCAAACCCTGTTCTCCTTAGTACATCAAACAAAAAAGAATGGTTAACACTGTCAAAAGCTTTTTCTTGATCTAAAAGTAATAAACCAAAACCAGGAGATGTAATTCGACCGAGACTGATCAAGTCTCTCACCAAAAAAATATTATTGTATATGGAATGTTCTGGAACACAGTATGATTGATCAGTGCCAATCAAGAAAGAGATGACTTCCTTTAGACGGGTTGCAAGTGCTTTTGACAATATTTTATAGTCCGTGTTGAGGAGTGACACAGGCCGCCTATTTGTGGTCTCATGTAGATTTCCTTTCTTCGGAAGGAGACACAAAACTGCCCTCAGTGGCAATTCACCTTGTTCAACACTCTCCTGAAAGACCTCAAGAAGAGTAGGGCCTAGAATGTCCCAGAAAGCCTTATAAAATTGAGCCGGAAGGCCGTCTCGTCCAGGGGCTTTGTAACCTTTGCAAATTTCCTTACAAGTTATCTCCGAAGGCTGGAGTCGAGGATGCAACACCATTGCCACACCAGCCTTGGCTTCAACAAGCACACTCGAGAAAAAAAGACAACCTTTAAAGATTTTACACGACTCGTCCTCAGAAGACCGATTTGCATGCGTCTCCTGTAGCATTAGCACATCATTTTTTTCATTTTGGAAGAGCTGAAATACCTGGAGGTGACGAACACAACTGCGGCCTCCATTGATGTTCAGGGATGCTACTTTTATCTCCATTCTGTTAGTTATTCTTGAAGCTCTTTACCAGCCCGAGTAACACATTTCCTTAACCTTTCGTACTGAGGATCTGACATGTTAACCTGATAAGGTTCACGAATCATACTCCTTGCAGTTTTAATGAAATAGTGTAAATTCAGGAAGTAATCTTTGATTTTTACGTATCTTTTCCTGAATGTATAATCCAGGAATTTAATCACATTTTCTTGAGACACTAAGGTTGTGTCGTTTCCCCCTTCATCCTCTTGAGAGCTTAAAGCACTAAAATGTGGGGTAGAAGAGGTTTCATCTGAGTCAAGTGCTTCATCGATGGCCTCTCCTATTACTTGTGGAACACTTACTTTTGGCTCAACAGAAAAATTCTGCTCTGTTTACAGACTCCTCTAAATTTGCCTTGTCCATGTCCTTCCCCTCCACAACCCTTACATCATCATCTGTGAGGGAGGGGTTGACATTTAACTCACAGGGATTTTGCCCTTCATCTATTTCTCCATCACTGTCAAACATAGCTGTTAACTCGTCTGAACAAGTTTGGCTAACAGGACAAACACTTAAAACATCCTGAGATACCTCACTGTTCTCTGTGTCCCACTCGGAGTCGGCCAGTGGAGCAAGAGAAGTTTCCACATCCGCACACGACTCCGGTACCACCAAGGGGTTTCCAATGTGAGACGTCCCTTGG
>NC_140970.1:44461913-44624413 GCF_056783735.1 Eptatretus burgeri | reverse complement strand
GCGCCAGTTGCCAACGAGCTGAGGGTCCCCTTTTTGGTGATAAAGTAATTACTGCTCTACGACAGCTTGTTGGCAATTCCCCACATTGTAAAGAACTAGTAAAGACCTCCAAAAGCTCTGGACCTAGTAAGGACCAAAAGGATTTGTAAAACTCGATTGGGAGGCCGTCTAGTCCAGGAGATTTTACAGTCGGCAGAGAAGCAAGCGAGAGTGTAAGTTCTTCCAAGGAAGGTAAGGAATCAAGCTGGTCCCTTTGAGTAGTACTTAACGTGGGTAGATCAGACGTGTAGTATCGTATCACATCATTTGCCATAAATACGTCTGAGAAGAAGTTATAGATCTCCCTCTTTATGCTATTTTGTGATGTCACGATGTCCCCAGTTGAGAGCTTTAGGGTTTCAATTTGCCTTTGATGGGTGGTATTTTTTATCAAAATGAAAGAAATTTTTTGTTGGAGAGTCCAAATTATAAATCTGATCCATCCGTAATCGGATCATAGCACCTTTCACTTGATAGTCAACAAGATCATTTAAAAGGGCCTTTTTTTCCAGTAGCAGATGGTTATTTGTTGCACTGGGGTTGTTTGCAACATCAGATTGTAACTTTAGTATTTCATTTTCGAGTACAATCCTTTCCTTTTTTGCACTAAAAGATGAGAAGTGATTAAACTGTTGGCAAAAGACAGCAATCTGTGCCTTTGCGTAGTCCCACCATAATCTAGGGCTACTTAAACTATTCTTTCGTTCGATGAGGCTATTCCAAAACACCCTAAAGGCTTCACAAAAAGTAACATTCTCAAGTAACATGACATTAAACTTCCAATACGGACTGCCATGTTGCTGCAGAGCAAGCTTAAAGGAGAGTGTTGTCACCAGATGATCAGAGAAAAGAGAAGGCACGATATCAGATTTTAATATCTTATCAAGCATTGGAGCATTGACATAAATTCTGTGTAACCGAGCTGGAGTGTGTCTCTGGGACACACATCTTAACCAGGTGAACTGACGTTGTATGTGGTGTTGGATACGCCAAACATCCATGAGTCCCACAGTTTTTATAATTTTTTCCAAAGTTTGAGCAAATTTTGAATTTGGCTCCACACTGTTTCTGTCTAAAGCAGGGTCAAGGGTACAGTTGAAGTCACCACTCATTCTAAAGCAGCAGTTCAAGTCAATTGTGCTTAGAAAGACCTCTAGTTTAAGGAAGAAGTTATACTTTTCAGCATTCTCATTGGGGGCATAAATGTTTACAAAAATAAAGATTTGATTGTTAGCAATGAACTGAAGACAAGCCAGATGTCCAGGAATTATTTCATTATAATGAACTTGCGAGAGTGTTAATGAAGGAGAGACAAAGAAAGCAATCCCGGCAGTGAAGGAATTTATATCACTGAAGAACCACTGACCCTTCATGAGCCTTCTCCATTGGGCTTGGACAGTCAGATCTCCATGCGTCTCTTGTAATAACAAGACATCCAGGTGCAAACGCCGAGTCAGGTCTTTTACCTGAACTTTGCGTTCTGAACTAGAACCACCATTAATGTTTAGACTTCCAAAATTGGCATTCATGTGCTGAGAAAGGTAAAGAAGAAAAAAAAAAAAATAAATCAGAGAAACACACCGTAAAGAACTCACTAAAGAAGCTCCTGTCGAGCTTTCTGGATCATTTTTTTTAACCTGTGTTTCTGAGCCTCATGAAGTTTGGGGTGACGGGGTTACGCACAATTTCTTTCAATTTCGTAATTAACACCGGAAGATCAGGGAAATGATGTTTCAGTTCAATATTTCTCTTACGATAATAGTCCCTCAAGAAGTCCCGAAGCTCGTCATCCGAAGGTCTGCTTTCAGCCTTTAGGATCTGAGAGGAGTCATCTTGACTTTCACCATCAGATTCCTCACATGGGGAATCCATCGGTGTTTCAGTTTCATTGTGAGCATCGCATGATTGCTCGGTTTCAATGAAACAATCTTCTTCGGCCCCTTATGTATCAGAGTTACGTCTGGGGATTCTTGGGAATGTAAGAGGGGACTCCAAACTTGTCCGCGACATGGCCACGGTGCTCGGGTCATGAGTGTCACTCTCCATTGGAGAATTTAAACTATCCTCCATTGTTCCCTTAGTGTCCATATTTGCCTCATTTATTGTTTTGTTAGAGAGAGACTGGAAAAGTTTCTCTTCCTCCTGTGACTGTTGGATATGTGAGCAGTCTACATTAGGAACGTCCTTGTGCAAGCGGACGCTCTCTGTGGGGTTGGAAACGCTGATTGGGATTGGCAAGTTTGATACGATTCTGGATTACTTTCTTCTTCCAGAAAGACAAATCTGTTATTACATGGAATTCCAGTAATTACATTTTCACTGATTTGCCTTTTACCAGAAGGTGACACACGTGGTGCAGGGGATTTACGTTTTTTTAAACTTTTGAGACGGTGATGAACCCCTCACTTACACTGTCCATTGGCTCATTGGGAGGGGGAGTGTCCACTCGTTCAGCCGGTTTATCCTGTCCGTTCGTTGAAAGGGAAACGTTAACATTAATTCCACGTTAACGTGGAAAGCTGTGTTTTGCGAAGAGGGCAAAACTGTTTCATGTGTCCCACTGCACCACAACCAAAGCACTTTAGGGTGTCAGTGTTAACATATACTCGGTAGTCCTGACTATTTACAGTGAACTTTAAAATGACGTTCAGAGAGGGATAATCCTTGCTGAGTACCATAAATACTTGTCTTCGGAAACACATCACGTGACTGGCACGTTCATCTTTGCAGCCCAAAGGGAGCATTATTAGGGGGGACACACTGTGTCCCAAGAGCTGCAGCGCTTTCAGGTTTACACTACTGCTCAGGAATGGCAGTACATTTGAGATCACCACTTTCTGAGCAGGAGTATCTAAAGGATACGTCATCACAAAGTGTCCAGAGTCGAGGGACAGGCCTTGTTGGATGATGAGAGCAACGTGCTCTTCGTCGGACACAAACACGATAACTCGTTTATTCATCCGTGACGCGGCTCGTACCTCACCGGACCCGATAATGTTCCCGATCGTGAGAACAATCGCTTCCACCGAAACGCCCTCCGGTGGAGAGCATGCAATGCCATTCTTGCGCAATAACCGTTCGAACGCGGCATATCGCTGCGAGCGAGTGGCCGCCATGTTTCAACTCACGACGCTCCACGTCTTCCTAACGCAGGAAGAGGAAGTTACCAATACACTCCAACTTTTCCCAAACCTTGGGAAAGGGAGCGCTAACTGAACAAAATAAGGAAAGATAAGTGAAATAAAAAAGCAAAATAAAGGTTTCAAGCGAAAAGTTTTTGAATTGTAAAATGACTAACAGGGCACCGCCTAGAAAACCGACGATACCCTGACTAGCGCCACGACGTGCTCTCTCTCTTTCTCTACACAGAGGGGAAACACGGAAAAACCTCACAAACAAAACACACGAACACAGAGGAACGAAATGGGAAATGTGAAAAACACAAACCAGCACAACGGAGGACAGGTTCTCACGACATGGGGCAAGTAGCAGCCATGACAGTACACACAACGTACCAACGGCCAGCAGAGGGCGAGAGAAAGAGAGAAAGACAGAAAGAGAGAAAGAGAGAAAGAGAGAAAGAGAAAGACAGAAAGAGACAGAAAGAGAGAGACAGAAAGAGACAGAGAGAGAGAGAGAGAGAGAGAGAGAGAGAGAGAGAGAGAGAGAGAGAGAGAGAGAGAGAGAGAGAGAGAGAGAGAGAGAGAGAGAGAGAGAGAGAGGAAAGAGTGTGAGAGAGAGAGAAAGAGAGAGAAAAGAGAGAGAGAGAAAGAGAGAGAAAGAGAGAGAAAGAGAGAGAGAAAGAGAGAGAAAGAGAAAGAGAAAGAGAAAGAGAAAGAGAAAGAGAAAGAGAGATTTACATTTAATTACAAAAGTATAAAAAACAATTTATAAAGGAGAAACATTTTTCATAACGACACAAAAGTTACATATTGAAGAATGCAAGGTTACATCATGATAGCAAAAGTGATCAGTCTGTGATTAAAAGACCATTTTGAACAGTACAAAGTGCATCATTCAGAGCCCACACACTTTTAAGAATGCACATTTTGTTTATGAAGGTGTAAAAAGAAAATTCCATTTAAATATAGGCAAAAACGATTCCTTAAAACAAAGCCAGAAGGTTATCAGCACACCCTGAAATATTTTCAATTTTTGCTTTCCTTGTGCGATAAATTGACTTATTTTCAGTGGCAATGAGAAAATTGGCCAAAATCACTTCCAGTGGATGTGTTTTGGATTCAAAGCCAAAAATAAAAACTTTTAAAGTGAACTTCAAAGAAAGCTTGGAGCACAATTCACAAAGCAAACCAAACAAAGGGATCAAGCGTGCACATTCAACATAAACATGTGACAAGGTAGCGAGAGTTCCACAGAAGGGACATTGGTCAGGTATTTCAGAGGAGAAAACATGCAGGAGTTTATTGGTCAGTAATACCCAATGTGCCAGCCTCCAAGACAGGTCAGCAGTTTTCTTTGGAATAAGAACATGGTAAAAGGCTTTCCAGTTAGGTTGGAAGGGGAATTCTGGAGGCAAGTAGTTGTGCCACTTCCTTGAATGCCAAGTTCCTAAAGAAGGTCGAATTGCTTTCACACAGGTCTGGGAAATGTGACGTTTTCTCAAACCTACTTGTGGTGTGATTCCAAAATGTATTTTTGGTAAATGTTTTACAATTGAACTGGAAATCATGACAGTGGTAGTGAGTTCGAGATTTGGGAAGAGAGGATTTGATTCGTGAACAGTTGAGCCATCACCAGTGCGAGGAGATCTCCACCAGTGTACCTTAACTCTCCGGTACACCTGAAATACTTCACATAATAAAAAAAGATACTTGGCGGTAGGACCGTATGCCAACCTTGTATTGGTTGCTAGTGCTGCAGCACTCAACCATCTCGTGTTGTCAATCATTACATCAGAAACGCAATGGACACCGTTCTGAATAAAATGACCGATAAAAGAACGCTCCATTCTTATTCTTTTAAAAAGAGAGTTGTGAAACAGAGGTTCCTTCAAAAACATATCTTTGTTGTAGGAAAGATAATCACGGTCAACTATAACAACACGCCAAGCATTTAAAATGCTGTTATAAAAAGGTGGAAGCAAGGACAAATCAATACATTTCATATTCATTAAAAATAATCCTGATGAAAAGTCAAGCATACCAGCTTGACGAAGGATAAGAAGAGCGGCGGACCTCCAGCCCAAGTCCGACAGACCGTGGAGAAGCCGCCATATTGAGAGGTGGCCTTGAAGGCCATTGCCCTGCACGCAATGTCCACAAGACCCTGTCCACCTTCCTCCAATGGAAGATTCAGGATCTGTGGACGAAGCCAGTGTTTTCCACTCCAGAAAAAATTGGTTAAGGTTTTCTGTATGTTCAGCAAAAAAAGTTCAGGAGGTGGTTTGGCTTTGATCCTGTTCCACAATAGAGATGCTGCTAAGTTATTGGTGACCAGGACTCGGCCTCGATAAGACAGCAGAGCCAGTAAGCCTTTCCATTTCAGCAGTTTTTGTTCGAGAGCTTCAGCGAGACCCTCCCAATTCTTTGCTTGTGTTGCTGCATCACCGATGAAAACGCCAAGGTACTTCATTCCGTTGTTCGACCAGGTGAGGCGTTCCGGAAGAACAGGCATGGGCAGCTGGCATGGGCCGATCCACAGTGCCTGGCACTTGTTCCAGTTTATTGCAGCTGAAGAAGCTAAACCATAATAGTTCAAGCAGTCCACCAGTTTCTTGATCTCCTTGCTTGTGCAAACAATGGCACAAATATCATCAGCATCGGCAGAAACTTTCACAGGTTTTACTTGCAGCTTTGTGTAACCAGTTAAGAAGCTGCGAACTTTGATTGGGAGAGGCTCGATAGTAAGAGAGTACAAAATGCCAGACAAAGGACATCCTTGGCGGATACCCCTTCCAACCTTTACAAGTGAAGTCAATTCAGAGTTTACTCTGAGTACTGAGGAAATGCCATGATAAAAGTTTATAAGGGAGGTAAACCTCGGACCAAGTCCAAAACGCTCGAGAACCTTGAAAAGATATGCATGACTAACACAGTCAAAAGCTTTCTCTTGGTCGAGCACAATCAAACCAAGATTATCAATTTTAGCTTTACACACATCCCAAAGATCTCTTATTAGGAATATGTTATCATGTATCTGTCTGTTAGGGATACAGTAGGACTGATCACTTTGAATCAAGGATTCTAGAAGGGGGGGAGATGTGTCGAGCTAAAGCTTTGGAAAATATTTTATCGTCAGAAGTTAAAAGAGAGATTGGGCGCCAGTTGCCAACGAGCTGAGGGTCCCCTTTTGGTGATAAAGTAATTACTGCTCTCTACGACAGCTTGTTGGCAATTCCCCACATTGTAAAGAACTAGTAAAGACCTCCAAAAGCTCTGGACCTAGTAAGGACCAAAAGGATTTGTAAAACTCGATTGGGAGGCCGTCTAGTCCAGGAGATTTTACAGTCGGCAGAGAAGCAAGCGAGAGTGTAAGTTCTTCCAAGGAAGGTAAGGAATCAAGCTGGTCCCTTTGAGTAGTACTTAACGTGGGTAGATCAGACGTGTAGTATCGTATCACATCATTTGCCATAAATACGTCTGAGAAGAAGTTATAGATCTCCCTCTTTATGCTATTTTGTGATGTCACGATGTCCCCAGTTGAGAGCTTTAGGGTTTCAATTTGCCTTTGATGGGTGGTATTTTTTATCAAAATGAAAGAAATTTTTTGTTGGAGAGTCCAAATTATAAATCTGATCCATCCGTAATCGGATCATAGCACCTTTCACTTGATAGTCAACAAGATCATTTAAAAGGGCCTTTTTTTTCCAGTAGCAGATGGTTATTTGTTGCACTGGGGTTGTTTGCAACATCAGATTGTAACTTCAGTATTTCATTTTCGAGTACAATCCTTTCCTTTTTTGCACTAAAAGATGAGAAGTGATTAAACTGTTGGCAAAAGACGGCAATCTGTGCCTTTGCGTAGTCCCACCATAATCTAGGGCTACTTAAACTATTCTTTCGTTCGATGAGGCTATTCCAAAACACCCTAAAGGCTTCACAAAAAGTAACATTCTCAAGTAACATGACATTAAACTTCCAATACGGACTGCCATGTTGCTGCAGAGCAAGCTTAAAGGAGAGTGTTGTCACCAGATGATCAGAGAAAAGAGAAGGCACGATATCAGATTTTAATATCTTATCAAGCATTGGAGCATTGACATAAATTCTGTGTAACCGAGCTGGAGTGTGTCTCTGGGACACACATCTTAACCAGGTGAACTGACGTTGTATGTGGTGTTGGATACGCCAAACATCCATGAGTCCCACAGTTTTTATAATTTTTTCCAAAGTTTGAGCAAATTTTGAATTTGGCTCCACACTGTTTCTGTCTAAAGCAGGGTCAAGGGTACAGTTGAAGTCACCACTCATTCTAAAGCAGCAGTTCAAGTCAATTGTGCTTAGAAAGACCTCTAGTTTAAGGAAGAAGTTATACTTTTCAGCATTCTCATTGGGGGCATAAATGTTTACAAAAATAAAGATTTGATTGTTAGCAATGAACTGAAGACAAGCCAGATGTCCAGGAATTATTTCATTATAATGAACTTGCGAGAGTGTTAATGAAGGAGAGACAAAGAAAGCAATCCCGGCAGTGAAGGAATTTACATCACTGAAGAACCACTGACCCTTCATGAGCCTTCTCCATTGGGCTTGGACAGTCAGATCTCCATGCGTCTCTTGTAATAACAACACATCCAGGTGCAAACGCCGAGTCAGGTCTTTTACCTGAACTTTGCGTTCTGAACTAGAACCACCATTAATGTTTAGACTTCCAAAAATTGGCATTCATGTGCTGAGAAAGGTAAAGAAGAAAAAAAATAAATAAATCAGAGAAACACACCGTAAAGAACTCACTAAAGAAGCTCCTGTCGAGCTTTCTGGATCATTTTTTTTAACCTGTGTTTCTGAGCCTCATGAAGTTTGGGGTGACGGGGTTACGCACAATTTCTTTCAATTTCGTAATTAACACCGGAAGATCAGGGAAATGATGTTTCAGTTCAATATTTCTCTTACGATAAGAGTCCCTCAAGAAGTCCCGAAGCTCGTCATCCGAAGGTCTGCTTTCAGCCTTTAGGATCTGAGAGGAGTCATCTTGACTTTCACCATCAGATTCCTCACATGGGGAATCCATCGGTGTTTCAGTTTCATTGTGAGCATCGCATGATTGCTCGGTTTCAATGAAACAATCTTCTTCGGCCCCTTATGTATCAGAGTTACGTCTGGGGATTCTTGGGAATGTAAGAGGGGACTCCAAACTTGTCCGCGACATGGCCACGGTGCTCGGGTCATGAGTGTCACTCTCCATTGGAGAATTTAAACTATCCTCCATTGTTCCCTTAGTGTCCATATTTGCCTCATTTATTGTTTTGTTAGAGAGAGACTGGAAAAGTTTCTCTTCCTCCTGTGACTGTTGGATATGTGAGCAGTCTACATTAGGAACGTCCTTGTGCAAGCGGACGCTCTCTGTGGGGTTGGAAACGCTGATTGGGATTGGCAAGTTTGATACGATTCTGGATTACTTTCTTCTTCCAGAAAGACAAATCTGTTATTACATGGAATTCCAGTAATTACATTTTCACTGATTTGCCTTTTACCAGAAGGTGACACACGTGGTGCAGGGGATTTACGTTTTTTTAAACTTTTGAGACGGTGATGAACCCCTCACTTACACTGTCCATTGGCTCATTGGGAGGGGGAGTGTCCACTCGTTCAGCCGGTTTATCCTGTCCGTTCGTTGAAAGGGAAACGTTAACATTAATTCCACGTTAACGTGGAAAGCTGTGTTTTGCGAAGAGGGCAAAACTGTTTCATGTGTCCCACTGCACCACAACCAAAGCACTTTAGGGTGTCAGTGTTAACATATACTCGGTAGTCCTGACTATTTACAGTGAACTTTAAAATGACGTTCAGAGAGGGATAATCCTTGCTGAGTACCATAAATACTTGTCTTCGGAAACACATCACGTGACTGGCACGTTCATCTTTGCAGCCCAAAGGGAGCATTATTAGGGGGGACACACTGTGTCCCAAGAGCTGCAGCGCTTTCAGGTTTACACTACTGCTCAGGAATGGCAGTACATTTGAGATCACCACTTTCTGAGCAGGAGTATCTAAAGGATACGTCATCACAAAGTGTCCAGAGTCGAGGGACAGGCCTTGTTGGATGATGAGAGCAACGTGCTCTTCGTCGGACACAAACACGATAACTCGTTTATTCATCCGTGACGCGGCTCATACCTCACCGGACCCGATAATGTTCCCGATCGTGAGAACAATCGCTTCCACCGAAACGCCCTCCGGTGGAGAGCATGCAATGCCATTCTTGCGCAATAACCGTTCGAACGCGGCATATCGCTGCGAGCGAGTGGCCGCCATGTTTCAACTCACGACGCTCCACGTCTTCCTAACGCAGGAAGAGGAAGTTACCAATACACTCCAACTTTTCCCAAACATTGGGAAAGGGAGCGCTAACTGAACAAAATAAGGAAAGATAAGTGAAATAAAAAAGCAAAATAAAGGTTTCAAGCGAAAAGTTTTTGAATTGTAAAATGACTAACAGGGCACCGCCTAGAAAACCGACGATACCCTGACTAGCGCCACGACGTGCTCTCTCTCTTTCTCTACACAGAGGGGAAACACGGAAAAACCTCACAAACAAAACACACGAACACAGAGGAACGAAATGGGAAATGTGAAAAACACAAACCAGCACAACGGAGGACAGGTTCTCACGACATGGGGCAAGTAGCAGCCATGACAGTACACACAACGTACCAACGGCCAGCAGGGGGCGAGAGAAAGAGAGAAAGACAGAAAGAGAGAAAGAGAGAAAGACAGAAAGAGAGAAAGAGAGAAAGAGAGAAAGAGAAAGACAGAAAGAGACAGAAAGAGAGAGACTGAAAGAGAGAGACAGAGAGAGAGAGAGAGAGAGAGAGAGAGAGAGAGAGAGAGAGAGAGAGAGAGAGAGAGAGAGAGAGAGAGAGAGAGAGAGAGAGAGAGAGAGAGAGAGAGAGAGAGAGAGAGAGAGAGAGAGAGAGAGAATGTGGTGTGAGGGGAAGGAGAGGGCAATAAAATGCGTCCAAACAACATTTTCTTTTTCACCTCCGGGATCTCTATAAAACCAAGTGGGAGCATTTAAATCTCATGCTCTTTACCTGGCAAAGGCCAGCCTGCATGATGCTCACAAATTCAGCAACCTTTGCACCCTCCCGTCAGCTCACTCCGAATCTGATTCGTGCATACTACACTCTGGGGAAGCAGTTTTGAATTTGAAACTACACCGTCAGTCCTTACCAATCCCGTTAACAGAGGGGAGGGTGTGAGGTAATGGGGAGAGAGAGGAAGGGGAGAGGAAATTGGGGAGTGGGGAGAGAGGGAGAAAGTGGAAGAGGAGAGAGAGGAGAGGGGGGAGGAGAGAGTGAGGAGGGGGAGAAGGGGGGGGGGATTCTGACAGATGTGACATCCATTTTAACCTTCTTCTGAGAGATGGCACACACACTGATGTATCACCCTGCCTGTGAAACACCAGGATGATAGTTTATAGTTGGGTCAGGATTCAAACCCAGGCTCGACAGCTGAGAGCGAGTGTACCTCTTGGATATCCTCCCATGATGTGGCGATTCATTGCTTTGTAACAACTGAAAACATTTTTTTAAATGTTTTATTGTTTTTAAGTGTTTATCGCTTAATTGATCATCATATTAAGTGATGTCTGATTAAAGTTAGTCACACATAGTAATACTGTTAATCAAAGTAAAAAATAAATATGTTTAAATAAGGATATTGCATTTCTGTGTTGACTGACTGTCTGAATAGACTTTTGAGGTTATGGGTCCATTCATGTTGAGTAATCTACTGATGTGGACTGGCGACTGGGGTTGTGGATCCACCGTTTGGAGAGGTTCTGGGCTGAAAGGATCGAAACCTCGATGAAAAACGGTGCCCAGCTAATGATCCAGGCAGTTGGGAAACCAGTCAATTGCTTACAAGTTAAGGTTATACATTCAAATAAAATCGCTTTTGTAAGCACTTACCAGTGCATAATGTGTGTGTGTGTGTGTGTGTGTGTGTGTGTGTGTGTGTGTGTGTGTGTGTGTGTGTGTGTGTGTGTGTGTGTGTGTGTGTACAAGACGACCCGTGAACCCATTGGGTTCCGATTGTGACAGCGTTGATATAATTATTTCAAAAATACAAAATAAAGATAGCTCCAGCAAACTACACCGCTGAGGTTGTTTGCATTGATCAAATTCTCCCGAAGAGTACTTGACTGAATCGGGAATTGATTTTTTAATAATTTTTTCGTTGCCCGATTTTAACGAAACTTAATACTGCATAACGCAGGAGAATGGTGAGTAATGTGGGCTGAAAATTTTTGTGCTATCATGTACCGTTTGGCCTGTATTTCAGGAACATACATACAAGATGAGGCATTGCGTTGCGATAAGCACTTCCTCAATCTCATATAGACATGTCCTGCATATGTGAACACCAACGCATCATCTCCAACCCAGAGGTTTCAGTCCAGCAATTCATGTCAAAAGACAGAGATTTTGTGGTCAGTATTGGTTAAACATAAATGGAACCACCTATCCAGATTTTGGACTTATTTGCTCTCATCAGGATGGCATACCATATAAATATCTAACCAATACTGACCACAGTCGTTGTTTAAATTAAAATTGTACCTCCTGACTGTAACGGTGAGCATTAGCTCCAGATTATATCTCAGAGAGCAAAACCGCATAATCCGTAAATAACAAATACCTCTCTGCCACTGAGACAATCTGTCCCGCTAATGCAAACCAAGAACCAGGAGGCACGTGTGATCAGGAGGAGATAAAACAAAAATGTGTAGAGCATGCAAAGCGCTCCCCTGATCTGCTCTGGACATAAGTCCTGCACATGTGCACACCAAAGCGTCACCTTCAACCTGGAGGCTTCAGCCTGGCCACTCCTGTCAAAAGACAGAGATTTTATGGTCAGCATTGATTAAACATCACTCTATCGTGGCACCCACTCGTTCTGTCCAGTGTTCGTCATGCTCAGTCAGTTTGACCAGATCTCTCAGCGTTCACCCAAGGAACGACCCCATGACACAGAGTACATGAGCCGCTGCACCATCCAGACTGAATGAATCGTTAAAGCCTCCATAGACCCCACAAATCGGTACAATGGCATGTCTGCAAAGGCCAATTTTTCAAAGCCAATCTGACTCTCTGAGGCTCCCTGCTCCAATCCGGCAGTTCAGATTCGTTGCTCGAGCGCTGGAGTGGGGCCAATTCACCTCCTCGTTGATGTGACAACTGGGGTTGCTGGAATGGTAGTTATGGCAGCCTCGTATGGCGTCTATCTGGTCGAAACACCGGTGAAGCAACATGGCCCAAGAATGTGCATTTCAAAGGGGTCTGGGTACAGAGATGTGGCTGTTGGAAAGAGAGGGAATGGGGTTGGAGTTTGGAAGGTTGGTTCAGGAAGGGAATGAGGTTGGAGTGGGGAAGGTTCTACCTCCAATCACAACCCATTTCCATGTTCACTTATATGAATGAATGGCTTCAAAACTAAACACTCACTATGGAAATATCTAAACTCCAGGGTTCTTGTAAGTGTTTGATGTAACTCCCTGGGGTCCATTTGCATAACTGCAACAGTATTATTACATAATCGTCACAACTAAGTACATGAGATTCAGAAAAAAAAATCACTTTGATCTTATCCTATCACCCGCGACTTACCTTGTTTGTACTAGTTTCATGATTGATGACAACACAATGCGATTGAAACCACATTTTTGTTATCTGCATGCAGTGTTCCATATTTGTCATTTCTTCTTCCATACACAGCACAGTACTGATCTCTAACTGTTTGTCTTGCAATGGAAATGGTGCACCTTCAGCAGTGGGTGTCCCTTAGCAGCCGGGGATATCGAGGAGCTCTACTCGGTGTCACACAGACTGGGACAAATGTTTTCTTTGTCAGGGGGACACACCAGAAATACTACATTGTCCAGCTAATTCAAGACATGGTACAGAGGGAGTAGGTTACAAGGGCACAGCTGACAATCTCGTAGATATCAGGAAGATTGATTGCATGCTGAAAACAATACAGTTGTCATGACTGGATGATGGTGAGGGCATGGAGGCAACATTCCGGCAGCACAAGGCCAGATATCATGATTCATGTAGATCGCAGTTTAACAAAACCAAACGACAATGGGCAAAAGAGAAAAAAAATCCCCTGGTGAAGATAGTGCTGACATTTTTAAGAGGTACACTGGTAAGAGCATTGAAAAGGTCCGTCTGCTGCTGCAACATGTTTTTTATGTGGTGAATCGGCAGCTTGAGACTCATTTTATGAAGCATCAACATTTAAGCTTGATGTTCATGTCAGACAATATTGTTGTAGTTTCTCACCACTCCAGCGTGCGAGCGACCGCTTTTAACAAATCTCAGCCGCGCGCCCACCGGATGTGGCAAACCTAGTCGCAGCTTTCAGATCAACGCCGAAATCCAGCTACGGGTGTGTTTTTAATCACACCGAAAATCAGCCAACTCTTCTGTCCACGAGCGACAGGGTCCGATCGCCGAATTGTCGATTTACCTAATTATGCACGCAGACAGAATGCCGGGGATTTACACCTCGACGGGACCTGCTTGGAAACGAGCCGCGTCTGCAGCTCGCTCCGTTCGCGATTTGCCGAGCGGTGTATATCGCCAAGCCCCGCCGGATCCGATTACTTTATCGGCTATTTAAAAGCCAGCTTATATCCCGCATGCAATACAGCAGCTCAATGAGGGAAAGGAGGCAATGAACAGGTGGACATTCAAACAATGACATTTATTTATACACACGTAAGCAGTCATACACGTATGCAATGAACCACATATGCAATCATGTAGTCAATAAAGCAATGCAGGAACGAGCAAGACAAAGAACTACAACCATTCTATTTATTATGTACACTTACTAAAATTCTACTTAAGGACATGGCGCCACAACGTTCATACAAAGAAAACCCCAGGAAAGAAAAGGGCAGAACTGGACCTCGTGGGCCTTTAATAGTTCACGGAGTTGTGGAGACCACAAGAGCTCCGAGAGGCCGTGCTGGTTACCTGCCACCTTCGTGGTGACTCTCTGGTTGACCCTCGACGTTTCGTCGACATGGCAGTTGGCGCTGCGTGATTTGCTTGGCCCAGGCCCCGCCGTGCGGCCTGGTGGTTCCAGCCTAGCCGACGACGCCTCCAAGGAACGAACGGGCCTTTGCTCTTACGAGAGTTGATGCTCTTTTAAGAGCCCGCCCATTCCTCAGCGTTGGCGACCTCTCTCCGGCTTTCTCCACCGACCCGTGGTTCTGCGCGGCACGGCAGGCTGGATGCGCTCCGAGCTCCGACTGCCCTCCACTGGACTTGAACCTTGGCGGGCTGCTGGCTTCCTCCGACTCAACGCCAGCTCAACTCCAGACTTCCACTCTCTGCAGCTCCCCAACAGACTGCTTGCTTGGCGTTCAGTGTGCCTTTATATGGGGTCCATGAGTGAGTTTGATCTCTCACCTCTCATCTCTCACCTCCCCGCTGGCTCCGCTCCTTTTGCGATTCTGATCCGATCTCTTTGCGAAACGCGGAGAGAGCGGACATGGGTAAAATCATCAATCATCATGTTGCAGGAATCATCGGCTCCCGCCCCAACGAGGGAGTCCCCGCGTCTGGTGGCAGAGATGTTGTTCGTTGGGATTCGCCGTGGCTGGCGAAAAGATGGCGGCGCAATGGAGATGAAGGTGAGGTGATGTTGTGGTTGCTTTGTGGTGGGGATGGTGTGGTTGTTGAGATAATGGTTGTGGTTGGCGCTGTGGTGGGGATGGCGTGGTTGTTGAGAGGCCGTTGTGGTTGTTGAAGTAGTGGTTGTTCCAAAATAAAGATAGCAAAAGAATAATACTGACTCAAAGATCACAGCCCGGTTACACGAATAATTCCCTTTAGACATCGGTGGGGGAATCTAATCTGAACACACACTTATTGACATAACTGATCTCTGGGAAGCCTGAATGGTGTTCTGTGAATTTCCACAACCGTAACAATATGCTCTCAATTTGCAGGATAAGCCTCTGCTCATAAAACTAAGTGTTGGTAACTTGGTTGTCCAAGAAGCCAAGTGCCATATCAAGTACTGTACTTGGTTTCTGCACAACAGAGCACATGAAACAAAGTTACCTGAATATTCAGATGTCAATGCTATTAACCATGGCATCTTATTCGCAGGACTGATGTCGTCCACTAAAGAAATCCATATGGACAATCTTGTGACACCAGTTTTCAAAATGACAGACCTGACAAATCGATACAGGAACAGACTGAAAGAACTTGGAACTGAAATTACCAGGTGTGTTCACTCAACCAAGCTGAAGAATCAAATCCTTGTCTACTTTTCTGACATGGAAATCCACAAGCAAGGCCATGATGTGGTACTCATTAGCAACCAAGATGTTGCCTCTGCTCTAGAAAATGCATGTGAGCATGATGCGGACAGTGATGGTTTTCATCTCACCAGGGTTGAAAAATTGTCCGTCGAGACAGCTTAAAAATGAAAACGAAATTCAGCGACTCATTTGATAACCAGTGCCAAGTGAAGTTGGTGCCAAAATCACATTTGTCACAAGTGGCTATATCCTGAATGGCCCAAACAGCAAGTCACAGGCAAACAACCAGTCGATGCCTCGCTCAGCTCGCATCCTCTCGCAGCTGTTGATTATCAACAGTTCTGTAAGCCCCTGGGAGACTTCTACTGCTGGAAGTGGTATTTGGCACAGCCAAGACCGAGAAACAACATCGCCTGTGTATCTTGGTGTGATGGTCCAC
Source organism: Eptatretus burgeri (assembly GCF_056783735.1). Taxonomy (NCBI): domain Eukaryota; kingdom Metazoa; phylum Chordata; class Myxini; order Myxiniformes; family Myxinidae; genus Eptatretus; species Eptatretus burgeri. The sequence goes on along the minus strand of NC_140970.1, from coordinate 44,608,467 downwards.
ACAAAGGCTCACAAGCGTGAGCTACTGGACACCATGCTCATCCTGGGACTGCCCATCTCATTTGACTCTGCACCGAACATCACTGATCTTGGAAACAAAATCTGTCAAAACTGAGATGGAGAATGTCATCTTCCCTCCTCAACTCAAAACTTCACTTCCACTGCAGTGGACAATATTGACAAGACCATAATCCAAGCTCTACAAGTGCACATGACTAATTCCACAGAACTGGAATACCCCTGCTCCATCATCCAATCATTGCTGTCACTGCAGGGCCCAAATGATGACTGCTATTCCGAAGCATCCACCTCCAAGTAAGAAGAAACAAGACAAATGTGGATGGGACACATGCTGGACAACTCTCCCAGAAGCTATGAAAGGAAGGGATGGGGGGGGGGGGGAGGGAGAAAGCAAGGGAGGTGAATGGCAGTGCACTTTTTCGAAAAAGGAAACACTTAACTTTACCGAAAGAGGCAGCCAAGAGTTGATGATGTAATATTTATGATTCATTCGGGAATTTGAGAAATGATAGCCCAAAATATAATTTTCCCAGGATGGTTTTTGGTGGTGCCATACACAGTCACCTCTTAAAAGATGCCTAATTCCAAAAAGGTCTCACACACAACCCCCATATATCTCAATAATAAAATGTATAAACAGTTTCAAAACAACACACACTAGCTATCTACAAGAAATATCTGAAGATGGAAACTAAACGGGATAATCAGAGCAAGAGGATTCTTTACAAAATAACAAAAGTATTTTCTCAAAAGCAATATTTGTAAAGATTGCATATCACCTCCCATTCAACATATCTCACAGAATAATTACTACTACTACTGCTATAACCCCAATTGTTCCCACTTCCTTGTAGGGTAAACAATGTTTCCCTTTCCATCCCACTCTATCCTGAGTCCACCGCAATCTCTCTCTCTGAACTCTCCATTTCTCCCAGAGGGATGGCAGGATAACCAAGAGGTGCATGCACTTAGCTCTGAGCTGACCAACGTGGTTTGAATCTCAACCCCACTATGAACGGTCACCCTGGTGTTTTACAGGCAGGGATATACATCGATGTGTGCACTGTCCCCCGGAGAAACGTTGAACTGGGTGTCCCATTTGCCAGCATTAGCCGGTGGATGTTAAAAATCCCAGTGTAATTTGTGAAGAATTGGCGAGCTATCGCTGGCATCCTGGCCACACTCCCTAATTCCTGCTCTAACCTACAGGGTTGCATCGCCACACCTCTGTGAGAACTGATGCAAACCTGCAGCCACGTGATACATAAGAATGAATGAACAAACCTTTGTCATGCTCGCATGTCGCTCTCCACCACCTCCATCCATGGTGATCTTGGTCATCCCCTGCTTCTCCTGCCAATTGCATCCTTATCAAAGGCCTGCTTAAGTACATTCCTCTCTCCTTTCCTGAGCACACACCCTAACAAATTTAGACATGCTTCCTCTGCCTTTTTGTTAATGCCCCTAGCTTCTGCCAACCTGTTGATATCATCATACCCAGTGTTATTACTATTTTTGAAGGTTTCACACTCAGCCTAAAGGGAATCCTTTGATCATGTATCATCCTAAAAACACTCCTCCACTTACTCTACCCTGCCCTCAACCAACACACTCCTCAAAATTACAACACAAGTGCCTGGGTTTCCCCACCTGCTTTAAGTCCGTACCTGTGCTATCCAGAATATCCACATCATCTCTTCCCTCGCTCTTGCTCAACATTAGCCCTGTTTTCCCCACATTTGTCCTCAGCCCCCCCCCCACTTTTCATCCTTTCCTGCCAAGCAAACATTGCATCCTGAAGTCCCTCCTCAGAGCCTAACATCAACACCAAATCATCCGTAAATACGATTTCCCATGGTAACCCTACATCTTGCTTTCTCACTAAACACATCTATCACCACAACAAACAGAAAAAGGCTAATGGATGAGCCTTGATTGAAACCTCCCTTTCTATCAAATGCCTTTGAACATCCATTCCGAGATACGAATTATGTCTTCGACCCTCATACGCCACCTCGACAATCTGAACCAGTCTTTCAAGCAGCCCCCTTTTTCTCCCAGACACCAATATACCACCTCCTTAAGAACCATTTTATAACAATAAAAACCTGTTGATTCACTAATGCCTCCCTTGGAAACATCTTACCACCCAGCATCTTACGCCAATCCCTATGCCTTATATCCAAGACCATAAATGTATCCCCTAAGAAAAAATATTTCTAGCTCCTGTAGGGTCCACTTTAAAAGGTGATCTTTCTTCCCTCTTACAAAAACTGAGTTTGTTTCGAATAGTTCCAAACCTCAATGTCTCCAAAATCCATTCGCCTTCCTCATTTCTGGTCACTTAGCTTTCCCCACCATGTGCTCCTTGATAACCATCTATTTCAAGACCTACATGTCCTTAAAACCTCTTCCAAAAACGACCCTCCTCTGGAAAACCTCTCATCAAGTCCTATAGAGCTCGACTATTCCAAAACTCCTCTATGTATTGCTCCTGGTGTCCCACCTGAGGCACATACCCTGAAATGACATTTATCAAATCCCCCTAAACAATTAGCCTGACAGACATGAGTCTCTCACTCACCTTAACAACATTCACCACCTTTTTATCAATTCCATATCCAAAAGGCACTACCACTCTGTCCATCCTGGCATTCACTTCATTATCTCTCTCTCTGATCTTTGATGTACCATACTCTGCTACAGAGCATCGGTGGTGCCGAAGCGGTTTCTTGGCAAGGGTTATACTGGGTGGTTTGCCATTGTCTTCCCAGCAGAAGTTATGGGAGAAATTTGGAATTTGGCCATGAAATTTTCACCGACTCTTCTCGAAGGACACCGTGGGATCCTTGACGTCCATCTGAAGGATGGCCAATTTTAACATCCTTCCGAGGGACGGTACACACATTGATGGAGCACCCTGCCTATAAAACACCAGAATGACAGCTTATAACTGAACCAAGATTCAAACCCAGGCTAGATAGCTTCGAGGTGAGTTCACTTCATTATATAGAACCTTAACTCCCCTCAGCCAGTACCCAGTTATTTTCCTGTTCATCTCGTCTCTTGCAAAAATCACCCCCATCCTCCCCCTCCTGCCCCACCCGCCCCCACAGACAATTGACATTCGCCTTACCCTTTACTGTCAAACTAGCAATATTTTGAAACAAAAATCTCAGCTGTCCCAAATCTCACCTGAGCTTCCTTGAACAGTTACTAGATGACGAGGTAGTGCGGCACAAATGTATAAACAGTTTCAAAACAACACACACTAGCTATCTACAAGAAATATCTGAAGATGGAAACTAAACGAGATTAGTAGTAGCTAAACACTAGTAGCAGGCACTACTAGTGCCTGCTAAAATCCACACCAACCCAATCCCATCCCATGCAGGCCCCCCACCCCCTACTGGGAATGGCGCAATCTAACGTGTTCATTCTTTGGAAGACTCATGGCAACGAGTGTTAGTCTCAGATTTTATAGCCAGTCATAAAGATATTAACTCCCAACCTGTAAGACCAGGGATTGATCTTCAGAGTTCCATCTCGCAGCTATACCTGTCGACCAAGACAAAGGGCATGGACTGCTCAGGTGTTTTTATATATATATATATATATATATATATATATATATATATATATATATATATATATATATATATATATATATATATATATATATATATATATATATATATATATATACAGCAGGGATCGTGGAAGAGATAGAACACAGGATAGATCAGGAGCGGATCAGACGCCAACAGCTTCAATAAACCATGTGGAATAATGGTGAATGGTCAAATCGCGTCATATAAATGGTCAAATCGTGTGATGTAAATGGTCAGATCACGTGACGTAAATGGTCAAATCACATGGTGTAAATGGTCAAAATCACGTGGTGTAAATGGTCAAATCATGTGGTGTAAATGGTCAAATCACGTGGTGTGAATGGTCAAATCACATGGTGTAAATGGTTAAATTACGTGGTGTAAATGGTTAAATTACGTGGTGTAAATGGTTAAATCACGTGGTGTGAATGGTCAAATCATGTGGTGTAAATGGTCAAAATCACGTGGTGTAAATGGTCAAATCATGTGGTGTAAATGGTCAAATCATGTGGTGTAAATGGTCAAATCACGTGGTGTGAATGGTCAAATCACATGGTGTAAATGGTTAAATTATGTGGTGTGAATGGTTAAATCACATGGTGTAAATGGTTAAATCACATGGTGTAAATGGTTAAATTACGTGGTGTAAATGGTTAAATTACGTGGTGTGAATGGTTAAATCACATGGTGTAAATGGTCAAATCACGTGGTGTAAATGGTCAAATCACATGTTGTAAATGGTCAAATCACGTTTTTTAAATGGTTAAATCACATGGTGTAAATGGTTAAATAACGTGGTGTAAATGGTTAAATTACGTGCTGTGAATGGTTAAATCACATGGTGTAAATGGTTAAATTACGTGGTGTAAATGGTTAAATTACGTGGTGTAAATGGTATAATCACATGGTGTAAATGGTTAAATGACGTGTTGTGAATGGTAAAATCATGTGGTGTGAATGTTCAAATCACGTGGTGTAAATGGTCAAATCACGTGGTGTAAATGGTCAAATCACATGTTGTAAATGGTCAAATCACGTGGTTTAAATGGTTAAATCACATGTTGTAAATGGTCAAATCACGTTTTTTAAATGGTTAAATCACATGGTGTAAATGGTTAAATCACATGGTGTAAATGGTCAAATCACGTGGTTTAAATGGTTAAATCACATGGTGTAAATGGTTAAATCACATGGTTTAAATGGTTAAATCACATGTTGTAAATGGTCAAATCACGTGGTTTAAATGGTTAAATCACATGGTGTAAATGGTTAAATCACATGGTGTAAATGGTTAAATTACGTAGTTTGAGTGAATAATCATGTTCGAGCTACAAAAGACACAAAATCCAAAAGTCTGGGGAAAGCGTACATCTCCTTTTGTTGAACAGAAGATGTTTCACAGCTCCTGATCCGTTCTGTGCCGCCCACCGAGGTGCGCTTGGGCACAATATTAACTTTTCGGGGATAGAGAATAAAAGCCAACTTTTGTGAATAATATTGAAATGTTGAAAGCAAAATGAAAAGTAATTATATATTCATTGGTGGGATTTCATGAAGATGTTGAAATTTTTAAATTTAAAGGACTATCATGACTTAATCAAATGTGCCATCAGACAAAAAAATAAATAATTTGGCTTGAACTGTTATTCCTATTTGTTTATCCTCCTTTGCTTCATACACTCTCTGAACTCCACTCCTTCGAGTGCTTTGAGATTTTCCTTCAAAATGAAAAGGGCTAAATAAGGAATTCATTGATTGTCCATCTCAAGTTTCTGTTTCTGTTTATCTTACCACTGAGGACTTGCCTGAAGCTGTCCAAGATTGGTTATTGATGCAAGTTGTTGTTGTTCTCGTTTTTGTTGTAGATTAGCCCTGGTCAGGTTTTGCTCGAGCAGGCACAGAGATGGCCGATCAATCTCCCCATGAGCAACCAAGAGATCTCTCACGTCGATGATGTTTGTTGATGCAAGTTGTTCCAATTGGTTATGATCACTGCAAACTGCCTTTTTGGGTAATGGTTCGGTTATCATGGGTTTTGGTTATGACACTTGGTGTTGGTTTTGCGATAGTTGGATATGGTTCCTAAAACCTGATGTTGGTTTTATGATATTTGGTGATAGTTTATGGTACTTGGAGATGGTCTAATTTAATTATTGATTCTACGAGATGATTTATGATACTTGTTGTTAGTTTGTGATAGTTGAAGATGGTTTTTGATACTTGGTGTTGGTTTTGTGGTACTTGAATATGGTTACCGATGTAATATGTATGCTTCAAATGCGATGCAGCTGACCTTCATGTGTTGGACACGGAAGTGGGGTTGTCACTTCTGGTTGGGGGTGAATGATGGAAGCCGAGTCCTGGTATGCAGGATGGCTGTAGTAAACATGTCAGATCATTTGCAATCCTTGTCCTTATTCAACCCTCACAACATGACATTGTGGCAGTGGTAAACTTCTTGCCATCACCTAGACTGCCAATTTGCTGTTCAAACTGACGTCTTGTCAATATAATAATAATAATAATAATAATTATTATTATTATTTTATTTGATGCGGCTACCATCATGTCCACACTCATCGACTGGGATGCTCCGAACATGACCATTTCTTTTCGATTGTTCATATAATGTTTGGAGTTGTACTTCGTCGTGAAGGATATTTTGGCCGAGAACAAAGTCGCACACATCTTTCTCCAGGTCAGGAACGTGGCCTTCAAAAGTACAACTCGTGTATCCTGACTGATGTGCGGAAGAAGGATCTGGACTACATATTCAACTAATTTGTTGAAGAGACGGAACCTGCGGATAACTTTCATGTGTCACGGCTGAAACTACGCTACTATAACCCAGAACTAGGTGACACATTGGATTCCTTAGTCGGTCGCTGTCACTTGCTCGCAAAGAAATTTGACTTTTCGATGAGTGAAGAGAATGAACGGATCGTAGAACAAATCATTGCAACTACACCCATCCCAGAGTTTCAAAAAATAACTCCTTTCTGAGGATAAACGGCTCACCTTGGCGAGATCTCTGGAGCTGGGCCGAGCCCATGAAGCGACGTCAATGTACTTTGCTCAGCTCCAGACCATGAATACTTCTAGTACCAATCCCAGTGGCAGTGTGATGCATGCCAATGAAGAATGTACCAACGTCTCTGCTTTCAGCAGAAAACCGGCATGCTGTATGAACTGTGGAAACACTCACCTTGATTGGGAGGATCCATTGCCCTCCTTAAAATGATACATGCAGGTTGTGTGTTAAATTAGGCCACTGGGCCAAACTATGCTTGTCCACAAGATTCAAGCAGGCACCGCCATAACAATGACGACAACAACAACAACAACAACAGCAATGGAGATACCAGACCGGGAGAGGCAGGGCTCCACTCTGTGAAATGCATTCAATTGAACAACATGAGCCTCGGCACTATGAACAGTGACAATCTCAGGAGATGTACAACAACGTGGACAGCATTGAGCATGAGTGTCTTGTTTTTAATGTGATCAACACTCAAAATACGCCACCAGATGAAGCATTCACTCAGGTTAACATAGGTCTTGACAACAAACCAGGTGCTCATACATTGTCCCGAAAGGTGTACATGGACAGGTGCCCAGGGGAATACCCTCCCTTTGCGTGCATTCCATCGGATGTTTCCAGAAGAATTGAAATTTCTTTGCCCATCCGTTAATGTCAAGCTTACTGCTTAAAATGGAACTCATATCAACTGCGTTGGGACTGTTCGCATCCAGTGCAAGTTCAGAATAACCTTGGACAGACACTTTTTTGTTGTTGTCAATGTCCCTGGTCCAGCCATCTTTAGATTTCCATCATGTGAAACCATGAATGTTGTAACAATGCATTGTGCCAAAGAACAACCTGTATACAACAGTGTAGAGCAGGGGTCGGGAACGTGTGGCTCGCGAGCCAGGTGTGGCTCTTTTGATGATTGCATCTGGCTCGCAGATAAAATTGGAGTTTGAAACTTTGAAAGCCCAATATTTTTCACGGAAACTTTACCTACAGTTTGAGTGGTGTCGTGCTTCATTCACGTGCAGGGCTGAACTTGGCAGAAGGAGAGAAGAAAAAACGCCTCCGAGTTGGCTGAAGCAGTTTTTGTTTCGTCCAGTCATGCGGCCGACGCGAGTAGTGATTTCGGTTCCTCCAATGACGTGCCGCCGCCGACACGCGTCGCGGAATTCATCTCAACCAATCACGCGCCACCGCTGAGGCGACAGCATCCCAGAGTCGGCCGGCCGCGCCGCACCTCTCGAGTACATAAGCCTGTGTGCAGGCCAGCCAGACTCACTATTTGCCAAGCCTCAGTTGGGTCAACATCTCCCAATCTCTCATTTTCTCAAAGCTAACCCTTCGATGAAGAAGATGGCGAAAATAAAAAAGATGAGGAGTATCGTACATTTCAGGACGAATGGGCCGAATAATTCACCTTTGTGGAGAGAGCAGGTTCTGTGGTGTGTCTAATTTGCAATGACAAAATTGCATCGATGAAACGGTCGAATATAAAGCGGCACTTCGACACGCGCCATGCTACCTTTGCATCAAAATCCCCTGCGGGAGCAGCAGAAAGAAAGCGTGCCAAGAGCTACTGAGCAGGGTACAAGCCAGCCAGCAGCAACTCCGCGTATGGACCCGGCAAGGTGACTATAATTCCGCCAGCTTTGCTGGATCTTTAGCAATAGTGAGGAACGGAAAACCATTCACAGAAGGCGAGGATGCTAAAACGTTCATGCTGGATGTCGCCAATGAACTTTTTGATGATCTTCCGAACAAAGACAAGATAATCAAACGGATACAAGACATGCCTCGGTCGGCAAGAGCTGTTCATGATCGTACCATCATGATGGCAAACCAAGTGGAGGAAACGCAAGTGAAGGACATAAATACAGCGCCGTTCTTTTCCCTGGCTTTGGATGAGTCAACAGACGTAAGCCATTTGTCGCAGTTCAGTGTGATTGCAAGATATGCTGCTGGTGATACACTGCGCGAAGAAAGTCTTGCTGTTCTGTCAATAAAAGGGTCCACAAGAGGTGAGTATTTATTCAAGTCTTTCATGGAGTTCGCTCAAGAAAAAAATCTACGAATGGATAAACTTATCTCAGTGTGTACTGATGGTGCTCCGTGTATGGTGGGGAAAAACAAAGGATTTGTGGCGCTTCTCCATGAACATGAAAATAGACCCATCCTAAGTTTCCATTGCATTCTACACCAGGAGGCACTTTGTGCTCAGATGTGTGATGGGCTGCTTGGCGAAGTGATGTCGCTGGTCATTCGTGTGATCAACTTTATTGTTGCCCGAGCCTTAAATGCTCGCCAGTTTAAAATACTGCTGGATGAAGTTGGAAATAACTATCACGGTCTGCTTTTGCACAGCAATGTGCGTTGGTTGTCAAGAGGGAAGGTGCTTAGCCGTTTTGCGGCTTGCCTAAACGAAATCCGGACTTTCCTTGAAATGAAAGGGATTGAGCATCCTGAGCTAGCCGAAACTGAGTGGCTCCTCAAGTTTTACTATCTCGTGGATATGACTGAACATCTGAACGAGCTCAACATGAAAATGCGAGGCATTGGAAATACAGTGTTATCCCTTCAACAAGCCGTGTTTGCTTTTGAAAACAAGCTGGAGCTCTTTATCATGGATCTTGAAACAGGTCGTTTACTACATTTTGAAAAACTGAGACAATTTAAAGATGCATGCACAGCAAGTGAGCCCACTCAAAACTTTGATCTCCACCAGTTAGCTGGCTTCACATCCAGTCTCCTACAGTCATTCAAAGCACGCTTTGGAGAATTTCGTGAGCACACTCGTCTTTTTAAGTTCATCACCCATCCAAACGAGTGTTCACTGAACACAGCCGACCTGAGTTACATTCCTGGTGTCTCCGTCAGAGATTTTGAAGCAGAAGTGGCTGACCTGAAGGCCTCAGACATGTGGGTGAATAGGTTCAAGTCACTGAATGAAGATTTGGAAAGAATCGCACAACAGAAAGCGGAGTTGGCGAGCAAGCACATGTGGACAGAAATGAAAAAAACTTCAACCCGAAGACCAGCTGATTATCAAAACTTGGAACGCGCTTCCTGTCACATACCTCACACTGCAGCGTGTGAGTATTGCTGTATTGACCTTGTTTGGATCTACGTATGTCTGTGAGCAGTCATTCTCACATCTTAAAAACATCAAGTCCAACCTACTATTACGTCTAACGGATGAAAGCCTCAACGCTTGCATGAAGCTTAACCTCACCAAGTACCAACCAGACAACAAAGCCATCAGCAAATCGATGCAGCACCAGAAGTCCCATTAATGGTGAGTATTATAACAACATTATTTAAAAGAATAAATTCAGAGGCTTATTATACTCACATTTAGTTGAATTCAGTCTTAAAATATATTATATGGCTCTCACTGAAATAGATTTCCAAATATTTTGCTTTCATGGCTCTCTGGGTCAAAAACGTTCCCGACCCCTGGTGTAGAGGATGTACTCGCTGCACATCCACAATAGTTTGACTGTTAAGTGTTTCATTAAGAGGAGCACTATCACATTCTTCGCGAATGTGTATGGCGTTGAGGGGATCCAGCCAGATCCCCAGAAGTTCAAGGACCTTCAGGCTATTCTCCCACCTACGTCCAGGTCCGAGCTCCAGCACTTTCTTGGTCTGATGACGTTTCTCACGTGCCATCTGGATAACTTCAGTAAAATGTGGATAACTTCAGTAAAATGTGGATAACTTCAGCGCAAAGTCAGCACCACTTTGAGAGCTACTCAAACAACATACCGATTTGAGGTGGGAACCACCTCATCAAGAAGACGTTCAATGACCTTAAAATTGAGGTTTCTGAACGCTCACTTCTTCATTACTACTCACCGGATGAGCGGTATACCTCCAGTGTAATTTGAGTCATCATGGCCTGAGCAACTCCCTGCTCCAGGCTCGTTGCAACCAGTTACAACACGTTGCTTTTGCAAGTAAGACCCTCTCTGCTGCCCAGAAATGCCATGCTTGTTTTGAGAGAGAACTGCTTGCAATCATTTTTGGTGTGGAACGATTCTATACCTACTTGTATGGTCGCAATTTCGACATTATAATGCACCATAAACCACTGCTTCTCTGTTCTTACATATGGCAGCTTTGGTTGCCGGGTAGCTTTCATTTATTGGAGCATGGCTGCGCCGCTGATACTGGGCCTTCCACCAGTACACTGTGACTGATACTCATTTTGCCGACCTCAGAAGGATGACAGGCTGAGTCGACCCACCTGGTGTTAATTCAGCAGTCAACGACACTTTGAACTCAGGACCCTAGCATCCCAAGCCAGCCACCCGAACCACCAAGCCAACAGCAGGCCAACAAACCGCCGCTAATGATCGTGGATAAACGGCTTGCTGCGGCACCTCTGCGTCTTCAACTGATGTTGGTGCATCTGCAGGGATACAACTTCACCATCGACCATCGCAAGGGCATTGATAATCAATTCTCAGATGGACTCTCTCACTTACCGAGTCCCTGCAACACCTGCACAATCAAGCTTGAACGACGTTTAGACCTAGTCTGATTTTCGTCAAAAAAGGTTCAAATGCTACAGCAATAAATGCTTCGTGACCCAGATTGTAGTCAACTTTGTGATGGCATCATCAATGGCGGGCCTGATCGCATGAAGGACACACCAGGGCCCCTTCGGGGGTTCTGGAGCTGTCGCGATGAACTGTCCGTTGAAAACGGCATTGTTCTCAAGGGTGAGCGAGTTGATATCTTGATATATTTACAACACAAAATTTTTCAAAACATCCACCTGGGGCATTTCGGTCACAGGAAGACCAAACTTCTTGCTAAAGAAACAATTTTATGGCCTAACATCAAAAGGGGTATTGATTGTATTGTCAGCCGTTGTCAAATCTGCCAAAAGTACTAAAGGTCACAGAGTTCAGAGCCATTGCTCCAGAATGCGGTTCTGTTAAGACCATGGACGAAGCTCGCTGCCAATCTATACCAAGCTGATGTTGCTCAATGGTTAATTCTGTGTGATTACTACTCAAAGTTCCCTGTTGTACGACGACTTCCTGATCCTTGCCCGGGCCGTGTTACTATTCACTGTCTTCAGGGTAATTTCTCTGAGTTTGGCATTCCTGATTGCCTCATGAGTGATAATGGTTGGCACTTTGATTGTGCTGAGTTTCGAGCCTTGGCAAAAGCATGGGATTTTGATTTGGTGGTGTCAAGTCCCCTGTATGCTCGGTCCAATGGTCTTATTGAGCACAATGTAAAAACGTTCAAAAAGACCCTGAAGAAGTGTAAACATACCGGTACTGACTACAGACTTGACCTCCTTGCATGGCGTTCGACATCGATCAGTCATTCGCTGGATAGTCCAGCATGATTGCTCATGAGCAGGAAGTTCAAATCTATTGTACCCACCTGTAGTGTGAGCACTCTGGGTACCTATAATGCTGTCCATGAGGAGCTTGTAGATTGTAAACGATATCAGAAGTTTTACCATGATCAGCACGCCTGTGTACTTGAATATCCATCTTTGCATCAAAGCCAATTTGTGCGTGTTCAGAATCAGAGATCTGATATTTGGGAGCAAGCTACTGTTGTACCACATTGTGAGGAACTGAGATCATACCTTCTGCGATCATCTAACGGCCATTCATCTCGCCGAAATTGAGTTCACATTCAGGAGACCCATTCTCCTACACAGCCCCTATCGAGTGAGGACGCCAGTGGTTGTAGTTTGTCACGATGTAGTGCTGATGCTTCTGTCCCTGTACCTGCTCCAATCAGCCAATCACTCACTGACCATTCTGATGGTGTTGCACCTACTACTCAGTCCGCATCAAGGAATGTACAGTAAACAGTCGTCCCTACCGCTAGATGTATTCCACACAATGTGTCTCTTCCAACCAATTGTACTACCACTTACCCTGGCAGAATGGTTAAATCCCCAGCTCATTTTGAGACGTGTTTTTTGGTTTGTTTTTTTTGAAAGGATGGAGATGTAATATGTATGCTTCAGATGTGATGCAGCTGACATTTATGTGTTGGACACGGAAGTGGGGTTGTCACTTCCGGTTGGGGATGAATGACGGGAGCCGAGCCCTGGTGTGAAGGTCTGCTGCAATAAACGTATCAGATCGTTTGCAATCCTTGTCCTCAATCAATCCAAACATCAATACATGATACCTGAAACATGGTTTTGGTTTTATGATATTTGGAGATGGTTTAATTATTAGCCCCCATTGAATTTAGTCTGGAAATGGGGGCTTATGGATTTGGTCTCGATTTTCATGTCCGTGTGTGCGTGTGCGCATGTGTCCGCAACCATATCTCAGACATGTATGGACCGATTTTATTTACACCTGGCAAAAAGACAACAAACGACGGTACACATAAGCACATCATTTTGTTTCACGATGCAATCAAAAATGGCTGACTGGCGGCCATTTTATTTGTAAAAACAAACAAACCCGGTGTCGACACACGTCCTCAACCATTTCTCGGACATGCATTTACCGATCTTCAAACTTGCCACACAGATAAGGATTGATGGCTTACATGTACACATCATTTCTTTTCGAGATTAAATCCAAGATGGCTGACTGGCAGCCATTTTGCTCCTTAAATGTGTCCCCAACCATTTCTCAGACATGCGTGGTCTGATTTTGTTCAAACTTCTCAAGCACAGTACATGATGGCGTACACGTGCGCCTCACTTTATTTTGCGACCTGATAAAAGATGGCCAACTGATAGACTGCCAGCCGTTTTAGTTGTACGTAAATATGGGCTAGCCCTTAAACTCCATACAGCAACATTACTAAAACAACGAGGGCGATGACATTTAATGTCTTTTTTTTACTGGTTGATTCTATGAGATGATTTATGATTCTTGTTGGTTTGTGATACTTCACTGCCAAAAGTAATTTTCTTGAAATAAGAAAAGTTTTCTTGAAACAAGAAAACCATTAAAAAAAAAATTTTATCGCCAGAAAGTTTTATGTATCTGCTGACGAAGTTGCCGGAGGCATTATGTTTTTTGGATGTCTCCCAGTACACATGTACGTCCGTCCATATGGACCTATGTCCATGCTAATATTCTCTGTTTTCTCTGCAACCACTTTTCCGATTGCCATGACAGTTTCACCATCGGTGTGACTACTGATGTAGAATGTTGAAATGATAATTATGACATCATAGGTCACGTAGTGTGGCAGCCATGTTGGAAAAAGGAAAAACGTTAGAAACTTGGCAAATGGGAAGTATGCCCCATGGGAAACAAGTGTGATTTTTTTTGATGATGTCATAGGTGGCTTTCTTATGACTTCATAATTGTATATCTCGAACGCTTTATAGGATTAGTATGAAAATTTTTGAGGGTCATCGAGGGCTAAATTGTATGGGGTTGGGGGGGGGGGGAATTGATGACATCATCAGTCATGTGGTTCAGCAACCATATTTTTTGTCAACATAAAAATATCTTTAACATAACAGATCAAGGCAAAACTTTACAGGTACGATCGCCTATCCACGAGGAACAAAAAGTTCTCCACATATGATGTCATAAGTCACGTGGTTTGGCATCTTTGATTTTTTTGAAGAATTAACTTTTTAAAATCCTCTTCTCTCGAACGGCTTGACAGATCGAGGCCAAACTTCACCCACATGCTCCCCAAGCCTTGGGGATACCAGGGTGTTCACGAATAATTAATAGGTCACTTGGTCTGGTGGCCATATTGGATTGAATGAAAATATTTAAAAAAACTATTTCTCTTGAATCACTTCATCAACCGAAGTGAAACTTCACACTTATAATTCAGTAGTCATGGGGAATATATGTTTTAAATTTCAACCTGATCGGATGCATGGTCTGGCAGCCAGAATTATTTAACATTTTGAATCTGGGTTCAGGAATTTAAAGCAAACTTGGTACAAGTATGTGTCAATGTATAATGATGTAATAATGTGGCCTGAAGTATATCTGGCGACATCGTGACGTCGAAGAGTGCCCTTCTAGTTTTTTCATGGTTTTCTTGCTTCAAGAAAACCTTTTTTATTTTTGGAAAACATTTTCTTCCCAAGAAAATTATTTTTCGCACTGTTGGAGATGGCTCTGATACTATGAAATAGTTTTGCAATATTTGAAGATGCTTCATGATACTTGGAAATTGTTTTGTTATACTTGGAGGGGGCTGTGTTTCTGGGTGTTGGTTTTTGATACCTTGCCATAGTTCATGAAATTTAGAGATGGTCCTGTGATGCTTCAAGATTGTTAATTTATGAAATCTGGTGTTTTTTTGTGATACTTGGAGTTGGCTATGACATTGGGTGTTGGTTTTTTTATGAAATGGTTCACAATACTTTGAAATTGTTTTGTGATACTTAGATACGACTTGTGATATTTACCTCCGCCATTGAAGGTGGATGGAGGTTATGTTTTCACCACTGTCTCTCTCTTTCTATTTGTCTATTTGGCTGTGAGCAGGATATCTCAAAAAAGTTGTGGACAGATTTTGACGAAATTTGGTGGACAGATTGGGTTTGTGGCATGGACGAATTGATTCGATTTTGGAGAAGATCCGATTCCGGATCCGGATACGAGAATTTTTTTTTTAAAGTGATTCTTCACCATTGAGAGATAGGCCAAAAAGGATCTACGTATATTACATAGCATGATATTTTATAAAGTTATGGATGGATTATGACAAAACTAGGTGGATGAGTTGGGTAGGTGACAAGAACAAGCAGATTAGATTTTGCTAATGTCCGGATCCAGATCCAGCTTATCAGTGCCCAGTGGGATACAAAACATAAACTGTTCAGCCTGCTGGAGGTACAGTATGTGCTCCACCAAATGCCATTCTAGTTTGTGATGTTTTGTGATACTTTGGAGATGGTTAATAATATTTTGCATTGGTACTTGATACTTGGAGCTGGTTTATGAAACTGGGTGTTGCATTTGTGACACTTTGATTTGGCTATTATACTGGGTTCTGGTTTGTGATACTTGTTCATGAAACTTTGAATGTTCATGATACTTTGAAATAGTTTTGTGATACACTTGGGGATGCTTTATTATGCTGTGCTACATGCAGTTCATGGTACACATGTGTGATCTCATTTTATCAAGTAACATTCGAGAGTCCAGTGTTTTTCCACAGATGCATTTTATATTATATGCCT
Organism: Eptatretus burgeri; assembly: GCF_056783735.1. Classification (NCBI taxonomy): domain Eukaryota; kingdom Metazoa; phylum Chordata; class Myxini; order Myxiniformes; family Myxinidae; genus Eptatretus; species Eptatretus burgeri. The sequence goes on along the minus strand of NC_140970.1, from coordinate 44,592,639 downwards.
TAGTGGACCACCTACACAGTATGTTGCCAAATGTTTGGTATAGCCAAAATGTTGAAGCAATAGTATCGATTTCAATTAATTTGTGTACAGGTTGTAGGGAGCATCGCTTCAGCCAAAAGTGAGACTAAACAGCGATTTGAATTACAAAAGTGATTGGTAAAGTAAGGTGGGGGAACTAGGGGTGGGGGAGAGGAGCAACTAGATGTTGTCACTGCTATGAAGAAAGTTATCCTGGGCTTGGCCAATAAAGTGGGTTTTAATGAAGTGGAAGAAGCCAACGTCACATCTTCTGCAATCACATGGAGAAGAGCTAACCAACAAAGATCTGAAGCAACTATAGATGATGAGAAACAAGAAGGGCACTCTTCGACAATGTGACGTCAACAGATCTGCATCCGCCCACATTATTACATAATTATCCATACTTGAACCAAGTTTGATTTAAATCCTGAAACCCAGATTGAAAATATAAAATAAATCTGGCTGCCACACCATGTGTCCAATCAGGTTGAAATTTAAAACATATATTCCCCATGACTACTGGATCATAATTGTGACTTTCACGTCGATTAATGAAGCAGTTCAAGAGAAATTTTTTTGAAAGATTTTTGTTCAATCCAATGTAGCTGCCAGACCATGTGACCAAGTAATTATTGGTGAACACCTTGGTATCCCCAAGGCTTAAGGAACGTGGGTGAAGTTTCCCCTCGATCTTTCAAGCTGTTCTGGAGAAGAGGATTTTTAAAGGTATATTCTTCAAAAAAATCATAGCTGCCAAACTATGTGACCTATGATGTCATATGTGGAGAACTTTTTGTTCCTCATGAATAGGCAATCATACCTGTACATTTCGCCTGGATAGGAGGAGAAGAAGATTTTTGAAGGATTTTATCTTAAAAACCATATGGCTGCCAAACGCTGTGACTGATGATGTCAATTCCGCCCCCCCCCCCAATCCCCATACAATTTCGCCCTAGATAACTCAAAAATTTTCATACTCATCCGATAAAGCATTTGAAGTATGCAACTATGACGTCATAACGAAGCTACTTATGACATCATCACAAATCACACTTGTTTCCCATGGGACGTGCACTTCACATGTGCCAAGTTTCAATTTTTTCCATGGGGCGGTTTCAGAGATCCAGAGGTCCAAAGTTTTTCCTTTTTTACAACACGGCTGCCATACCACGTGACCTTTGACGTCATACTTATCATTAAAACATTCTAAATGAGTAGTCATGCCTATGGTGAGAATTTCGTGTCAATCGGATAAGCGGTCGCAGAGAAAACAGAAAATTAGAATGGACGTACGTATGTACGGACAGACTGACAACCAGAAAGCATAATGGCATTAGCGGAGGCTTAAAAAATAACTACAGATGATGATATTCAATTGTTTGTTTAAAATTATTTATGTTTATAAAAATTATTTTTTGATCTATAGTTCCAGTAATCTGTGTGTGTGTGTGTGTGTGTGTGTGTGTGTGTGTGTGTGTGTGTGTGTGTGTGTGTGTGTGTGTGTGTGTGTGTGTGTGTCTGTGACCACTGTTTCTCAACAACCACTGGTCCGATCTAATTGAAACTTGCCAGCTATATTGCTGGGGACCTGAGGATGTGCCTTTTCAAGGTTTGATATTAATCGGACAAGTGATTCCCAAATTATGGCCATTTATTTACCAAACCAATGACAAGACACGTTGCTGCGGCCATTTATATACCAAACCAATGACAGGACATGTTGCTGCGTAGGCGTGGCTGATGGGGAAAGGGCGCCTTATTTACCATGGCGTAGGAGTGGCAATGGTCAATGGCAGCAAATGTCATGGCAAGCAAAGACAGGGAGGTAAACTTGATTTTAATTTGGATTTTAATTAACTCTGTGTGTAAGTATCACAGCAGTTGTTACTTCAATGAAAGCGATAATTCGTGGAATGATGTGAACATTCTGTCCGGGCACGCATCACTTACGGATAGTGATGACTTACTGTATTCTAATAATTTCTCGATTTCTTATGCGCATTTATAGATAAACGCAATGCCCCGATCCAGTCGTCGTTTACGAGAGCGAAGGAACGGCCTGTGTGGTTGTTTGAAAGTTTTTTTTTTGGTTTGCACGTACAGCCACACACATACGGCCACACACGTACGGGCATGTACTAGTGTATGAAAAGAAAAAGATTCCCTGGAACATAACCCCCCTATTTACATGAATTATTTTGAGAAAATTGGATTCACTTAAAGTCGTTTCAGTTCGTCGAACTTTTCAAGGATGTACAGTAAGTGTAACGTTGAGCGAAGACTGACTGTAGTGTGTTCCCTGGTTTATAGACCAAATCATCGGTGTGTTCAGTTACCAAGTGGCTTAAGCACTCAAGGAAGCACTCCATTCGAAAGCAGTCATAAGGAATGGCCGGATAGGCAAGTGTTACCTTGCTGCTTGGTAACTGAACACACTCTCTCTGCTCCAAAAAATTCAACGAAGCTTCATTACTACCGATGGAAGGTAGCCACAGGAGACACCTGGAAACGAAAAAAAGTCAATAAAGCTGACAAATGTTCTTTCACCTCTATTTAACCACCTCGCTGTATTCCATTTGATTATTTTGTTATTACTGTTTGAATTTGGAACGGTAATTTGTGGACACCCTGCATCCATCTCAGGGTCTTCAATGAACGTTTCAACGTTCATGTTCTTTCTCCCTGTAACGAGGTGGAATAAAAGCGAGAGAAAATGAAGAGGAAATGATCGTTTACAGCTGGCAGGGAGACAGACAGGCCGTTGAACAGAACGAATCCAATCTGCGTGTGCACCGTGGGATCTTCGAGCGAAGAAGGTGGTCGTGATCATGGAGGAAGAGAAAATGAACCAGGGATTCGGATTCGGGGGTGAAGGCAAAAGAGCGGGAAGGATTTAGGGTGATGAACATGGTGGATGGGATGTAAGAATTGAAGCAGGAGGGAGTTAAAGGATATATATATATATATATATATATATATATATATATATATATATATATATATATATATATATATATATATATATATATATATATATATATATATATATATATATATATACACATATAGGGACGAAGGTGGGGTGGAGGAATAATTCGGGAGCATAAGAGACGGATGGACAAAGGGGTACTGTGGCTAGGCCGGGGTATTTGGTCGAGGGAGGAGGGGGTATAATAATGTGGGGATGGAGATCGAGAGAGGGTTGAGATGATGGTTAATCGGCGGTGAAGGGGAGTTTCCCACCTCCCATGCCGTGTTATATTTGCGGCGTGACCAGGACCTACCACCCTCCCTTGTCCTACTCTCAGGCGTCTCTCTCTCTCTCTCTCTCTCTCTCTCTCTCTCTCTCTCTCTCTCTCTCTCTCTCTCCCCCCTCTCTGTGCTCTCTCTGTGCTCTCTCTCTCTCTCTCTGTGCTCTCTCTCTCTCTCTCTCTCTCTCTCTCTCTCTCTCTCTCTCTCTCTCTCTCTCTCTCTCTCTCTCTCTCTCTCTCTCTCTCTCTCTCTCTCTCTCTCTCTCTCTCTCTCTCTCTCTCTCTCTCTGTGCTCTCTCTCTCTCTCTCTCTCTCTCTCTCTCTCTCTCTCTCTCTCTCTCTCTCTCTCTCTCTCTCTCTCTCTCTCTCTCTCTCTCTCTCTCTCTCTCTCTCTCTCTCTCTCTCTCTCTCTCTCTCTCTCTCTCTCTCTCTCTCTCTCTCTCTCTCTCTCTCTCTCTCTCTCTCTCTCTCTCTCTCTCTCTCTCTCTCTCTCTCTCTCTCTCTCTCTCTCTCTCTCTCTCTCTCTCTCTCTCTCTCTCTCTCTGTGCTCTCTCTCTCTCTCTCTCTCTCTCTCTCTCTCTCTCTCTCTCTCTCTCTCTCTCTCTCTCTCTCTCTCTCTCTCTCTCTCTCTCTCTCTCTCTCTCTCTCTCTGTGCTCTCTCTCTCTCTCTCTCTCTCTCTCTCTCTCTCTCTCTCTCTCTCTCTCTCTCTCTCTCTCTCTCTCCCCCTCTCTCTCTCTCTCTCTCTCTCTCTCTCTCTCTCTCTCTGTGTGCTCTCTCTCTCTGTGCTCTCTCTCTCTGTGCTCTCTCTCTGCTCCCTGCTCTCTCTGTGCTCTCTCTCTCTCTGCTCCCTGCTCTCTCTGTGCGCTCTCTCTCTCTCTCTCTCTCCCCCCACCTCTCTCTCTCCCTCTCTCTCTCTCTCTCTCTGTGCTCTCTCTCTCTGCTCTCTCTCTCTCTCTCTCTGTGCTCTCTCTCTGCTCCCTGCTCTCTCTGTGCTCTCTCTCTCTCTCTCTCTCTCTCTCTCTCTCTCCCCCTGCCTCTCTCTCTCTCTCTCTCTCTCTCTCTCTCTCTCTCTCTGTGCTCTCTCTCTCTCTCTCTCTCTCTCTCTCTCTCTCTCTCTCTCTCTCTCTCTCTCTCTCTCTCTCTCTCTCTCTCTCTCTCTCTCTCTCTCTCTCTCTCTCTCTCTCTCTCTCTCTCTCTCTCTCTCTCTCTCTCTCTCTCTCTCTCTCTCTCTCTGTGCTCTCTCTCTCTCTCTCTCTCTCTCTCTCTCTCTCTCTCTCTCTCTCTCTCTCTCTCTCTCTCTCTCTCTCTCTCTCTCTCTCTCTCTGTGCTCTCTCTCTCTCTCTCTCTCTCTCTCTCTCTCTCTCTCTCTCTCTCTCTCTCTCTCTCTCTCTCTCTCTCTCTCTCTCTCTCTCTCTCTCTCTCTCTCTCTCTCTCTCTCTCTCTCTCTCTCTCTCTCTCTCTCTCTCTCTCTCTCTCTCTCTCTCTCTCTCTCTCTCTCTCTCTCTCTCTCTCTCTCTCTCTCTCTCTCTCTCTCTCTCTCTCTCTCTCTCTCTCTCTCTCTCTCTCTCTCCCTCGCCCTCTCTCTCTCTCTCTCCCTCTCTCTCTCTCTCTCTCTCTCTCTCTCTCTCTCTCTCTCTTGTGCTCTCTCTCTCTTGTGCTCTCTCTCTCTTGTGCTCTCTCTCTCTTGTGCTCTCTCTCTCTTGTGCTCTCTCTCTCTCTCTCTCTCTCTCTCTCTCTCTCTCTCTCTCTCTCTCTCTCTCTCTCTCTCTCTCTCTCTCTCTCTCTCTCTCTCTCTCTCTCTCTGTGCTCTCTCTCTCTCTCTCCCTCCAGATCCAGTTGTCCATTCATTCGTTTCGTCATTTGTCCACCCATACACAGTACACATCCAAGGTACATCCATTCCTCCTGCAATCCTTCCTCTCCTATCTTACCTCCCATCGCCTTCCTTCCCACAACCCATACCTGCTCCACCTTCTCGCAAACCGTGGGGCCGCCGTGCCTCCCCCCGCCCTCCCCCGTCCGCTCAGCGCGCCATGCTGTGCGGTAAGGCTGTCTGTGTACGAGACACCGAACGGGACACGCTGGCCGGGAGACGCAGCACGGGACACACAGAACGTGCTTCGTGCTTTGTCCGCGCGTTCTTCTCGCCCCGCTCGTGCCTGGTTCGTGCTTTGTCCGTGCGTGCTTCTTGCACTGCTCGTGCTTTGTCCGTGCGTGCTTCTTGCACCTCTCGTCCCCGGTTGGTGATTAATTTTTTTTTTCGTGCACGGATTTCTTGCATCTCCTGATCGTGCGCCGCGTGCATTCTTCGTCCGTGCACGGATTTTGCTTTGTGCACGGTTCGTTCTTTCTTCGCCATACACCACGAGGTTTGGAAATTGTGCACGAATGTCCCAGTACGGTGTGTTAATCACGTGGTGCGCGATCGTACGATGAATCGTCCGGACCGTGCGCTCGTACTCAGTGTGTATATATATATATATATATATATATATATATATATATATATATATATATATATATATATATATATATATATATATATATATATATATATATATATATATATATATATATATATATATATATATATATATATACCTGTGTGATGTCACATGCACGTGTACGTGAGCTCGTGTGCACGATACCAGCGGAAGCCCGAGATATTTATTCCATTAAGCTCTAATTAAGCTGATTAAACGTCCCTCTCTGGTTGTTATTTCCGTACGTTAATGAAATCGCTCGGTAGTTTACAATCGCACGGCCACGTACGTACACGGTCCTGATTGGGATTTTCGTGCCTTCACGACGACGTGTCCTGGAGATGGATGACCGGTTGTTTATTTAATTTCCTACAGGTATAAATGTATATAATGTCTCATCCATTGCCCTTCAACATGTTTCACGTGAATATTAAATATAATTATAAAGTAATTTTTTAACATGTTTCACATGAATATTAAATATAATTATAAAGTAATTTTTAACATGTTTCACATGAATATTAAATGTAATTATAAAGTATTTTTTAAACATGTTTCATGTGAATATTAACTATAATTATAAAGTAATTTTTAACATGTTTCACATGAATATTAAATATAATTATAAAGTAATTTTTAACATGTTTCACGTGAATATTAACTATAATTATAAAGTAATTTTTAACATGTTTCACATGAATATTAAATATAATTATAAAGTAATTTTTAACATGTTTCACATGAATATTAAATATAATTATAAAGTAATTTTTAACATGTTTCACGTGAATATTAACTATAATTATAAAGTAATTTTTAACATGTTTCACATGAATATTAAATATAATTATAAAGTAATTTTTAACATGTTTCACATGAATATTAAATATAATTATAAAGTAATTTTTAACATGTTTCACATGAATATTAAATATAATCATAAAGTAATTTTTAACATGTTTCACATGAATATTAAATATAATTACAGTCATTTTTAACATGTTTCACATGAATATTAAATATAATTATAAAGTAATTTTTAACATGTTTAACATGAATATTAAATATAATCATAAAGTAATTTTTTTAACATGTTTCACGTGAATATTAAATATAATTATAAAGTAATTATAAGGACCCTCCGGGTATGTTGTCTGTGCATGAAAAACTAAATATAAATATATAATAATTCATCGATGCCAATGACGCTCACACATCCCTACTTCTACATCTGCTTTTGTCCCAGCATGCGATTCGTACTTTCGTGAAACCCGATTACTGTTGCACATGTCGTTATGAGACAACTCGTACGTATTATAAACATGCTTCGTGCTGTTCGTGTTGATAACACCATTGGTACGTTTCGACGTGGCTGGATGGGCCTCACAGTACAGGCTTGGTGGTGTGTTGGTTTTAGTAATGTGATTCTGTTGTGTTGGCACTGTTCTGAGAAGGGGGAGGGGTTGGGTGAGGGAGGGGTTGGGGAGGAAAAGGTGTGGGAAAAGGAGAGGGTGTGGGATGATTGAGGGGTGTGGGAAGGGTAGAGGGGGTGAAGGAAGGAAAGGAGAGTGTGGGAATTTGGACGGAGAGGGGATGGGAAAGGGGAGGGTGGTGTCAGTGTGGGAAGAGAAGAGGGCGCGTGAAGAGGAGACGACATGTTTATGGTGTTGGGGGGGGGGGTGGGAAGTGAGGGGATATGGGAAAAGAGAAAATATGGGAAGTGAGAGGGAGGGTGGGAAGAGGGGATGGTGTGGGAAAAGTGGAGGGTGTGGGAAAAGTGGAGGGTGTGGGAAGAGGGGAGGGAATATGAAGGGATGTTGGAAGGGGAGGGTGTGGGAAGCGGATAGGGTAAAGGAGCAGGAGATGGTGTTGAAAGGGGAGGGGATGGATATTTCCTTGTCTGACTTGTTAGGAGTTAGGGAGGGAAGCTTTTGGGGGGGGGGTTGTGGTGGTGTTTGCTCTGTACGTTAAGTTGGGTGTAGGAGTGTGTGTGTGTGTGTGTGTGTGTGTGTGTGTGTGTGTGTGTGTGTGTGTCGGGGGGGGTTGAAGATGAGTGCTATACTGTAATTTATATACTATCATGTGGTTTGATTTGCACTGGGCAGAGGAGGTTGGGGTGTGTGGGGGTGGGGGGGGTGTATGGTTCTGAAAGTGTGCTTGAGGTCTTTACAGGTGTAACAGTATGTGTTTGTTGTGAACTAGTGCTGGAAAAGGCCCGGGAGAGGTGGGGGGGCGATATTTGTGTTTGAAACCTGTTTGCAATAGTTTCAAAACAGTTGTTTGTAGGAGGTGATTTGTTATTGAGTGCAGAGGGAGGGGTTTTTTGCTTACCTTATTGTATATACTAGTGCATGCCCATACATGTGTGGCCGTACATGCAAAAAATAAAAATAAAAGCTTTCAAACCACGTGCCAGAAACAACAACCACACAGGCTGTTCCTTCGCTCTCACGTGCCCGTACGTGCAAAAAAAAAAAAAAACGTTCAAAGAACCACACAGGCTGTTCCTTTGCTCTCGTAAACGACGACTGGATTGGGGCATTGTGTTTATCTATAAATGCGCAAAAGTAATCGAGAAATTATTAGAATACACGAAGTCATCACTCTCCGGAAGTCCGTACGTTGTAACCTGAAATGGGGAACGCGGCTGAGTTTCTCTTCCCCCATCGGCCACGCCCATGCAGCAACGTGTCCTGTCATTGGTTGGTAAATAAATGGCCATAACTTGGGAAGCACTTGTCTGATTAATATCAAACCTTGAAAAGGCACATCCTCAGTTCCCTAGCAATGTTGTTTGCAAGTTTCAATTAGATCGGGCCAGTGGTTGTCGAGAAACAGCGGTCACACACACACACACACACACACACACACACACACACACACACACACACACACACACACACACACACACACACACACACACACACACACACACACACACACACACACACACACACACACACACACACACACACACACACACACACACACACACACACACATTGCTGGAATTATAGATAGATGAGGCATTCAAAATGTTCTGAAATACACATAACAGTTCAACAAACTTAAAAATATCATTCCTATATGCAAGTATGTATGTGTGAATATATATATATATATATATATATATATATATATATATATATATATATATATATATATATATATATATATATATATATATATATATATATATATATATTTATATATCGATATATCGCAAAATAAAAACGTTGGCATGCCTTAGAGTTTCGACTAATATGAGTATCTTGTTCAGATAACCTTTTGAACATTACTGAGACGTGGATTGTCTGAGACAATAAGATTAACACACCTGTACACATAACCTTTAGGTGGAGGTAAATCACATACATGTCTAATTTTTTTTTACTCTAACATTTTATTACATTATACATGACGATGTTACATATAGCATGATGATGATGTATGTAACATTGTAACATGGTAATATTACATGGAATACAATGAAAGCGCATCTAGCACGGCGATATTACGTATAATATAACAATATTCAATATGCAGCTATGGCCAAAAATATTGGCACCTTTGCATGTTATTCAAATAACACAATTTTGTCTAAAAATAAGGTGAAATTGACAAAAGTATTTGTTCTCCACAATTCTTTATTTCACTGTTAATATTACAGAACCTTTGTTTTTGATTCATAACTTAATATATCCCATTAATTCAGAAAATAAAAATTAATGGAATTGACAAAATTATTGACACTCTCAACTTAATATTTGGTATCACAGCCTTTGGACAAAGTAACTGCAGTCAAGCACTTCCTATAGCCATGAATGAGCTTCCAACTCCTCTCCACTGGAAGTTTGGTCCACTCTTCTGGTGCAAACTGCTCCAGTTCCCCTAGATTTGAAGGGTGCCTTCTCCCAACTGCTGTTTTCAGATCTCCCCACAGGTGTTCAATGGGATTTAGATCTGGACTCATTGCTGGCCACTTCAGAACAGTCCAGTATTTTGTCTTGAACCATTCCTGGGTGCTTTTTGAAGGGTGTTTGTGGTCATTGTCCTGCTGCAAAACCCATGACCTTCGACAGAGACCAGCTTTCTGACACTGGGTTGAACATTGTGCTCCAAAATGCCTTGTTAATCTCATGATTTCATGAAGCCATGCGCATATTCAAGGCACCCAGAGCCAGATGAAGCACAGCAACCCCAAAACATCACTGAACCTCCTCCATGATTGACTGTAGGGAAGGTGTTCTTTTCTTTGAAAGCTTCATTTTGTTTTCTGTAAACATAGAGATGATGTGCTTTCCCCAATAGCTCTAATTTGGTCTCATCTGTCCACAGGACATTCTCCCAGAAGGATTTTGGCTTGTTCAGGTGCATTTTGGCAAACTCCAGTCGAGCTTTCTTTTGTCTCTTTCAGCAGTGGTGTCCTCCTGGGTCTCCTACCATAGAGCCCCCTTTCATTGAGTTGGCAATGGTTGGTGCGATTTGAAACTGTCATACCTTGTGTCTGAAGGTTGGCTTGAATCTGTTTGATAGTTGATTGAGGTGCTTTCTCCATCATTTGAAAAATCCTTCGCTGCAATCTCCGATCAAGTTTTCTCTTGCGGCCATATCCGTGGAGGTTGGTTACAGTGACATAGACCTTAAACTTCCTGATAACATTGCATACGGTGGACACAGGTACATCAACGTCCCTGGAGATATACTTGGACCCTTGAGATTGTTCATGCTTGGCTACAATCTTGTGTCTGACCTACTCAGACAATTCTTTGGTTTTCTTTCTTTTTCTCCATGCTCATTGCGGCACACATTGACACAAAACAGCAGAATGACTGCTTTTCTCTGTTCATACTGGTTGAATGAGTGATTTTTTTATATTGCAGGCACCTGTAACTCACCACAGGTGAGTTCAATTCCAAAGTAAAGGAGAATCACCTGCTTGAAATCAAATTATTTTGAACAACTTCTAAAAGATGCCAATAATATTGTCTGGGCCATTTTAGGATTTCTGTGTGGAATAAACTGAGATTTAGTAATTTTTTGAGTCTTTTTTTTGTTTTGTTCCACTGCAAACCAAAGAAGTACATGTGTGGATACCAATTTTTTTTTTATTTCAACAATTTTCTGGAAGAAATAGTGCATTATTTGGAAAAAAAAGTGCAACGGTGTCAATACTTTTGGCCACGACTGTAACATGATATCACATGTAATACAATGATATTTCATGGAACACGGAGATATTGCATGTAATACGGTGATAACACATCTCACACAGCTGATTTTATATGGAGCATGTGACATGTAGCATGATAAACATGTAACACGATGATATTACTGTAAAATCATGATTTTAGATGTAACATGATGATAAAAAATATAACATGACATTAGATGGAACAGTTTGAGATTACTATAACATTATATTACATTATATATGATGATTTTACATATAGCATTATGATAATGTATGTAACATGGTAATATTACATGGAATACAATGAAAGTGCATCTAACACGGCGATATTACGTGTAATATGACGATATTCAATATAACATGATGATATCACATGTAATACAGTGATATTCCATGGAGCATGGAGATATTGCATGTAATGCGGTGATAACACATCTCACACGGCTGATTTTACATGGAGCATATGACATGTAGCATGAAAAATCATATCACATTATAATAAGGTGTCTCCACAAGCGAAGACATCGAACGTAGGAATAAAACATAATGCCACATAACATGATATACTGTTACCAACGATGACATCTGCTATAGGTACCTGGGCTTTGACTCAATAAATGGGAATATATTTATGACAGCAAGTGCTACTCGAAGTATGGATTGGGGTATGTTGGGAATAACTTTAAAGGACAAATGGAGAAACACAATGCAAGGTGAAAGACTGGGGTAAGAGATAAATAATGGAAAAGAGCAAAAGACTGAATAAGTCGATGGCAATGGGCAGGACGTGAGATGTGGAGAGAAAACGACAGATGGGCAAAAAGAATAAGAGAATGGACAATGAGTGGAAAACGAAATAAAGGAAGGACAGGTAAGGGATGGAGAGACGAGTTGCCAGAGGATTGTGGAGGTAATACCAGGACAAGAATGACACATAGTAGAAAGGTGTAGACCAATCGTGCTGAGGCCTTTGTACTGCAATGGACTGAAAAGCACCAGAAGATGATGTACATGAAGATATACTGACATATGATGTGCAGTGCAGTGTACACACACACACACACACACACACACACACACACACACACACACACACACACACACACACACACACACACACACACACACACACACACACACACACACACACACACACACACACACGTGCCTTGCACGATCAGACCCCATTACTGCAGTGGGTACCAGGAAGCAAGTGCCACACCAGCTATTGCTGCATGTATCCTGACCAACAGGAAATGTCTGCTACACATTAACCTGTCTGTGGTACACAAAATCGTACTTGGGGCAGCCAGGAACAATTTAAATAAAAAATGCTATTCTGGCTAAGCAGTGGTATAGGTTCTGATTATTAGGCGTGAGCTTAGCAGAGCTCATCTTTTTAGAATTGTACTGCAGCCAATACCGGTGGAAGAGAATTTATCAATGACTAGCTCTTCAGTCAAAGTCCTCGGCATCATCCAGTTTCGGCCCATCAACCTTGATACGGTCTGCTGAGGTGGGCCTGGGGTGGCCTACATGCATCTACATGCAGTAACTGCTTGTGCATAATCTGACCTTTGACCTCAGCAAATGCAGACCGGAGTAAATTGATACAACCGTTGTCAAAACATGCATTTCCGCAGTGCATCGTATTGACACTCCATCAGATCATTCAAGCAGTTTGATTTGCTCAGCACAGCCTCCATAAAAATATCAATGTTACCAATCGGATGCTTTACAAACCTGCGGACAGAGAGGGGAAATCAAATTGAAACTGCGTCAGGATGAAAATTTGAAAAAACAAATACTATTCTCCAATCAGAACTGCTCAGAAAGTGATCCTTTCATTGCAACAACGAAAAGGAATACCCATTAGGTCTTGCTCACCAGAAATAAAACCTCACTACAATTATTTACCAGCTATACTCTTGGGGGGAATCCACCCCATGATGTTGATAGCCAGTAGGCCAGAAGCATTTCTGTGGATTGATTCCCTTCACAACAGAGGTGGGTGGGTAGGGGGGGGGGCTGGCATACATATTATATCACCCCATTTAGCCAGTGAGAACACAAAACAGAGACAAAATACACCATATATTCATGTCCCTGAAGGGCACGCACATCCCTAAAAGTGAGGGCAAGAGAGTTGGTTCCGTCCCCTGTCAGGCGATAGACAGGCACTGGGTGCAGTCATCATGCAGCACTGCAACTCGAACCTCAACTCGCTCCACAACTCTTTTTTCCACTTGAACTGGAACACTGGCTTTTCTCTGCTCCTTGCCTGTCCTTCAAGGCCTGGGTGAGAACATGCCGCAAAGCAATACCACATGGCCCAATTATGTGCCTCACTCATAATTGGAGGGCCTTGTGATATTTATATGATGACTGCTATCGGTATTGCACATGGTTAATGTTCGGGAGCATCGTTGGTGCATGATTCTGTCTATGCTGTCGCTGATGACTCCCCAATAAGCGATGACGACTTCCCAAGTCTGATGGCTGATGGAGGAGTGCAGCATTGGGATTCTCATGTATGTGCTACTTGTAATTGTCTGCAGCTGTGGAGGAACTCAAGTAGGGTTTGAAACAGCAAAGGTCTTACATTGTGTAGCTTTTCTTGGCTGCTCTTTATGCAACTTTCTTTGGCTGGAAGTGTAGAGGAGTATATATATATATATATATATATATATATATATATATATATATATATATATATATATATATATATATATATATATATTCTGACAGAATGGTGCAGAGGTACTGTCCTTAATGCCTTTAAGCTCTGTAATAGAATGGAGAACAAGCCTTCATTGTGATGTCCAATGCGAGATGTCTAAGCTGTATAATCTTGGTTTGATTCCTGATCTGACTATGAACTATTGAATTGCTGGTGCTCGGATCGATGTTAAACCAGGTGTCCTCTTTGGTAGCATATGTTGGTGGATCTTAAATATCCCACGATGCCTTTCATGAAGAGTTGAGTTGTCACTGGCACCTGGAAACTAGTTGCAAAATCCTGCTCAAATCACCTTGGCTTAAATGTCAGGCCCGACCAGCTGGTTCGTGAAAGGCTGCAGCCAAACTTTCCCCATAGTCTGACCCCAGAAGAAAGTTTATTCCTATTTGAATGCCTTTTTTATACTTGATCTTCATGCTCATCTTGTCACTCGTGATTGCTTCTCTAGTTTGTTTATCAGCATTGTCTTTCCTCCAAAACAGCATATAACTAAAAGGGCACTCGGTAGAGTGCATACCTCCGCCACGCAATGCCTGATACCCGAGAACATATCTGACCCAATACATTTTTGAAATATCATGCAACATATCGTTTTTAGTCCGATCTCTCAATGGTGAAGAATCACTTTAATAATTAAAAATTTCTCGTATCCGGATCCTCACCAAAATTGAATCACTTCGTCCTTGTCACACACCCAACTTGTCCACTAATTTTCATCTACAGCCGTCCACAACTTTTTGAGATATCGTGCCATATATCGTTTTTGGCCCCATCTCTCAATGGTGAAGAATCACTTTAAAAATTCGAGTAATCGGATCCTGATCCGGATCTTCACCAAAATATAATCAGTTCGTCCTTGTCACACACCCAAACCTGTCCACACAATTTCATGCGGATCTGTGCATAACTTTTTAAGATATCCTGCACACAAACAAACAAACAGACAAAGAAACAGACCGAAAGGGGTGAAAACATAACCTCCTTCACCTTTGGTGGTGGAGGTAAATATAAAATGAAACAAATTAATTGAGGGAAAAGGGAAGGAAAATGTTGCATTTATTGGTGGCTCCCTTGAAATGGACAGTTTTTCATAATATTCTTACACATAACCATTGCCCCATTTCTGTTTTCCTCAAATGTGCCATATTTTTATGTAGTTTATGCAAATAGTTTAGAATTTTAGAAACTCCACTCCCCTCCCCCCTGATATCCGATGATATCATTATTTTCTTCGTTTTTATTTTCTCAATTAAACCACCTTATCCCTTGCTCTGTTTGTAAGAAATAGATGGTGTTAATAGAGTTTTATATGGATTTCTAGATTGACTATTGCATTCGTAAAGGCGCTGTCACACCTTGACGATTTAGCCAGCAATGGCAAGGTATAAAAATGTATGTAAAACATTGGCATACGCTGAAATTTTGATGTTTTTTTTTTTTTTAAGTTTTGGTCGTATTCATAACGTGTTGGTCGTATGCATAACATATTAGTAACGTACACAGAACGTTTCGTTGTCTTATAGATAAGGCCAAAAAAAAAAAAAATGTTGCATTGGCGTAACCCGCCCGACCCTAAAAAATTTCGCCGACCCTACGTTTTTTTTTTTGTTTTTTTGCTATCGAAAAATTTTGCCGACCCTATTTTATTGCTATTTTTGTTGTTTTGCTATCGTTTTCAAGTATCTTGTTGATTGCGATCGCGATCGCAAAAACCCGGAAATGTTTCGGACAGAACCCGCCGACAAAAAGGGTGGTACTCGAGCCGGGGGAGATTTTGGGAGGGATTTATTAGGAAAAAAATAAAAATAAAAAAGATCCCGACCGACCTACCCTATTTTTCAGTGACCCGTTACGCCAATGCAACATTTTTTTTTTTGGCCTAACTTACACCAACGAATGCTTAGCCTGTTGTCGGCGTTCACAACCTATGCCCAACGATAGTTTAACTTAGGCATAGCGCGCTGCACGTATCGCCGACGAACTCGTGGCGTAGCCTGTTAAAAACCTGCCGCACGCCTTTTTAAATCATAACCGCCTGAAAATTGGAAGTGTCAACCTCGCAGTCACACCTTGACGATTTAGCCAGCGTGTGCCGACCTATGAAAAATGTGTCTAAAACGCTGGCACACGTCGAATACGGCATGGGTAAGTTGTGTATACGTTAAGAGCACGCTGAAAAACGATGAAGTATGCTGTCATATTTCGTGGTACGTTTAGTACGTCGTGAAATTTCAAGCATGCTGAAAATTTTACGACGTACTCGCCGTATGGCTCACACGTGGGAATAAGGGAATAAGTTGTAGGCACGATATGCGATCGCTGACACACGTCGACACAAGTTCCTTGTAAGTTACTCATAAGTCGAAACATGTCGAGGTAAAGTTTAGCATACCAGAAACTTATTTTCTCCATCAAGGAACATTTTCTTTTTTTCTCCTTGGCTTGTTCCGTGAAGGCACATGACGAAATATCTGAAGTTTTTGTTGTTGTTGTTGTTTTTTTTGTTTTCGTCTATCACAAATTTTAAAATACTAGCCGAAACCCCATCACAGACGGATTCCGTTCATTCAACCACCCTCACCAGCTCACCCACACTCGAGGGACATGGACTGGACTGGGCGTGCTTACCCCCGCCTACTCATCCCCCGCCCCTGCCCCAATCCCCCCCCGCCTTCAGTTTGCTTACCCCCACCCAAAAACTTAATTACCCCGGCCCCGCCTCTTCACTCCACGCCCCCATCTTTTGATTCCCCGCCCCACTTGCCCCCAGGCCCCCTCCCCACTGTCCACCCCCTCACACTCAACCCCGCCTAATTCACCCCAGCCCCGCCCACTCATCCCCTGCCACATTTCCCCCCCGTCTCCCGCTTTCAATTTTCTTACCCTCGCCCAAAAATTTGCTTACCTTGCCTCCCCCCCCCCCCCTGCTCACTCCCTGCCCCGCCTCCTCACTCCCTGCCCCTGTCTCTTCATCCCCCGCCCCCGCCTCTTCACTCCTCGCCTCCGTCTCAACCAAAAGTGTTTATTCTGCTTCAGAGTTGAAAGTTGACTATCGCCACTATGTGTGATGCACTCTTACAGGTACGAAGTTTCTTTCAGTCCAGGTCACAGTACCGAGAAAAACGTGACGCGACTGCGAGGCGGAGCACAAAATTGGTCCTTCAGTATTAATATAGAGATAGAAGATACAATGTTTCTTGTTACATTTTTTCGTCAAATTCACATTCTGAGGGAGTCAGCATGAGCAGAAGAGGGTTTTACATTGGAGACGCTATTTTCGAGGAGTGGAATTACACCTCTCAGTGGTAACGGTCTGTCGCCGAATGACCGATGATGTCATGACGTCCTGACGCCTCTCAGCGGTGACATCACACGTCGCCATGTAAACGAATGTAAAACGAAAAGTGTTTATTCTGCTTCAGATTTGAAAGTTGACTATTGCCACGATTTGCGATGCACTCTTACAGGTACGGTCTCTTTCAGTCCAGGTCACAGTACCGAGAAAAACATGACGCGACCGCAAGGAGGAGCACAACATTGGTCCTTCAGTATTAATATATAGATATTCGAACATTTGCTTTTAAGTTTCGATGTCGACGTGACAATATCCTCAAACAGAAAATATTCATAGAGGAGGAACTACGAATAAGACATGAGCAAACTAAAGAGGCAATCGGATGTGATGTAATGGCACGTGACGAAATATCGGAAGTTATTGTTTTTTTTGGTTTTATTTTAAACGCTGCCAATTCGCCATTATACGGTAGCTGTAAATTAGAAACACGTTCAGTAAGTTCTGTGGTCGTCCGGAAGACGTCAATCAAATACGTCTACATACGTCAATATGCGTTGGAGATACATTATACATAGGTTCAAAGCACGTTATTCATAGGTTAGAAATAAGTTTTAGGTAACTAAGCATTACCTCGACATGTTTCGACTTATGAGTAACTTACAAGTAACGTGCCTCGGCGTGTGTCAACGATCGCATAACGTTCCTCGACGTGTGTCAACGATCGTGTAACGTGCCTACAACATGTTACTCATAGGTTATAAATAAGTTTCGGGTACGCTAATACTAATCATTACCTCGACGTGTTTCGACTTATGAGTAACTTACAAGTAACGTGTGTCAATAATCGCATAACGTGCCTACAACTTATGGCCAGTGTAGCGGAACGTGAGAGTCATACGCTGGCATACGTCGTAAAATTTCAAGCATGCTAAAATTTGAGGACAACCGCAAAGTACAACGATGAAAGCCAGCATACTATGACATATGGCATTGTTTTTCAGCGTGCTCTTAACGTACATACAAACTTACCCATAACGTATTCGACGTGTGCCAGCGTTTTAGCCCAATTTTGCATACGTCAGGCATACGTTGGCTAAATCATCAAAGTGTGACAGGGCCTTAACATAGATGAGTGTCTTCAAACAAAGAAGTGCTCAGTGAATTCCATCACTCCTGAGCAGATCTGTCACAACTGGTGAGGCTAGACTACTCGTTGACATTACCGACTGTGATTTACAAAATGTTTTTAATACAGCAGATGAATGGATATTTCCTGGTTTGAATATACATGCAGAGCATCACAAAGCACACGTTTTGAATTTCACATGTATGTGTGATGCCACGTCACCCCTCTCTGAGAGTGACCCTCCGAGCACAGTTAATAGAGGTGCTTTGACCAGGTCACCTGGTGAAGGCTCAAGGGGTATTTGTTTTAGCACAACACCTGTGGTTGTGGCCAAACTTCCCTTGTGAGTCGTTGATGTCGAGTGGCCTGTGAAATTGTTGGGCTTTCAAACCAAATGTTCTTTCTGGCAGTACAGGGCAAGGGATCTGAGCACAGAGAGATGTGAAGAATTATTTCAGCTTGTAAGAACGGCACTTAAGGCAAACAAAAATCCAAACAACGTTTTACTCTCGCAGCACATTTCCATCTTTATCTATAATATTCAATATATTACATTGAAACTGGTTTCATTGACCTTCTTGTTGACTGATTTAATGACTATCTGGATCATCCTCTGGGCTATATTCATCACCAAGATATTAATCCTTTAAATTCAGGATCTCTGTAAACAGCAGGTCCACAACTTCAGTTGTATCCAAAGGTCTCTCAATCAGGTAATACAGTGCAACTGTCTAACCCTCCGATGCATGTTGGTCAGAGATTTACGTTAATTGTTGGAGATTGTCTTGCATTACTGTTGACTACACACAGACACACAAGCCTCGACACAGGAGGAGGCCACTCAGCCTATCAAGCCAATGTTATCTCCACATTCCCAACAACCCACTGGCACAACACTATCCCTATTTTCAATTTTTTTTTGCTAACTACACATTCCTGCTTGATACATTCCATGTGCAAAATAATGAGAATTTTCCAATTTACAGACATCATAATTAAATTACACCTGGCTAAACTTGAGCTTCCAACTCTTCCAACAAATAACCATTTACCCCGCTGCTTCTAAGTTCTTATCAACATCCATTTTTCTTAAACCTATCAGCTGACCCTGCTGCTTCCACCTTCCCGAGAAGACCATAGCATCTGCATAAAATACCCCTGCCTTGATACTGTTGTAACAGTGTTCTTTTTCATTCTTAAACTATACTCTCTGGTTCTATCACGATCCATCATGGTCAAAAAAAAATCTGTCCTGCTTCTCTACTTTTAATTATAAAAAAACATCTTAATCAGTTCCCATCATAATCACCTTCTTTCTAATGTGTCCTTCAGCCACTCCTCAGCTTCGTGTACCTATCTATCCCTGAAATCAACATAGTCACTCTCTGCTGAATCCTCTCTGTCCTTCCTCATCTGTGATGACCAAAAGTGAGCACAATATTCGAGGTGAGGCCTCACTGAATTCCTGTGCAATGTTAAAACAACCTCTTTTATTTTACAATTTGTACCCCCTGTGAATACAGCCTAAAACCCTAATAGCTTTCCTGTAGCTGTTATGTGCTTGGTGCTATGCTGTCTACTTACCTCTTCCCCCCCCCCATCATTTTTCCATATATATATATATATATATATATATATATATATATATATATATATATATATATATATATATATATATATCTTCTTCTTCTGCTTTCGGCTGCTCCCGTTCGGGGTCGCCACAGCGGATCATCCGTATGATCCGCATAGTGATTTGGCACATGTTTTACGCCGGATTGCCTTCCTGACGCAACCCTGGTCGCATATATATATATATATATATATATATATATATATATATATATATATATATATATATATATATATACA
Organism: Eptatretus burgeri; assembly: GCF_056783735.1. NCBI lineage: Eukaryota > Metazoa > Chordata > Myxini > Myxiniformes > Myxinidae > Eptatretus > Eptatretus burgeri. The sequence goes on along the minus strand of NC_140970.1, from coordinate 44,572,659 downwards.
TATATACATATATATATATTACCACCCCCAGATCCTTCTCCTATGTAACATGCTCCAAGACTGCCCCTTTCATTATATAGTTTCTCTTTTAATTATTTGTGCCCTTCCCCAGCTGACCTCACATTTCCGTTAAACAGCATATGCCATACCTTTCGTCAAATCTATAGAAATATATAGATTTTCCTGAATCTAAGCACCATCTTCTCTGCTATCTGGCTTACCTCTAAGCTTAATGCCATCTGGAAATTTGAAAGCAGACTTAACTACACTATCCACATCATTAGAATAAATTATTTAAATAACTTATCCCACAACTTCCAACCTCCCAGCCCGACATCCTTTCATTCACGGATACTCTTTGCTTCCGATTACTAAGCCGGTTTCCAATCAAGGTAACTACTCACCCAGCCACGACACAAGCCCTCACTACAGAGCTGATCCTCGTATGTGGGTACCTTATCATAAAATGCCTTCTGAACATTGAGATATACTACATGCCTGGTGTTGGCTTAATGGTGAGGGTGGTGGGCTTGGGATCCTTGGGTCCTGAGTTCGAATCCCACTTGGCTGTTGAATTAATACCAGGTGGGGTTGACTCAGCCTGTCATTCTTCTGAGGTCGACAAAATGACTACCAGCTTGCTGATATCCTGCGTTGAAGTGGCGACCCATCCAGGATTGTGCCCAGTAGCCCAGGAGACTGCTTAGGTCGCACCAACGCTCTGCACAGAGTATGGTATGGATGGATGGATGGATGGATCTACTACATATATTACCCTTCCCTTATCCACCATATCAGAAACTGCTTTATAGAACTCCAATAAATTTGTTAAACAAGACCTCCCTTTAATAAATCCTTGCTGACTGTCTTTAATTAGCTTCAATCTATTTAAATAGTTTGAATCCCATATGATCCTTATATAATGTCTCACATTTTCCTCACAACTAAGTCAAACTAACAGGTCTATAGTTCCCCAATTCTTCTTTGGATCCTTTCTTAAATAATGGTGTTACATTTGCTGCTCTCCAATCCCATGGTACCTGTCCTGACTCCAATGAGCTGTTAAAGATATCGTTATACATCACACTTATCTGCTCTGCCACCATGTGCAATCCTCTTGGATGTATATCATCTAACCTGGGGATTTATCTTCTCTTTGTTTTCCAAGCTGTTTCTTCACTTCACCCCTTCTATCTACCATTACTTCTTCAATTCTTCATTATTCCCACCTTCTTGTGGGGTGGTTGAGAAAAGGGTTTGGCCCAAGTCTTTCATGAATCGGCTGACCAGGCCTGACATTCAACTGAAGGTGATTTGAGCATCAATTTGTAATTTGTTCAGGGTGCCGAGGATACCTCCACAACTCTCCATGAAAGACACAATGCGATATTTTATGTCCATAAACTGATGCCAGCAGTTGTGACACCAGACTTGATGTCCATCCGAGGGAAGGCAAATTTTATGATGTAACTCCCTGCCTGCGAAGTGCCAATCTGACAGTTTATATTCAGGTTAGGGAACAAACCCAGCCAAGACAGCCCAAAGGCAATTGTGCACTATCTCTACACCATTCTGTTGGACAGAGACTGTCTCACATGATCAGATATATATATATATATATATATATATATATATATATATATATATATATATATATATATATATATATATATATGTTTTAAAAGTGGAAAATCGGGATAGAAAAACAGTATCTTGAACAGGGAGATGCCTCACCAAAATATACCATCATTCCTAAACCTGGATGAAGGAACTGGTGCAGAGTAAATGTTCATTGCATGTGAAGACACAAACCACAATTATTAAAAAGATGTACAACCATCTTTACGTTCAGTAACAATATACCCTCATAAGCCATTGATGAAAAGGTTAAGAAAGAGTGATGCCTTCCAATACCTTGAGAGAGAGAGAGAGCATAATAGTCGAAAAGCCAGTATGACTGATAGTGCTGCTCCTAGTTTTTTTTTTAAAGACCTTGACAACAGAGCTAAGTGACTTTTGCTTGCAACAAATGTTCGTACATCTCATGATATCGATTTGTAACCAACACCGACATAAGCTTTGATTATGTGGCATCCATTTCAAGTTTGGTTTTTTCTTTAATGACCCTTTGCTCAATCAAACTCGACCGTTTGCATCTTTAACTCTCTCTAAGATGTTGTGCCATCAAATGCAATGCCAGTTGTAGTAGGACCTTCACAGATTCCAACAGACATGCTCAAAGCGATCTTACTCGTACATCTGTCCAAAGTATGTCTGCAGCTTCAGCTTCCATAATGGTATTCATGGCTTGATGGCAATGGTGTCATGCAGGGTTGTCATTAAGTGAGCATTTTGCATTGTAATTAGAGGTGCTACGAAGAAATATTGGGCCTTCTTGGTGTAGTGGAAGCAGCAATGCTTTGGATGTTACTCAAATGCTAATGTGGAACTGTGAAGAGGGAAATATCTCATACCGGGCATAGCAAAAGCTTTATAAATGGTTAAAATCAAACTGTTGACAAAGTATTTATGTGGCTTTCAAATTGCAATACATTTGTTGGGATCGTCTGCTTATTACACACGCACGGTGGTTGGTAGAAAATGTGGGTGAGGGAGTGGGGGGAGGTGGGGGAGGAGGAGATGGGACCAGAGAGGGGTGCCAGATTGCAAAAAATTAAATTGAGAAAAGGAAGTAAAGGAAGAAGGCATGATTGGAGAGATAAATTAAGTGGGAAGAGAAGAGAAAGATGTTTGAGAGAAGATAGAAGAGAGATGAAGGGACACATGTGCTGATCGTTCTGCACACTGGAGACCTGGTCTTCTGGCTTGGAATGGCTGTTGTCAGTTGGCAGGATGGGTTATATATTTTCTATGATGTTGGACTGAAAATATATGTTTTCCTTAGCACGACTGCGATGTACAAAGTGAAGAATAATTCCATGCTTGAATAATTTTTGCTGATGATGTTGTTAATTGTTTCAAAGACTTAAATCAATGCTGTCATGATTTGTATCACGAAGTGTGCACAAGGCAGATAACTTCACCATAAAAGTGAGTGAGGTGCTTGCCTGTTAAATATAGCTTTCTCTAATGTCTGAGGCTCAAGGAGGAGCTTGTACATGTATCACAATCATAAGGCAAGGAGACTTGTACAGAGTAGCAAATTAATATATGACATGGGATTTGAACCTTGGCACTCATAAATATTGTAACAAATTCTCGCCCGCCGGCGTGCGGACAGCCACTTTTAGCCGAATCGCGGCCGTACGCCCACTGGACGGACAATTCAGTGGCGACTTTCCAGAACAACGCCGAAAACCAGTCGCGGGTGTGCTCCAAGCACACCACAACCTTGTCCGCACTCTACCCACGCGCTACAGGATCCGATCGCCAAATAATCGATTTACCTAATTATTCACGCGGGTAGATTACAGAGAGATTGTACCTCAGCGAGGCCTGCTTGGACACGAGCCGCTTAAGCAGCTCGCTCCGTTTTGGGATAACCGAGCGGGGTATTATCGCGAGGCCTCGCTGGACCCGATTCTATTATCGGCTATTAAAAAGCCCGCTATTATTCCGAAATGCAATATGGCAGTTCAATGGAGGGAAAATGACGCGACGAACAGGTCAACATTCAAACAAGCACATTTATTCACACACGTATGCAGTCAGGTATTCATGCAGGCACATATACAGCCAACAAAAGCAATAAATGCAAAACATGCATGTAGTTATTCAAAGGATGGGGTTAGGGACAAGACGCGAGCAAGACCAAGCGCTACGACCATCTATTTATTATTACACTCACTTATCAACAGTTCTACTTTACGGACTCGGCGCCACAACTTTCATACAAAGAAAAGCAAGGAAAAACCCCCTCAAAGACAAGAGGGTAGACTGGACCTCTCAGGATCTTTATGTCATGGAGCTTTGAGGACCAAAGGAGCTCCAAGAGGCCGTGCAGGTTACCTTCACCTCAGACCGTTCGGTGCTGGTTGGTGAGCTCTCTCCGGCTCGCACATGAACACGCAGCCCCATATGGCACAGCAGCTTGGTCATGCTCCCAGCTCGCGTCTCCTCCGCTCTCCTCAGCTTCGCCACTGACTGCAGGCTTCAGGCTCCAGGCACTCCGAACCCCGACAGACACTCCACAGACTGGCTGACTGATCCTCAGCAGACCCAACTCGACAACCACCTCGAGAGACAGACCGACTGACTCCACTGACTCACTCCTCAACTCTCTTCCCTCTCCTCCACACAACCACAACCTTGCGTTCAGCGCACCCTTTTATCCCCCTGGCTCCTCACCCCTTCCTTCGCGGCGCGTGGGGGGGGGGGGGAGAGAACATTCCAACAGAGATCAGCTGGATGAGTTGTTGTTTCCCAACCGTCAATCTTGTTTACCCGATCTGAGGGAAATTGGGGTTGTTGTTGTTGCCCTTTGGTGTTCGTGGAGATGTCGGCAGTTATGGAGAAGTTGGTTTGTGGTTGTTGTGGCTGATGCTGTGGTGTGGATGGCGTGGTTGTTGATTAGATGTGGTTGTGGGGAAGGTGGTTGAGATGCGGTTGTGGTGGTTGTTGCAAAACAAAGATAGTAAAAGAAAAACGGCTAACTGAAGATTCACAGCCCTGTTACACGAATAAATCCCATTAGACAACGGTGGGGAAATCTATCTGAACACAAACTTATCGGCATAACTGATTAAGGACCTATATGGTGCTCTGCGAATTTCCACAGCCGTAACAATATGTTCAGATTGCGATATACCAATTAGCCTACCATTAGAGCTCTGATTATTAGAAGCTAATCTAATAGAATGTGGTGTTCTGGACATTTCCATTTGATGAGTGTTGGCCCTTCTCAAAAGGTAGAAGTTGCGGTATTTTTTATTATCATCCAGAGAGCATTCTGATTGCATACATCCTCCATCGTTAATCTCTTTCACGATCATTAGCATCTCTGTGTGAAAAGAATAAGCCATGTGCAAATACCATCATAGTTTAGCTTCACTTTTCTGCAGCAACTACCTGCACTATGTACCCTGTATAACTGCACAAAGATTAGAAGTACAGATATATTTTCAACAATTAAGGTTTGTGTACATTATGTGTGTATGTATATATATATATGTATATATATATATATATATATATATATATATATATATATATATATATATATATATATATATTGTTGCGGATTCGCGCCCGCCGGCGTGCGAACGGCCACGTAACTCGAATCGCGGCACGTCGCCCACCGGACGGACAATCCCGTCGTGACCCTCTCGGACTAACGCCGGGAACTAGTCACGGGTGGGCCTTTCGGCCTCACCACGATCGTGCCAATCGGCCCCCCGCGTGGGATAGGGTTGCTCGCCAAATTCGACCTACCTAAGTACCCACACGGAGGGTAGACCGGGCGATCGCAGGTCGACTTCGGACACGGGCCACTTTAAGCGACCCGTTCCGTACTATCGGGATAACCGAGCGGTGTTATCGTCAACCTCGACGGTTCGATTGATTATCGGGCGTTTTTAGCCCACGACCAACCCTTTACGTGAAGTAAGATGGAGATTCAATAAAGGAAAAGACGAAGCGAAACGGGAAAAACAGTTCAACATAAAGCACATTTATTCCGCGGCAAACGGAAAGCACACATATACAATTATACACCAAAAGCAAATGTAAAAATAGAAGAAACACACAATTCTGCACAAAAAGCAAATGCAACAATGCAGATGTACTACCGACTACCGAGCACACGGCAACACTTATACAGTTTTACTTCACAGATGGCGCCGACAACATATATACTCAAAGCAAAAGAAAAAGGGACCACCCTCAACGATGAGGGGGGCAGACGGGCCTGGGGCCGAGACCGCGTCGAGCCTACCCGTCTGGTGATGAGCCGCAAAATGGCGGTGGCGCCCCGACTCCGCGGGCCTCGCTGGCACTGCCTGGAAATGGGGTGGGAACGGGGCCCCCTTCTCACACTATCTCAGCGCGGGGGGAAACAGGAGTGGGTTGTTGATGCTCGGGGGAATGAGGATATCTCGCTGGCTCGGGTCCCGCGACGAGCGTCTCCACCGCGATCTCGGTCGCGTTACCGACCTCCCCTCTCCGCAGCTCCCCGACTCTGACACGAGCGCCCTCTCGACTGCCTTCGCCTTCACCGCCGCCACCTCTCCAACTCTCCACTCTTCTCAGCTCCGTCCAACTGCTTTCTCCGACTCTTCTCTTCTCAACTCTCCTTGACTGACTCAACTACTCCGACTCTTCCCAACTCAACTGCCTTTTTGGCGAGCGAACGCGGCCCTTTATAGCCCCCGTGGCTTCGCTCCTTCACATTCGACCCTTTACCTCTGGCTGGCTCCCCATTGGACAGAGGAAAAGTGGGCGTGAATGCTTTTTGATCCGCGAATCTGCATATAGCGATTACACTCCGACGCACCTGGAGGCGGGGCCAAATCGCCCCATGCTCGCTGATAGGATGGAACAGAAGTGGGCGTGAATCGTTTTTGATCCGATTTCTTCGGAAAGGCTGGTGTTTTTGCACCCGCCGCTCGGCGCACGCCCCGCACGAGTCCAGGATCGGTGTCCACAAGCGGCGCGGGAATGGCGGTGATGCGATGGTTGCGAGAGCGAGATGTGACGGCAAGGGTCGTGGCTGTGGTTGTGAAGCGGAGTTGCGGTTGGTGGTTGTTGTGTGATGGCTGTTGAGACGTGGTTGGTGGTGGTTGTGGTGGTAGTAATGGCGGCTGGTCCAAAATAAAGATAGTAAAAGAAAAACGGCTATCCTGAAGGGTCGCAGCCCGAATGAATGACATTTATTCCCTCTAAACAATGGGTTTGAGCCTAACTACACATATACTTACAGAGATATCTCACCTACGGGACCTGAATGGTGGTTTGCGAATTTCGTCAACCACAACAATATATATATATATATATATATATATATATATATATATATATATATATATATATATATATATATATATATATATATATATATATATATATATATGAGGAAGTCGGGAGTGGTGGAGAAGTATGTGAGGATCATGAAGGATATGTATGAGGACAGTGTGACAGCGGTGAGGTGTGCGGTAGGAATGACGGACCGGTTTAAGGTAAAAGTGGGATTGCACCAAGGATCGACTCGAGCCCTTTCCTGTTTGCAATGGTGATGGACAGGTTGACGGACGAGATCAGACTGGAGTCTCCATGGACTATGATGTTCGCGGATGACATCATGATCTGTAGGGAGAGTAGGGAGCAGGCTGAAGCGAGCCTTGAGAGGTGGAGGTACGCACTGGAGAGAAGGGGAATGATAGTCAGTTGGAGTAAGACGGAGTACATGTGCGTAAATGAGAGGGAGGGTGGTGGTATGGTGCGGTTGCAAGGAGTTGAGGTGGGGAAGGTGGATTGGTTTAAATACTTGGGATCAACTGTCCAAAGTAACGGAGAGTGTGGGAGAGAAGTGAAAAAGAGAGTGCAGGCAGGATGGAGTGGGTGGAGAAGAGTTGCAGGAGTGATTTGTGACAGAAGGGTAGCTGCAAGAGTGAAGGGGAAAGTATATAAGACGGTAGTGAGACCAGCTATGTTGTATGGTTTGGAGTCAGTGGCACTAACAATAAGACAGGAAGCGGAGCTGGAGGTGGCAGAGTTAAAGATGCTGCGATTCTCGTTGGGAGTGACGAGGATGGATAGGATAAGAAATGAGTATATTAGAGGGACAGTGCAGGTAGGACGGTTTGGAGACAAAATGAGAGAGGCGAGATTGAGATGGTTTGGACATGTGCACAGGGGGGAAACGGAGTATATCGGGAGAAGGATGTTGAAGATGGAGCCACCAGGCAGGAGGAGAAGAGGAAGGCCAAAGAAGAGGTTCATGGATGCGGTGAGGGCGGACATGCGGGTGGTTGGAGTGTCAATGGAAGATGTGGAGGATAGAGCGAAATGGAGATGGTTGATCCGCTGTGGCGACCCCTAACGGGAGCAAGCCGAAAGAGGAAGAAGAAGATATATACTGTCTGACCCCAACATTTGCTGTCCCGCTGTTTGTGGACCCCATATATTCGCGGGTCATAAAGTGTGACCTGCTTCGACATTCACGTATTCACGGTTCAAATTTTTTTATTTTTAAACACTTTAAGATTGGTCTCTTACATCCACCTCAACAAATATTAATTCAGCCTGGGAATTCTTCCACAGAAACCTGCTCTCTCTTATGCACAGATTCATCCCATCTCATCTTCAGGTATCTTACCCATGCTCTCGGTACTCAGAATCCTGTGGTGAGGCAGTTGCCTTAAAATCCCTTGCATTCTCCTTCTGGAAGGCAAATCCAACCGGAGGCAACCTTGGATCATCCCACAGAGCCCACAACAAGCACTGTGTCTACTCTTAGGAGAGCCAGAAAACATCATCTGTCCAACCTCAAGAATGAACTTTCAAACTTGTCTCCCTCTAAAACCTGGTGGTGCCTTGTCAAGTCTGTGTCTTAGTGTATGCTCACCTTTTACCTCTTTGCTCACATCAAATGGCACCACAGGCGACTCCGCTCGTGAGAAGGCCGAATGCCTCAATTCTGTGCTTGCTTCAAAATATTGTGTTCCCAACCTCTCACTCTCTGCACCCACCCTTCCCAGTCATACCCTACTGCTCCAGAATTGTGTCTTCTTTTTTTTTGGAAACATTGTTGAGGCTCGTATGAGACATAACACACAACAAGGGTGGCAGGAGACAAGAGTGGAGGGAGAGAGAAGGACAAAACAGTGGGGAACAGAGACATTAGGAGATGTATGGGAGGGATAGGGATGGGGTGGGGAACACGGGGTATACAAGATGGACATTACAGGGACTTTCAGGAAGGAAAGCAGGGAATTTGAAGGAGGTGGGTTTGGGGTGGATTAACGGGGATAGAAAAGATCGAAGTTTTGGATGGGGGAAGATAAGAGATGGTGGTGAACAGCTGTTTTGAAGACCTGGAAAAGTGGGATTGAAGAGAGGGTGGGGGGAGTTTGTTCCAAAAGCGGGAAATAAAGAGAAATTAAAGCGTGAAGGTGAGCAGTGATTCATGATTTTGGTAGTTTTACCAGAGGGGGGTTGCTGGTGGACCATGAGTGCCATGAAATATGGGGGAGACATATTGCAGACAGAGCAGGGGGTGGGGGGGGGGCGGCGAGACCGGAGAGGAGACGGTAGAAGACAGAAATACCACCTACCTGCCTGTAGTGAGAGAGTGAGAGGCCCAAGGACTCATCCTTATCACGGGAGAGACTAATGATCCTACATTCCTTGGTTTCCACTGTGTAAAGCCGAGATAGGTGAGAGGTGGGAGCACCAGCCCAGAGGGGAGAGCAGTACTCCATCAGACTGCGGACGAAAGCTTTGTGTGTGGTCAGGAGCTCAGGTGGGCCGAGGAAGGACTTTGCACAACGGAGGATGCCCAGTTGACGACTGGCTTTCGAGGCCAGTTTGGAAATGTAAATGCCTTTGCACCCATCCTTTTGCACCTGAAAAAGTGGAAAAGTTTCTGTCCAACCTTGACTCTGACTCTGCAACTGGCCCGGATGGCATCAGCCCTCATGTCCTAATAACCTGCTCTGCTGCTCTTGCCCATCCTCTCTCTCTGCCATTTTCACCCTGTCATTTTCCAAAGGTCAACTTCCATCTGCTTGAAAATCGGCCAACATCACAGCATTTCAAAAAAAAAAGTTGCAAAACACGTCCCCTTAACTCCAGACCAATTAGCTCACTTCCAATCATCAGCAAGGTCATGGAATCCATCATGGCAGTTGACATAATATCATTCTTTTTTTCCAACAACCTCATCTCAGATAATGAATTTGGATTCAGACCAGGACACCCTACCATGGACATGCCGCTTCTACTCTCCCGGCAATGGATAGAGGTCATCAATGTCTGATATGAGATTAGGGCCGTCTTTCTGGACATATCTCCAGCTTTTGATACAGTTTGGCATCCTGCCCTGCTCTCAAAATTGTCTGCCTATGAAATCCAAGGCCAACTCCGCACTTGGATTGCTGACTTCCTCCACTCTTGGAGCCAAGATGTGGTCCTCAACATAACCCTTTAGTCTCCTCTCCCTATCAAGGTTGGAGCAACACAAGGCAGTGTTCTTGACCCCATATTATTCCTAATCTTCATCAATGATGTCTTTGACTCTCTAAAAAAATTCTTGCTTTCTCTTTGCTGATGACTCCATGTTCTGCCGTGAGATCCTTCATCCCTCTGAAAGACAGGAAGTAGCCTCTTCCCTCTCATCAGACCTTGACAATATATCAAACTGGTCAAACACTTGGAACATGTCTTTCAATTCTGAGAAATCCCTCACACCCACTCTCTCTGAAAGAACCTTACTGCAAACCTTCCCATCTACTTTCTCACAAACCCTCTTGAAGAAGTTCAGTCATGAAAACTCTTGGGTCTCACTTTCAGCCATGATCTCTCTTGGGCAAGCCACATTTCAAAATTTGCCTCCAAAGCCAGATGCCGACTGGGCATCCTCCATCTTGCAAAATGCTTCCTTGGCATGCCTGAGCTCCTATCCACCTACAAGGCTTTCATCTACAGCTCGATGGAATACTGCTTTCCCCTTTGGGCTGGCTCCCCTGCCTCACATCAGCTGAGTTTATGGGCCTTTCACTTTGCCATCGCCGACAGGTCGGTGGTCTCTCTGTCTTCTTTCACCGAATTTCTGGACTTGTACCCTCTGCCCTCTTCGTGCCCCCCCCCCCCCGAGGTATCTGCAAGATGCATGCAGTCCACCAACAACCCTCTCCTGGTGAAATTGCCTAAATCTAGAATCATTGCTCATCTCCATTCATTTATTCCTCTTTTGTTTTTTCCCTGCCTGTGGAACCACCTTCTATCCTCCCTTCAACCTCATTCATCCCTCCAGGTCTTAAAGACAGCTGTTCACCCCCATCCAAAATCTTGATATTTTCTACACCTGTTCAACCACCCCACATCCCTCCCAAAATTTTGCTTATGTATACATATTTCTCCATCTCCATCTATTTTCTCCCTCTGCCCTGCTGTTTGGCATTTCCCCTTTCTCCTGCTGTTCCCTTGTTATGTTGTGTTCTGATTTTTGTTCTGTGGCCTAGCTCTTCCACGATCCGAGACCATGTATATATATATATATATATATATATATATATATATATATATATATATATATATATATATATATATATATAAATTAATGCTCCAATGAGCTGGAGTGTTAAACAGAAGTGTGTTCCATGGGAAAGCTTGAACAACAAGCCTTATCTTCAAACTGTCATATGCCGATGAAAACTCGATGAAGGCCACACCTGTCCTTTAGCGGCATTGAAAACCGGTGTTGATGTGATGAGTTGGTGTGGCAGTCTGGTCACAGCAGTTTTGCTCTTGGCAAATACCAGCTTGTTGTGGTAATAGGACTTCTATTTTCAAAGAATGTTGGTCCAGAAGTGGCCGTGGCATCAATTTGCTGGTGGTCGAGAGGAGTGAGATTGAGTGGTATCTGGCTGGGTTTTCAGGAGGTTTTCCATGCTTTAGTAACTAGTGGGCCTGTTGGTCAGCTGGAACCAATTTTCATTGGTCTTCACAGCCTTGTGGCACTCCCGCCTGCTGTACTGCTTGAGCATTAGCTTGCTTTTTACCAAGCCCAGATATGCTTGCGCCAGTGTGGGGGATTATATGTTCGTTATTATTATTGCCGTGTGGTTCTACTATTCTGATTATTATTATAAATATTATTTGTATTAATTAATTTATGCTTTGTTACAATGTTATCACTGTTTTTGTTATTTATTTTGTAATTATAATGTGATGACATGGTGGAAGGAAGTATTAAGCTGCTGTATATACTTAAACATGGCGTGCATTTAAAACATGGGAATTCTTCTGGACTTTGTTGGAGTTAATGAGCCTAATCAACTCAGGAGGTCATGACGATCATTTTGGTGCATCACATTCCACATCAGAATGCTCCAGTAGAACTCCACAAAAAGCATGCCCCTCCCCCCTCACCCCTCCCCACACACACACACACACACCACACACACACACACACACACACACACACACACACACACACACACACACACACACACACACACACACACCTCGTTTTTTTCACACACAACTGTTCCTAACAATTCCATCACACACAATAAATAAATAAATAAATATAAAGAAAAAACAAACACACACATTAACAAAAACACACACACATACCATCGTACATACAAACAAACACACACGTACCCTCATGCCAACACAAAACCATAAGACAGCAAAACAACGACACACATGTCATTCATTTATAGTAGAGTATTAAAAGGTCTACAGGGTCTTGTGGGTCTTTGGGGTCTTTTCGGTACTTTGGGTCTTTGGAGTCTTTTGGGTCATCTGGGTCTTTTTGGTCCTCTTTGTTCTCAGCGACTTTGGGGTCCTCTGGGTCTTTTGGGTCCTCAGGAACTTTTTGGTCTTTGGGGTCCTCTGGGTCTTTTGGGTCCTCGGGACTATGGGTCTTTTGCGTCTTCTGGGTCCTCTTGGTCGAGCGAAGAGGCGAGGCTACCATCTCGGTCGGGACGAAGAACAGTCCATGTGGTGGCACCCGGAGCAGAAAGAAAGCAGGCGCAAGCAGGACCATCGTGACAGAAATACTACATGGTGTGAAAGGCCGAGGGAGCTCCCGGGAGGGCCTCGAGTGGTGAAAAGGAAGACCCGTGTGTGACGCACGACGGGGCGGGTATGTTGGAGAGTTAAAAAAAAACAATTCCGAACAAAGGGTCACAGGCCCCCAACAGAGAAAACTCTGTGAAGCGTGTGTGGACGCACCAGGCATCCGGGGTGTGTCCTGATAAGATAAACTGCTACACCTTCCCCAAACAGAGGCAGAGCCCTGCACCAAAGTGCAAAGCTACAACAATGCTGCCTGTCTCAAAGGAAACACCAAAGCAGGACAGCAAAGAGAAAAACAATGAAATCTGGATTGCTGAGGGGAGGGAGGACGTATGTCCTCACATGCAGAACGCACTCTGCATTTGAAGTGGGGGGATGGGTGGTGAAGGCGATCGATTCATGGCTACAGCACATGGAAATGAGGAAAGGACAAATGATATAATAGGCAGAAGGATAAAGGGGCACAGAGGGGTAGAAGAGAGGAGGATGATGATGAGGAACAACAATATCTGGAAGAGGAGCTGGCTAATACGATAAAGGAGGTGAGAATGACTCCAACTGAAGAAAGACCATGACTAATTTGACCGCATAATAATAAACGCACAAAAACACTAATCACTAGAACAAACATATCTTTGAAAAATACATCACCAAAATCTTCCCCCTGAAAGAAAAATATATCGTGAATTTTGCAGCAGCACTACTAATTCAGCATAAAGTAATAACAGAACACCACAAGAACAGAACACCTTCCACAAATAAATACGAAGCACCACCATGGAAGCAAAGACTCGAGGGACAGAGCGAGATGCTCAGAAAGGAGACAGGACAGATTCAGCGATTCCAGAGAAGGAAATCAGAGCCCAAAAGTCAAAACTAAAGAGTTGAATCCAAAAAATACACAAAACAAATATAAAACTGAAGACAAAGTCATAGAGGTAATGGTTTCTAAAAACAAACTGAAAATAGAAATGATAGCAAAGAAATTATATAAAACTACGACGAGGCTAACAGCAAGACAAAACAAAGCCAGATGTTTGAAAACAACTCAAAAAGATTCTACCGTGAACGAGGGAAACGGAAGCAGAATGTGTCATCCCCTCCTGAAAAAGATGAACTGGAACAATTCTGGAAAGGAATTTATGAGTATCGAAAAGAACGCAATGAGGAGGCGCAGTGGATTCGAAACCTGGAAGAGAAGAAGCAACATCTTGAGGAAATGCCCCGGTAATAATTTATGTTGAAAACATAAGCCAACAACTTGCAAAGATGGCAAACTTCAAAAGCCCTGCCCCCAGAAAGGATCCCAAATTTTTGGCTCAAGCAATTTGATGCTGTCCATGTTTACTACGCTCGAGCATTCAATGAACTTATCCAAGGGGATAAGAAAATGAATGAATGGCTCACAGAAGGTAACACGGTCTTCCTCATCCTAAAATCTGAAGAAGCCCAACTACCTCACAAATACCAGCCAATAACCTGTTTGCAAAGAACATACAAACTTTTAACAGGAATCATCACAGAAACAATGTATCACCACCTAACACAACAAGGAAGCCGAAAGGCAGAACAGAAGGGATGCAAGAGAGGATGACTAAACTGGCTCCCACCACCAGGTCCCCCTGGTGTGGAGGGTTTATGGACATGGACATCCAGCAGGATTAAATGCAAAACCTAGCAAAAGGGCAGAGGAACCATCCATATCTGGTGTGAACTGCGTCTTCGAATGTCGTCCTGCAGTTGGTTACTTTCCCGAGGAGGTTGGTGGCAGGATTTGCACTCTGGCCACCACAAAACACTTCATTCCGCAAAACACACTAAGGTGTGTGGCAGGGTGGTGCTGAGGTGTCGTATACCAGAAAGCAGTTTCCAGTTAACCTGAAGCATTCCCTTCGGTTGGGTGCCTGGAATATCCTATCCCTAAAGAGATCAGGATGGGCCAAGCATCTGCCTGGGGGATGGCCAGATGGAGGCCTCTGGTGTACGAGCGGAAATTGGATGCAGCAATGCGCTGTGGCGCATGATCCCCATGTATGTATGTATTTATTTATGTATGTATATATGTATGCTATGGAACAATAGATCACTTACCATTAACATTGCCAGATTTGAAACCTGCAATACCAGAAGAACCAAATTGTTCACAGCCTGGACAGACTATAAAAAAGCTTTTGACAGTGTCCCACATTCGTGGATGATAAAGTGCATGCAAATCTACAAGATCAATTCCAAATAATCAATCTGATTGAGAAAACCATGGATCTATGGAATACCACACTAATCCTGCAGCACTCGGAAGGAAAGACCGAGATACCAGGAGTGAAGATATGACGCGTGATCTTTCAAGGCGACAGCCTTTTCCCCCTCCAGTTTTGCCTGACCCTGCATCCACTAAGTCACTTCATTCATGAGTAAGGACATGGATACACCCTAGCAACCAATAAAAAACGTCAAAAGAAACAAGAAAGGTGACATCTATTGTACATGTGTACATGGTTGACTTAAAACTCTTTGCACCGAACAACGCAAAAATTGTCAGAACAACTGAAATTAGTGTTAGAAGTTAGAAATTAGAAAACTAGATATCAGAACAAGGAAATTCCTCACTATCCACAAAATGTTCAACAAAAATCAATGCATTCCAAGGATGTACCTGCCGAGGAAAGAAGGAGGTGGTGGCCTGATGGAACTCATTGAAGTGCACAGAGCGATGACTGTAGGATTAGCAGAGTACGTGAAATGTTCAAGAGACTACCGAATACAATTTATACACAGGCATGAAAACAACAAGCCAGAAAAGGTGTCTCTCACTCACCTTTCAAAAAGCTTCCAAAAACAGGTGTGAATAGTAGATGTCATGCACCAAACTGAAACAGCAACAAATACTGTACTGAACAGCTCCAACGATTGCAAAAAAAGACAGTAGAAAAATACAAGATGAAATATCAACAGTTATGTCGTGACAACTGGGAGAAAATATAAAAGAGCAGGTGAATATTGAAAAAGAGTTGGACAGATTGGGGATAAACAAAGAAGGATCACTGGAATGGCTAAAAAGAGGTCAGCAAAATTGGGATGAAGAATGAATCATTCAAGATGCCCAAGACCAAGGACATAACACAAATGGCTTTAAAAAAGAAATGGTAGGACTGAGCCAATCAGACGAGTGTAGATTTTGCAAGGTAAAAGCAGAAAGCACGAGTCACCTCCTATCAGGATGTAAAAACCTCATGTCAGAACAGCTGTATACACAGAGGCACAACAAGGTATGTCGAGTAATCCACTGGTACATCTTCAGAAATTTCCATTTCCCAGTTCCACAAAACTCATGGAAACACGAACCAAAAGCAATCCTTGAAAACAAGGACGTAACACTCACATACGACCTGATTATCCTATCCAGCATGAACATATAAAACAAAGCACTGCGATGCGCGATTGGACATTGTAGTACTCAGATACAAAATGGAAAAGAAGGCATTGCTAATTGATGTTTCAGTACCCAGTGATTTTGGTCTAAATAATGCAGAAATCAAGAAAATGACCAAATATCAAGACCTCAAGAATGAAGTGAAAAGATCCTGGAAGCTGAAGAGCACTGAAATTGTACCAGTGAAAATTGGAGCAATGGGAATGACAAAGAAAAACCTCACAAAGATCTGACAAACCATTACATCCTTGGGAACATAATACCACAAACAAACGACAGTTGGAGGCTGCGTGGGGCTCAGTAACGAACCTGAAAAGAGCCCTCAGAATGAAACTCTGAGAACACAACTTCGGCCATGAATCACGATTCTTCACCGAAGTGAAGGCAGATACTTTGAGTCCAGGAAGGGCTCTGTTCTATACACTGAAACCCAACTTATGGAGATAACAAGCAACAACACACACACACACACACACACACACACACACACACACACACACACACACACACACACACACACACACACACACACACACACACACACACCTCATTTATTTATAATCGAAGCAATGACTGTTGCTTGTCTTGTCACCAGAATGGTGAAATTTTCCCTGTGTTGTGCACAACAGTGAAAAGTGCCGCAAGCCATTGTTGTCCTCTTTTCCTGAGATTCTTTAAGAATTCAGGTATAAATCCATCGCATTTACCGCAGTGATTATCCCCATATTACCCAAGCAACCTCGCTCCCCGCACTTGATTATCTATTCCAACACCTTCACATCTGTCAACTCATTCTGTGCATACACAGCCTATCCGTGTTTATGATGGTCGATGGCTGCAATATTGGTGTAACCATGAATCTTGGTCTTTTGTGGTTTGTCATCTGCAGTTGCATGTGTCTCCTGCAAGGCCACAATGTTAATGCTGTAATTCTTCAGGGTCCTCGCAAGGCGTTCCCCTTATCTCTGGGCATACCTTTGACATTGAGCTGGTAAACGTGAAGGACTGGCCCTATTTGTCTACTGATTATCCTCCATTGGTCCTGAAAAGAGCCATTTGTGTGATACGTTTCATTGCCATTTTTACTGGGAGGTCAGTTAGCTGATGTCCAGTTGCCAATTGATGATATTAGTATGTTGGTAGACTTCTCTTAATTTGTGAGGAGTCATATCACCAGCACTAAATAAGGGTACCACAGGAAGGTTGCCATCTTGCCCCAAATTTGAACAAATTAACACACTATATGGAATTTGAACCTGGAAATCTAGCCAGCATCATGAGCTAAGTGACTAGATGGGAATACCAAAGAGGCCAACCCAGCATTATGTTAATTTCTAACTCATTCTGGGTTTAAAACCTTCCTTCCAGTTACTTCTTCCAAGAAGATTCATGAAATGTTTTAATTCCCATTGAACAGATTATTACAGCACGTGCGCTGTATACAATTGCACTGAGTTTGAAATGTCCCTGGTGTCTACCACGTCTACCATGTCTCTGGTGTCCCCTGTCCCCTCCCCCCCCACGTGCCTCAAGACAGCCAATGATGGCCGTCCGATAGATGCAGTGCGTAACCTCGACGGAAATAGCGAGAATTGACGGAAATACCCAAGTATTTCAATGGAAATTTGTGAAACTAATGTGTTATATATGTGAAAACCATTTAATGTATTGCTTGACGGGAAAAAAAAACCAAGAAACGCACCCCTCTCATGTACGAACGAACGAAAGACGTCATTTCCACCCACCATCGCATTTCGCGCCGATCGCCGAACGCTGAAAGCTAAGTTCTTCTTATGCTATCATTCTTTTGCGGCCTCCTGCCACGCTGTATCGAACGATTTCATTCCTTCTGTTATATATAAAGGTGCTTATCACAATAATAACAATATTTTTACATTTCAAATATTAAGTACGCTTTTTAATTGTTTTTCAACTGAAAAAGCATAAATTGCATATTTTAACATTAGTGTACTCATTTCCTTCACCACACGCGCTGTATTGAAGGATTTCACTTGTTCTTTTTTGTCATGGGACGGATTAACATTTGGCTGCTAGTGGCTTCTTATGATGTTTGGATTTTTAGATCCTAGGACATCACTGCAACATATAGACTCCTGGCAATTTCAAAATACAAGTTGTTTGTCCACGACAACTTTGTGTTGATTTGAATTTCTGCTTACAGATTTGAACCTTTCCGATTATTGTCAACGTTGCAGTTTCACAGACAATCGATATGAATGAGCACTTTCCTTTGCCTTGACCACTTAAAGACCTGTGCTTTGCCAAGACAATATTGGCAGCTTTATTGCTTCCAGAGTTGAAGTCTCAACACTCTCCACACAGAGGACTGCATTCACACTCATAGGAAATGGCTGGAAATGGCAACACGTCATGATGGTGTGAGGATCTGGGAGGTTGATTTTGATCATTCAGGGTGTTGAATCTTCCATAGTTACTATACATGGTAAACCACTTTGATATACAGTATCACATCTGTGGTTGGAGGCAGGTTGAGGAGAAGTTTATGCCTTTCCAAAAGGTTTCAGTCACAAATATATCTTTGGTTCTTGTGGTACCAAGATGTTCACCCACCCTTGGGAAACTTAGTGTGGCAATGCCTGGAAACTACGTATAAAAGAGATCTAATTTCCACTTGCGGAAGACTCTTTCTTCACATTCAGAAGGAAGATTGAGGGAGAGGTGAAGTGACACACCTAATTCACCTGTATAAATAATTACACAGCTATCCCACTATCTCTGATTTCTGCTGTGTGGGAGTTTTTTTGCTTTTTTTGTTATTGTTTCACTCCAGAAGGTATGCAAATGAAAATATATAAATTTTGCACAACACTTTGAAACAATATTTATTTTAGCTCTACTTTTTGTGAGGCGTGTCTGCAACTCGTGGATGTGTGTTGCAGTCACCCCTCACCAAAAACAGAATTATGGTGTGACCGTAATCCCAGCAAACCCCACATAAATTATTAATAACATACTGTACACCAGAATCCATTTACCATATTTGCTGAGACTGCTGCTGGTTGAAAGAAACTCAGTAGTTTCTTTGAAGCTGTTGTAGTTTCCCCTCCCCCTCCTTTTTGAGAGTTATTATTGGAGTGACAGAGCATTTCCCAGAGTAATTAAATATTGACTGACTCATCAGTGGCTTTGCATCAATCATGAGGAATCTCAGGAAGCTGCATTGCAGTTTCATGCAGCAAGCGACAGAGCAAAAACGGTAATAAAACGAATATATATATATATATATATATATATATATATATATATATATATATATATATATATATATATATATATATATATATATATATATATATATATATATATATATATATATATATATATATATATATATATATATATATATATATATATATATATATATATATATATATATACATATGTATGTACATAGTATTGAGTGATATATATATATGTGTGTTAAATTATACCACACGGCCTTTTTACTTTGATTACTTCATCAGCAGGACCAGAATGATTAAAACAATATTTGGGTTGAAACTTGTGGAGGAAATAAATAAATAAAGAATATGCACTTAATTGTTGCAAACAACAACGTAAAGGGTGTTATGTTAACATAACAAAAGCCTTTCTTGGTAAGATAAGCAAAGGTAGAAGTGGCATTATAGATCAAAAGAGTGAGCAAAAAGGAATAAACACACAAGATAAGGAAAATAAAACAGAAAGAAGAAAGGCCAGAAAATATATAAGTGTTTCACAGCATCTGCGTACCATTATCACAATGAGCACATTGACCACTCACATTGAAGGATGAATTCAGATGGAGGTAAGCCTCAACCAAAGGAATAATAAAGAGAATGAGAGAGGATAAAAATCAATCTTGTGGAGCACTTGTGTGCAGCTATATTTCTATGATTGTTTTATAAAGTTTTAACCACTCATCCCAACTCTCTCTCTTCCTCATATGTGGCAATTTAAATTGTCACCATGCAACTTGGCTGGCTGTTGGTACCTTTCTCAGCAGCCATGGCACTTCAGCAAAGGACTTCTGTGACTCCATGGGACTGACAATCTATGAGTTTTCCAACCTGGATTTCTCCCAATGGCAAATCCTCCTTTCTGGACCTGGTGATGACTAACTTTCCCACAAATGTCTCCTGCTCTTCCTCTGCTGCAGTTGGTTTATCTGATCATATGCTTGTGAAAGTCAACATCTCTCTGCCTATTTTTAGAGAGCTTATTGTCAGATCAGGCCTGATCAGATCTGTGACTTGCTACAGGCAGCATGTAATTTCATGGTCGGTTGTTGGTGACTAAACCATCTCCCCCACCAGGATTCCTGGTGAGGAGGGTGTATGGATATGGACACCCAGCAGGATAAACAAACCCGTCAAAGGACAGAGGAGCTCCTTGTGGGCTGAAAGCCAAACATATTTGTTGCCCAACTGTATCTGCGGGCATCCTCCTGCAGTTGGGTACCTCTCTGAAGGAGGTTAGTGGTAGGATAAAACACTTCAGTCTGCAAAACACACAAAAACGTAAAGAAAACTGGAAACCCACTCTGGGGGAATACCTCCTGTGCAGCTGCCCTTCACAGGGCAGCTCACTGCATGACCGGATTGGGGAAAAATCTTTGGAACCCCCATTCTTTGATGATAGGAGGAAAATCATGGGGTAACCTTCCTGGGTCAGATTGCGGTGGTCCTGGGGTTAATCTGAGGCAGTCCCTTCAGGTGGGTGTCTGGAATGTCCTATCACTAAGAGAGGATGATCACCTGTCTCTACTATCATCTGAGCTTCAGCACTTGGACATCGGTATTGCAGCACTCTCCGAAGTTTGGAGACCGGATCGTGGTGAGATCATCGTGGGTGGTTACACCTACTACTGGTCTAATCGCTCTGATGGTTACCATACCTAAGAGGTTGCTGTAGTTGTGTTCAATAAGCTCACTCCCATAATAATCAAGGTAACACCGGTCAACGAGCATGTTATGAGACTGAGGATTCATCACTCCTTCGGTGTTGTTTCCCTGATCTCTGTATATGCTCTGACTGAAGTGAGTGATCCCACTGTGAAGGAGGTATTCTATGGCATGCACGAGTCTGTGGTTGATCAGTGCCCCAGGTGATATACTCTTCTAGTTTTAGGGGATTTCAATGTGTCAACTTGTACTGATGGGGAAGGTCATGAGACATCTGTTGATCTCCATGGGTCTGGAACTATGAAGCAAAATAGCAGTAAGTTCTTTGATTTTGCAATATGTTGTGGACTTAAGGTGGTTGGTTTATGGTTTCAGCACCCACAGGCTCATCGCTGGATTTGGTATCCCAATGCTGTTGGTGTGGCAAAGGAGATTGACCATGAGCTCGTTGATGAGTGCTGGAGGATGATTCAAAACTGCAGGGTCTATCGGTGTGCTCATTTCGTCAATACAGACCACCGGCTTGTTGTCACAACTTTGAAGTTACAGCTTAAATCCGGGAGAATGGTACCATCCCAGCCGAGGCTGGATGTTGGCAAGCTTAGGGATGAGGGAGTAGCTGTGGAGTTTGCAAACAGACTGAGTTGGGATTTGGGGGGTCTGGGTATTTTGAGGAATCCTGGAGAGTTGTGGAGTGCCTTCAAGACTACCATCCTTGATGTTGCCAATGATTGTCTTGGAACCTACTGTCAGATTAAGAAGAATTTTGTCTCGCAAAGGACACTCAATACCATTGACCAGAGTTGCAGCGCCAGGCTTAATGGCAGAGTGGAGTTGTTCATAAAACTGTACATTGAACTGTAGAGTTGAGGTGTAAAACTGAACTTGCGCTGATGGCGGATAAGGAGGCCTATGTGCGAGGAATCTGTGAAAGGGTAATCACCTGTGATCAAGTGATTTCATCCTGCTTACAGAGTCAAAGGGCGGAAGAGCTCCTTGTGAGCCAACGGCCATCCATATCTAGTGCCCAACTGTGTCTGCAGACGTCCTCCTGCAGTTGGGTTACTTCTTATTAGGAGGTTGGTGGCAGGATTTGCACTCCGGCCACCGTAAAACCCTTCATTCCGCAAAACGCAAAAACGCAAAAAAATCTGAAAACCCACTCCGTGGGAGTACCTCCTGTGCAGCTTCCCTTCGCAGGGCAGCTCACCGGATGACGGGATTGGGGCAAAGCCTTCGGAACCCCCAATCTTTGATAAGAGGGAAACCACGGGGTAACATCCCTGGGTCAGATTGCAGGAGAGTGTGTCGGAGTGGTGCTGAGGAGTCGTCCACCAGACGGCGGTCTCCTTGGGTTAACCTGAGGGGGTCCCTTCGGGTGGGTGCCTGGAATGTCCTATCCCTAAGAGAGGATGATCACCTGTCTCTGTTATCATCTGAGCTCAAGCGTTTGGACATCGGGATTGCAGCTCTCTCTGAGGTTCGGAGACCGGATTGCGGTGAGATAATGGTGGGTGGTTACACCTACTATTGGTCTGGTCGCTTTGATGGTTACCATACCCAAGGAGTTGCTGTAGCTGTGTCCAATAAGCTGACCCCAATGATAATTGAGGTGACACCGGTCAACGAGCGTATTATGAGATTAAGGATTCGTCACTCCTTAGGTGTCATTTCCCTGGTCTCTGTTTATGCTCCGACTGAGGCGAGTGATCTCACCATGAAGGATGCATTCTACGCTACACTCGAGTCTGTGGTTGATCAGTGCCCCAGACGAGATACACTTCTAGTCTTGGGGGATTTCAATGCATCGACTGGAACTGATAGGGATGGTTATGAGGTGTATGTTGGTCCCCATGGGTCAGGAACTATGAACCAGAATAGCACTAAGTTCCTTGACTTTGCAAGAAGTCATTGGCTTAGGGTGGCTGGTTCATGGTTTCAGCGCCCACAAGCTCATCGCTGGACTTGGTATTCCAACGCTGGCGGTGTGGCAAAGGAGATTGACCATGTCCTCATTGATGGTCGTTGGAGGATGATCCAGAACTGCAGGGTCTACCAGAGTGCTCAGTTCCTCAATACTGACCACAGGCTTGTTGTAGCAACTCTAAAGCTGCACCTTAAATCCTGGAGAATGGTACCATCCCAGCCTAGGCTGGATGTTGCCAAGCTCAGGGATGAGAGAGTAGCTGAGGAGTTTGCGAACAGGCTGAGTGGACACTTGGGGGGTCTGGGTGCTTTGGGGGTCCTGAAGAGTTGTGGAGCGCCTTCAAGACCACCGTCCTTGATGTTGCCGGTGGATGTCTTGGAACTCACCGCAGGGCAAAGAAGAATTTTGTCTCTCAAGGGACACTGGATACCATTGACCAGAGTCGCAGGGCCAGGCTGAATGGCAGAGCTGAGCTGTTCAGGGAGCTGAGGCGTAAAACTGTACATGCACTGAGGGTGGACAAGGAGGCCTATGTGCGAGGAATCTGTGAGGGGGTAGAGCATCACCTGTGGACAGGTGATTCTCGTCCCGCTTACAGGGGAATTCGCGCATTACGTTCATCCAAGCCCATCCCTCGGAGCACTGCAGTTCGAGCAGAGAGTGGTAGGCTCTTGACAGAGGTGTCTGAAGTGAAGGCCCGCTGGGCCGGTTACTTTGAGCGGTTTTACCAGGCTGATCCCCCAGCTGTCGAGTTGGACGTCAAGGGTGTTACAATCCCTGTTGCTGACCCACGAATCAACTGTGGTCCACCTTCGCTTGTGGAAACACGGGCTGCGGTGGACCAGTTGAAACGGGGCAAAGCTCCAGGGATTTGTGGCATCCATGCCAAACTTCTCAAGGCTGGTGGAAATACTGCACTCGTGTCGTTGCATGCAGTTTTGTGCTCTGCCTGGAACACAGGCATCATCCCAACTGACTGGAGGAGGGGCCTTGTTGTCCCTCTCTGGAAAGGGAAGGGTGATCGCCAAGACTGCAACAACTACCGAGGGGTGACGCTGCTCTCAGTGCCGGGCAAGGTCTTTGCTCGGATAATTCTCGATAGGGTTCGCCACCATCTGCTTGAGCACCAGCATCCAGAGCAGTCAGGCTTTACACCAAAGAGGTCAACGATTGACCGTATCCTTGCCCTTCGTGTCCTCACCGAACGCAGACGAGAGTTTTGGCAGGGGCTGCTTGCAGCCTATGTTGATCTCTGTAAAGCGTTCGATTCAGTGAATCGGGATGTCCTCTGGAGGATTCTTGGTCTTCGTGGGGTGCCACCAAAACTGATCGATCTGATGTCTGAACTCTACTCTGGTTCTGAGAGTGCTGTGAAGTGTGGTGGTACCATCTCTGACTTATTTCCAGTTGTTACTGGAGTTCGTCAGGGATGTGTACTTGCCCCCACACTTTTCAGCACTTGTATGGACTGGATTTTAGGGAGGATGTCGGAGAGATCAAGTTGCTGTGCATCGTTTGGGAATGTCAAGATCTCGGACCTTGATTTTGCAGACGATGCAGTCATCTTTGCGGAGACTTTAGACATCCTCTTGGGGGCCTTCGAAGTGCTGAATGAGGAGTCGGAGCCGCTGGGATTACGGGTTTCTTGGGTCAAAACTAAGATCCAGGCTTTCGGTGACATCTTGGATGCTGCTGTCCCGTCTGTGTCTGTTTGTGGTGAGGATGTTGAGGTCGTGGAGAGATTCACTTACCTTGGCAGTGATATTCATGTCTCTGCTGGCTGCGAGTCAGAGGTCAATAGACTCTGGGTCGGGCCTGGGGAGTCATGGATTCACTGGATCATGGGGTGTGGCGCTGCCGGTACCTGTGCGGGAGGACGAAAGTCCGAGTCTTCAGGTCCTTGGTACTTCCAGTCTTGCTCTATGCGTGCGAGACTTGGACTCT
Organism: Eptatretus burgeri; assembly: GCF_056783735.1. NCBI lineage: Eukaryota > Metazoa > Chordata > Myxini > Myxiniformes > Myxinidae > Eptatretus > Eptatretus burgeri. Next base: position 44,547,728 of record NC_140970.1, on the reverse strand, counting down.
GACCAAGGATCTGAGACGGAGACTTAATTCCTTTGGTACCAGGTGTCTTCGGAGAATCCTTGGCTATCGCTGGTCGGATTTTGTGTCCAACGAGCGGTTGCTGAGAGAGACTCAGATGAGATTTGTTACCTGCATAGTCCGTGAGCGTCAGTTGCGGCTGTATGGACATGTGGCTCGTTTTCCTGATGCTGATCCTGCTCACCAGATTCTCTCAGCGAGGGAGTCTCATGAGTGGAGGAGGCCAGTGGGCCGACCACGTGCCTCATGGTTGCAGCAGGCTGACCATCATCTCAAGGAGATGGGGATGGGCCTGGCATCTGTCTGGGGGATGGCCAGACGGAGGCCCCTGGAGTACCGGCGGAAAGTGGACGCAGCGACGCGCTGTTCTGGGACATGCTCCCATACCTGACCTGACCTTACAGAGTAATTTGTGCATTGCATTCCTCCAAGGCTGTCTCTTGGTGTACTGCAGCTGGAGTGGAGGGTGGTGGGATCTTGCCAGAGGAGTCTGAAGTGAAGGCCCGCTGCGCCGGTTACTTTGAGCGGCTGTACCAGGTTGACCCCCCAGCTGTTGAGATGGACATCAGTTGTGTAACTATCCCTATTGCTGACCCTCTAATCAACTGTGAACCACCTTCTTTTGTGGAAAAAACAGGGTGTGGTGAAGCATTGTAAAGGTGGTGAAGCCCCTGGGATCTCTGACATCCCTGCTGAACTTCTCAAGACTGCTGGAAATGCTGTACTCGTGTCATTGCATGCAGTTCTATGCTCTGTCTGGAACACAGGCATCATCCAAACTGACTGGAAAAAGGGCCTTATTGTCCCTCTCTGGAAAGGGAAGGATGATCACCAGGACTGCAACAGCTACCCCTGAGCCAAAGGTCAGGGGTGATGCTGCTCTCTGCTGTCAGTGCCAGGCAAGGTCTTTGCTCGGATAATACTTGATAGGGTTTGCCACCATCTGCTGGAGCACCAGCACCCAGAGCAGTCAGGCTTTACACTAAAGAGGTTAACGTATCCTTGCTTTTCGGGTTCTCACTGAATGCAGACGAGAGTTTCGGCATTGGCTGCACGCAGCCTATGTTGATCTCCACAAAGCTTTCGATTCAGTGAATTGTGCCCCCCTCTGGTGGATTCTTGGTCTTTATGGGGTGCCACTAAAACCTATCAATCTGATTTCTGAACCATGCTCTGGTACTGAGAGTGCTGTGAGGTGTAGTGGTTCCGTCTCTGACTTATTTCCAGTTATTACTGGAGTTTGTCAGGGGTGTGTACTGGCCCACAAACTTTTCAGTGCTTGTCTGGACTGGATTCTGGGGAGGATGTCAGAGAGATTACAATCTGCAATGCATTGTTTGGGAATGTCAAGATCTCTGACCTTGATTTCGCACATGATGCAGTCATCTTTATGAAGACACTTGATATCCTTACGGAGGCCCTGGAGGCACTGAATGAGGAGTTGTAGCTGCTGGGATTATGGATTTCCTGGGTCAAAACTAAGATCCAGGCTTTTAATGACATCTTGGATGCTGCTGTTTTATCTGTACCTGTTTGTGCTGAGGATGTTGTGGTCATGGAGAGATTCACTTACCTTGGCAGTGATATTTATGTCTCCACATGTTGTAAGCCAAAGGTCAATAGATGTCTAGGTCTGGCCAAATCCTATTCCTGATCTTCATAAATGATCTCTGAATCTCCAGAAAAGCCTCTTTATTTATTTGTTGATGACTCCACCCTCTGCCGTGACATCGCTCATTCTTCAGACAGGACGGCTGCAGCCTCTTCCCTCTCTTCAGACATTGAAAAAACTCACAAACTGGTCAACCACTTGGAGTATGTCTTTCAGTGTTGGCAAATCTCACACTCTCACCATCTCTCTCCAAAAGTATCATCTTGCAAACCCTCACATCTACTTTCTCAATAATCCTCTTGAGGAAGTTCAGTCATTCAAATCCCTGACTCTCACTATCAGCCATGATTTTTCTCAGCCAAACCACATTTGAAAGTTGGTCTCCAAAGCCAACTGCTGACTGGGCATCTTCTGTCATACAAAGTCCTTCATTGGCACACTTAAACTCCTATCCATCTACATGGCCTTCATCTGCAGCTTGATGGAGTATTGCTCTCCACTCTGGGTTGGCTCCCCTGCCATCTTGCTCAGCTTGATGCTGTGCAAACCAAGGTCTTCACGATTATTGGAATCTCCTGCTTTGAAGCTGAGTTTATGGGTCTATCACTATGCCATCACAGACAGGTCGGTGGTCTCTCTGTCTTCTACCGCCTCCTTTCTGCTCTTTCCGTGATTTGTCCCCGCAGGTTTCTGTAGGGCACACACAGTCCACCATCAACCCCCCTCTGGTTAAGCTACCTAAATCCAGGATCAATACTCACCTCCACTCATTCGTTCCTCTTTTCTCCCATCTGTGGAACCAACTTCCATATTCTCTTCAATGTCATCTTTCCATCCCTCCATGATGTCTTTAAGAAAGATGTTCACCACCATCTCAGATCATCTCCAATCCAAAATCATGATCTTTTTTTTACACCCATTAACCCCTCAACTCCTTCCAAATTTCCAGTTTTCCCTCCTGAGAGTTTCATTCTGCATCCATCTTGTCCACCCTCTGCATCCTGTCCTGCTCCTCATTGTTTGTCCAAGTCTGTCTCTGTCTTGGCCTTCAACTCTGCTGTTCTCTCTCAACTGCTGTTTTCTGTTCTCTCTGTTCTTCCCCTCTCTCAACCATTCATTTTGTCTTGTTGTGTCCTGATCCATTCAGGGTCCTTATTCTAGCTCTTGCACAAGCCTCGACTATATATATATATATATATATATATATATATATATATATATATATATATATATATATATATATATATATATATATATATATATATATATATTTCATCAGCACCTTTTTACTTTTACCATTGCCCAAAAGGCACATGCTTTTGTCACTTCTTCTGTCATTGGTAAATTTCAATCATTGACCTCATGAATATAGATGCTTGAAGTTACATTAGAGACAATGTACATATCATATGAGCAAAGAAAGCAGGAGAAAGGATGAGGTTACATTGAGTAATGAAAGGAGAGAAGAAAGATAAATAGTACGGGAGAGAAGGAGAGAGAAAAGGAAAAAAGTGGTTGTTTGGAGTAAGTAGTATGGAGGGGATTAGAATGTTATGAAATAGCTGGCAAGGAGGGTGGGAGTGTTTACCAATTTTGCATATACAGTTCATAATATTCTCCTTGCATGTTGCCAATGCTCCTGATATGATAAACGGATGATGAACACATTTAAAATATACTGGAATACCCAAAAGATGATCGTGATGTGCTGTCCTTTTAAAATAATCTCCAACCAGATGCTGCAGTTTGCCTTTAATTGGCAATTAGGAATTTTAGAAAAGTGTATTATTAATGGACGACCGTTTTTCTTGCAATGTATGGTTACAATTTTGGAGCATTTTTATGAGTTAAGCAACCTTGTTTGTGAGATGAGATTGGCAATTTTGAAAGTTCTGGATGTTTTAAAGTATTTAAGGCTTGCCAAGTACATGCGTTGGCATTCATATTCTCTCTAAACTCAACTGAGTCTGGGTGTCCACGGGTGTGTTCATTTCCCAAGTTTCTTGTGGACCGCTTGCCAAGTGGCTTAAGTACTCAAGCAAGCACTCCATTCAAAACTGTTGATAAGGAACGGCTGGCTTGGGAAGCGCTATCGAGCTGTTGAACACACCCTGGACTAGTGTGTTTCTATGGCTTATTGGCTTGGAGAGCTTTTTGTTGTTAGTTGAATCACATTTGTCGTCGGTGTCACGTAGTATCCCAAATTATTAGTCCAAGACGCGGATTTATGTTAAGATTATACCAGGATGAGACTGCAGGTTACAAATGCAATGCGCAAACATCTAAGGACGTGCCTCCACATAAACATAATACCGTGTCCAGGTGTGGGATGAAAAAGTGGAAGAGATTTCACAATAGAAATTTCAATGTTAAAGTCAAGCAACAATTTAGGTTTATCTTTAACCAGCCTCGGTGGTGTTACATGATTAGAGTGGCCACTCTGGGTCTGGTTGATCGGTGGTTGGAACCCCGGCAGAGTCATACCAAAGACTTAAAAAATGGTATGTGCTACTTCCTTGCTTGATGTTCATATTTAAAAAGGACGGAGCACGGACAAACAATTACCGGTATAAGTTGGTAATAATAGTGTTTGGTCTTTGATTGGTGTATTGGCTTCCTCCTGCCTCGAAGTTCCTGGTAAGGGAACTTGTATTAAAATATATTAATTTCGTCAAAACCATCTAATTTTTTTCCTTTCCGGCATAATTTCTCATTTTTGAAAACATTTCTTGCCTGAGGATCAAGCCCCCTCAGCCCCTGTGGATGGGGTTCATGGCCCAGTGTCCCTACTGTCTGTTCAACTGTGTGTGGCCACTTGGCAGATGGCTGACATGGTGGTGCACATAGTTTGCATGACAATGGCGGAGCCTGGGTCTCTTATCCGTGCTTCGCCTGCCAATGGTGCTGTTCTCATTTGGCAATACCAGGTACAAGCAGCCTGTGCAGACTTGAGATGCTGTTTGACACACAGATCTTGGTTTTTGGAAATGGGTGTGTGTGTGTGTGTGTGTGTGTGTGTGTGTGTGTGTGTGTGTGTGTGTGTGTCTGTGTGTGTGTGTGTGTGTGTGTGTGTGTGTCTGTGAGTGCGCATATGGTCTTTATCTTATCTGTAAATTATTGTCGTGTGTGTTTTTCACAAAGTAATACTCCTGGATGTGGCATTCAATAGATAATTACCTGATAGCCTGTTTTATTTTTCATAAGATGAACTGTTACCTGAAAGGTGGATCCCAAGACTTTTGCAGCTTCTTTGAGATGCGTCTAAGGAATTATCTTCTGCCTAACTGCAATAAGTCAAGTGGTGTCAGGATTCTGGGATGTATTTTTTTTGTAGCTAATATACTTTCAGGGTTATTCCATCATAATCTTTCCAAGACAAAGGTTATATCTTCATTTGATGGGTTCAAAGGTTTTAGACTATTAAATATCGTCTTCATATTTTAATTCTGCAGCAATGCTGGAGTGTACCAGAGATAATTGCTGGAGTTATGGAAGTATTTTATATTTCGAATACTGACTGAGCCATACTAGAATAGAATACCCAGCAATGCTTAAATTGAATACCCAATCATACTTGAAACAAATACCTAGCCACACTAAAATCAAACACCCAGACATACTCACAATCAAATACCCAGACATACTCACAATCAAATACCCAGCCGTACTAACAATTAAATACCCAGTCATACTAACAATGAAATATCCAGCCCTACTAACAATCAAATACTCACAATCAAATACCCAGCCATACTAAAATAGAATACCCATCCATGCTTGCATTGAATACTCAGCCATACTGAAATGGAATACCCAGCTATGCTGAAATAGCATATCCAGACATCATGCACAATGCTATATACAGAGCGTCAGTGCTGCCGACACAGTATCTTGGCAAGGGTTACAGTCCTGGACGGGCCACCATTTCAACACAGGATAGTCGACTGAGTGAGCAAGAATTTGGAATTTGTTCACGGTGCCGGTGAAAGCTCGTCTACTCTTTGCGAAGGACACCATGGGATCTTTAACATCCACCAACTAATTCCGGCAGACGGAACACCCAGTTTAACGTCCATCCAAAAGACGGCACACACATCGATGAATCACCCTGCCTGTGAAACATCGGGCCGAGAGTTCATAACAGTGCTGGGGTTCAAACCCAGGCTGGACAATTCAGAGACTAGTGCGTATCCCTAAAGTCCAGTTAGCTATTTCAGCCGAGCGAGTCTCGCTGAAATTGAATACTCAGCCATATTTAAATGAAATACCCAGCAATGCTGAAATGGAATACCCAACCCTGCTGTGATGGAATACCCAGCCATGCTGAAATTGAACACTTTCATAATGAAATATTATTTATTACCAAATCATAATCATAGTGCAACTTCAATAAACCTGTTCTGAAAGTGTAATTGGCAAAAGTAATTTGACGTGTACTCCTGAAAGGGAACATTGCCCTATATATTTAACTAGCAATCGAACCACAGGGCCATGTTTGTGCCGGATAACCGCTGCGATTTTAAATGCCGACCTTCTGATCCCTAAGTAGTTCTTTTTATAATCGGGGGGAAAACAGCAAACCCCTCGCTGAGCACCGTTCTGATTGCTGGCCATCGAGCCTTCGCCAGCGTGATATCGATAGTCAGGCCAGCGATTAATCATTTAAAAAAAACAGATTAATTAATTAAAGTGGCCTGTTGTGTGGCATCCAGTTTCTTCGTGCACGTTTGGGGTTCCCAGCTTTGCACACAGTCTGGCTGATTGTGTGAAAGGTAAGGACGATGTGTTTTGTTAAAATTTAAAAATTATATTTAATGGACTTTTGAAAGAAGGATAAACGTCCAGCTATGTACAGACTGCAATAAGGCAGATTCACTGCAGCATCCTGCAGGGTCGGTCATATTGCAATATAGAAATGAGAGTTCATCCTTATAACTCAGACTCGGTGGTATAACAGTTGGGGCATACACTCTGAGTCTGGGAGGTCGGTTGTCCGAATCCAGGTTGAGTCATACCAAATACTTCAAAAATAGTACGTGCTGCTTCCTTACTTGATGCTCTGCATTAAAAAAAATAAAAACAAGGATAGATCACGGACATACAGCCATAGGTTGGCAATCACAGCACAGACTTGATGGGCCTACTGGCCTCTTCTTTCGTTGAGGTTCCTTGTAAATGAAGTCATATTATGCCCCAGGGAGGGGTGCCATTAATAGACATGTGTTTCTGACCACATGGCTGTCATCAGCACAGAGAAATGTCCGAACCACAACTGTTAATCGACCATGCTCTCTTGAGGCTTCACACTGACAACAAACGGTACCCTTTCACTGTCATGATACCATGAACCATGTGCCTCACCAGCCTACTTCCGCATGGATCCCGGCTCACAGGACATGTCTGCTACACAACATGTTGGTTGTGGTCCACAAACATATCAAGAGAGTTAGCAATTAAAAATTGCAGTTAAAAGAAGGAGATATAGTGGGGAAACTTAGCTAAATATAGCATAACAATTGTGCATTTTGTGGGGAAAGCACCAAATTTGGCACACTCGGAGCCTAACATATTATGAACAGATTTGGATATTGGGCCATCTCAAATTCAGCCGCTGATGGCTGTGGCAGCCATTTTCCAGTGCCATCAAAAATTTTGAGATGGCCCAATATCCAAATCTGTTCATCATATGATAGGCTACTAGTGTGCCAAATTTGGTGCTTTCCTCACAAAATGCACAATTGTTATGTGAAGTTACCCCACTAACATATATATATATATATATATATATATATATATATATATATATATATATATATATATATATATATATATATATTTCACTGAATCTACTTACAGGCCACAGGGCAGGTCATGCTGTTTGGAGCGAGCCGTCCCATCCAAGTTAAGAATGTAACATTGTTGTTGTGCCTTTTCAGTTTTGTTTCTCATCATCTGTGATACTTTTTAGGCAGAAATGCATTCCAAATATGATCATTATATTTGAATGTTCAGTGAAACGTCATCAAATAATAAGGATATCTCGTTTGTAAATCCAACGTTACCATCTATGTCGATAAGAATAGCTGTTACACTACAGTATCTACTTTCTCGCAACATAAAGGTCCATGAAAAAGCCCAATCAATAGGGTTTAACACAAAGCCAAATACAGGCCCATGTGTTGTGGAATTTGTTCCTTTCAGTGCACAGCTGCTTTGGGCTCATGAATATTGATGATTTGGTGATTTTTAATCCCAAGCCAAATGACCACCACTGCTGTACTAATAATGCAGCTGCTCTGGTTCGATAGTCAGTGCGACTCCAGTCGGGTGTTGTCAGATATGAATCGCTGAGCCCTTCAGTGATGAATTGAATCTCATAAAACCAGGTCCCTGTGGACTTTGAACTGCTGACCTTTTGATCAAGAATGGACCTCCAGTGCTGGAATGACATGCAATCAGTTCCCAAGAATGCCAATGTTGGTTCCACCAGATCAAATGTGCACCTTACAAGGTTTGAAGATAATCCTTCAGCCCTTGAGAGGGTTTCTGTGATATTTACCTCTCACTGCCCTCACCATTCACTGCCCACCCCCACTGACCAACACAAACACACACACAAGGTTCTGTCACAGTTCCATGACCAATTCGCTTTGCTGACTCCTTCACAATGGCGTTATACCATTTGCAATTCACCACCTGACTGGGCTTCTACTGCACAAAGTTTATTTGTCAAGATCATGCATGAAACACCAAATAACTGAATACTCCCCCAACTAACATTTTGAGGCCTCATGCAAATTATCATTCATATTGGAAAAACGAAACTGTTAGCTGACGATTTGGAGCAGAATATCTCAAAAAGTTTTTGACGGATTCAGACTAAACTTGGTGCACATGTTGGGTGTGTGACGAGGAAGAATTGATTCAATTTTGGTGAAGATCCGGATCCGGATTCGATAATTTTTAAAGTGATTCTTCACCATTGAGTGATGGGGCTTAAACTGTTATATAACAGAATATCTCAAAAAAGTTATGGATGGATTCGTAAGATACTTGATGCACAGGTTGGATGTATGACAAGAACGAATTGACTTGATTTTCAGTGAAGATCCGAATCCAGATCCAGATGAGAATTTTTTTTTAATTTTGTAAGAGATTCTTCACCATTGAGAGACGGGGCCAAAACAACACGCAGTATAGCACGATATTTCAAAAAGTTATGCCCTGGTTATGACACAACTAGGTAGATGAGTTGGTTCGGAGATGAGAACAAGCCAATTCCATTTTTGGTTCAGGTCCGGATTGAGATCCAGTGTATCAATGGGATACAAAACATAAACTGTTCAGCCTGGCGAAGGTATGTGCTCCACCAAGTGTCGTTCTAGTGATCAATGGAATCGTCTGCTCCTCTCTCACATGGGAGGCTGGATTTTCTGAAGACTGTCTTGAGACCAGTTTTGTTCCTCATCGACAGAAATTGTGGTTTTGATTCTCTGGAAACCCCCTCTTCCTCTTTGCAGATTAATGTGCATGATTCGACACCGCACTACACCATCCCACTGAAGAGCAAGCAGCTGCATCATTTTCTGTTGATCAGGATTTGATTAGATGCTGGTCTGATAATTGCAACAAGTCTACTAACCCTGGCAAATGTTATACCCTCACCCTGTCGCCCTGGAAGGATCATCAAATGAACCCACCCATCTATTTCCACAGTCATCTACTGGAAGAGGTCTGTTCTTTTGAATGTCCAAGGCATCATAATTAGCAATGATCTTTATTGGGCTGATCACATATTAAAGCTTTCCTCTAAAGCAAGTATTTGTTTCATCATTCTTGAAAAACAAGAGTTATTCATCGCCCACAAGGCCTTTGTCCATAACTCATTGGAAACTGCTCTCCTCTATGGGTTGATGACCCAGCATCACATCTTTCTCTCGCTTGAATTATGTAATGCTGAAAGCTCTCAAGATTATTGGCATCTCCTGTGATTAGGCAAAGCACAAGGCCTGTTGCTCGCACATGGCACACAGATTGGTGGCAACTCTGTTTTTTACTGCCTTCCCCCCGCTCCAGCTTCCCTGAATATCTCAGCTCTCTGACTCTCACCAGGTGCTCCTTTAGGATGGACCCTTTGCACAAGTATCTGCAAGTAGGTAATTTGGCTGATCAAGGCTACACTACATCAATGCCACATTAATTAAATTAATGAGTTTATCAATTTATATTAAATGGGGATGTGGGGATCAAAACAGTGGAGCGGGCACAGAAATCACCAAAGTGATATATATCTACAAATAAATGTCAATGTGTGTGTGTGTGTCATTGTGTGTGTATGTGTGTGTCTCTTCCATAACTCCAAAACCATGAAATCAAGGAGGCTGAAACTTTGCATGCACACAAAAGGAACTCCAAGGAAGTGCATGACTGAAAATTGGATGTTTGGGTGATTTAAAACACCCCTTTCAAAGATAATTAACAGCCATATTTAATTATATCCTTTATCAGGTGCATTGGGGTCTTAAAGCGTATCCTAGGTAACATCACTGGGGTCTGAAGCCACCATGTTTTTTGGCCTGCTCAACAATACCTTGACTTTGAACATGCCACAACACTTTCTCAACAACAATTTTTTTTTTCACTTTCTTCACTCATATTATCGAATGCCTGTTCATCATAGCTAGGAATTGCTGTGTACCTCACTTTTGTAAGTACTATAGTTTTCAAATCTTGGAGCGATTTCATGCATTATATGACAGGATTTTCCACGATCTCCTCCCATGGACTAATTAAAGTATATCATGGTTCTCATGAAGCCAGGTGTTGGCTTAGTGGTTAGGGTGGCGGCTTGGGATCCTAAGGTCCTGAGTTCAATCCCCGTTGGCCGCTGAATTAATACACTAGGAGGTTGACTCAGACTGTCATCCTTCTGAGGTTGGCAAAATGAGTACCAGTGTACTGGTAATGGGGACACTGCATCAGCGGCATAGCCGCGTCCCAACCAATGATGCAACCAGCAGCCACAGGCTGCACTCGATAGAGAGAGAGAGAGATTGTTCTCACTCTCGACCGGTTGAAACATTCAAACGATTGGAAAATGGCTTGTCAAATCAGCAAACTAACACCTGAAGATATTGTGAGTTTGGTGGAGATGTGTCTGAACAGCATGACCTTCATCTATGATGGTGCACACTTCTGACAAATATTTGGCACAGCTCTGGGTTTACTGGTTTCTGCTGTTGTAGCTAATTTGGTGATGGAGGAACTCGAATGAAGGATATTTGAGTCTGATGAGAATTGGTACTGAAACAGATATATAGGTGACACCTTCGTCATTGTGCGTACAAACAGGGTAGACAACCTACTGAGACAACTTGGCCAGGTGTTCCCCAGCATTAACTTCACAATGGAAATTGAAAAAGAAAGAGAATTGACCTTTTTGGATGTGGAGGTTCACCGTAAGCCTGACGGCTCCCTAAAGACTTCGGTTTACAGGAAACCAACCAACACCAGCAGATTACTGGATTTTAACTCCTGCAACCCACTCTCCTACAAACGCAGTGCAGCACGGACCTTAGCAGCTCGAGCATGGACGCTGTCATCTTACAAAGCAGAGGTAATTCAAGAAATCAAATTAGTTAGAGGAGTCCTGCTCAAAAATGGGTACAACAGATGGGATACTCCCCACATTGGAAGAACAAAAAAGGACATAATGGAAGGAGTCAGACACACTTGTGCACTGTGTATTGCCATAAGACCCGGGCCTTTCTGAAATGATTGGCAGGATAGTACATGGTGCACGGATTGGCGTAGCCTACAAGCCTTTACGCACCATCCGTAATGTCATCTCAAAACTAAAGGACCCAATACCAACTGGTGATAAATATGGAGTAGTTTACCATTCATCATGTAAAGACTGTGACCAATTCTACATTTGTGAAACTGGAAGGAATTTTAAACGATGACTAGATGAACATGATAGAGCAATTAGGCCTGGAAAAATGACACAGTCAGCCATAGCACGTCATTGCCTGCAATCAGGCCAGACATTTGACTTTGATGGGACCAGTGTGATAGACACTATTTCTAACAAACGACGGAGGTTGATTTTGGAAGCGTGGCACGTGAATAGTCAGGAGGGTGGTCTAACTGGGGAGACGGTGGGCATACCCACACAATACACACCTCTGATGCAAATGGCAAAAACTGGATGGTGCAAACGGCTGGATAAGGAGAGCAACAAACCACACTCAACCCGAAACACCACATCCACGTGTGCACAACACCCAACGAGAACCCCAGCACTCATACAACCAACACGTCATCATGTCCAACCCAGACACGAAACCAGCCGTGTTCGTGCCCCGGAAACACAAAAACAAGCGCACACATGTGCTTACCCACACAAATACAACACCGGATCAAGTGTAAGTAAAAACTAAAAAGAGCAGAGAACCCCTTCAATGATGTGATTTGACATTTGTTTTTTCAAAATAAAAAAGCACTCCGCCATTTGACCTTGAGCACCAGCATGTGACCGGAAATTAGCGGCCGTATCGAAATAAAAACCGGACACGTGCCGAGGCTTGGGGTTTATTGTGCCTGATGAAGCTGGCTGCAAAGCCAGGGAAACATTGCCTTGAGACCGGGTCTGCTCTCGCTTTTTTGCTCAAGTTTGCAGTCAATGTAGTTTTTTGCTTTTGGTTGGAAGCGCCTTCTTTAAAAAAAAAAGTACATATATATATATATATATATTTGTTGCGGACTCTGAGTTCAAGGATCACCATGAGGGAGAGCACTCGGGTTCCTCCCAAACGTCTGGTCCTGAGGCTATCAGCTGCGGATAACTCTGCGGCCCAGTGGGTTGCTAGTCAACCACGAAGACCGGTTAGGACTGCCAATCCTGGCATGGTTCTCATGACTTCATGTGTTGCCTTTCTGTTGGATTGGCAGGATCAAGTGGGGCTCGTGCCCTCAATATGTACTTATCTTACCTGACCAGGTGCAGCTGAGCGGAGCCACAAGGTACACACCGGCTAACGCGTAGATCCAATCATTTGGGTACAACTTCCTGGCTAACAATACATGCGGATGATACTGAATCTATGAAGGAAAGGACAACTGAGACAGATTTGAAAGAACAACCAACAATCTATTTACACATACACACAAGCAAGCAGTGGTGAAAAAAAGCACATTATTTACAGATCTTTATTCATCAAGCAAACAATTATTAAAGCAAATATTTGCAGACAAAAGGCAAGGAAGAGTAGACTTAACCCTAACATGTATTCTGAGGCAAACTTACTTCGACAAAAGACATATGGCCATCTTTCACTCTGGGAAGAAGAAGACAAGAAGAACTTAGAGAAAGAAAATAACTTTGTGTGGGATCAACTCCTTCCATCACCTCACACAATGAAATGGGGGCTGTGCTGGTCCAAATATACTGTGGGGGTGTGGGGGAGAAGAAGCATAGGGAAAGATGGGCAGTGGGAGTGGTGATGCAGCACGATGGGATGTGCAGTGGCATCCCCGAGGAATCCAGACCCAGTCGGCAAACGTTCTCCAGCGTCCCAGATATGCCAACGGCATGCCCCGCTCCATTTCTGCTGTTCAACCAGGACAAGGAGCCTCACATGAACCCAGCTGCATTCTGGGCTTTCTATTCTGCTCTCCTCCACACTCTGTGCTCCTTTCTGTTCCTCGCCAGACCGGCTTTGAGGAAACTCTGTTCCGTCCACACTCTGGACTTTCTTTTCCTCTCAGGATATCACTTTTTTGAGTCCCATCTCGTGCAAGCCTCTTTCTCGTTGGTGCGCATCCGATGGGGGCATGTCCACAATGCAGCTTGTGGAAAATGCCGATGTCCCTAATGAAGCCTTCAATACAGCCTTCACCCCACCCCTTGCTCGCGAAAGACTTGGAAGGCATGTAAGTTCAGAGGACAACTTGTTGGGTTCGGGTTGTAATACGCATGAGTGAACTTGTTGATGACTATTTCAAACACACATAGTCATGCTCCATGGCCAGGTTCCTCATTGTCAACTGCTAAACAAATGAAAAGGAAGGAACGCTCGTGATTAAAGAAATTGAACGGCACAAAATGGTGAATTCTACAGATGATAGGAGTAAGGCCTAAGTCACATTTGCCACGGCGGCCGTGGGGTCTCCAAAATCTACGGCCACTATCAATTATACGGCGGCCGCAATATTTCCACGGTCACACAATGTAGCAGTCACATATGTTTTTATTTTTCAGGGAGCCACACGGCGTATTTAGAAATTGTGGAGACCGAAAACGTGGGGTTGCCGTATGGTCTTTGATTTGATGTCGCACGGTGACCTTAAGGGTCACCATATTTAATTATATCCTTTATATCTAGGCCATATAAGGCCATAGGCCTGCGGCGGCCATAGAATTTTCAAGGTAGCCTCAAGTTGCCCGCAAGATGACCGCAGGGGGTCCTAAGGCGAACGTGCGGCCAGACGGAGGGTAACGAGTGGGTTCATTTTTTTTTTTTTTACCAAATGTTTTTTTTCGGCTTGTCGAATTGCTACGGCGAACGTAGAAATGAAAAAAATATACCCGTGCGGGAGTGACGGTCATCTCTGCGAGAAACAAGTATGAGTTCCTGTTACTGGGGTGTAGTGTTCTCGGGTCAGGAGGGATTTTTGGCCAACTTTGAAGTCACGTGACGCAAAAACGAAAGCGAATATCGAAAATCCGGCCTGAGCAAATCTAGATATTGTCCCATAGATTCAAATGCCACAATCAAATTGAAGATAACTGAAGAAATGTAGGATGAGATAGATTTTGAAAATCGTCATTTTGCAACTACATGAAGCAGTTTTCGCAAAATTCAAAGTCACGTGATGTGTACGTATTCGAAGATATCGGTATTCTTTCGAAAGGACATGAAAGACAAGGTCAGCTGCTATGCAATGACATCATTCACTAACTTTTACCATGCCCAGTAGAGAATATATAGCCTCCTGAAGGTTGCGCAGTTTTTGCAAACTTTGAAGTCATGTGACGCGAAAATGAAAGCGAAATTCGAAAATCCGTCCTGACCAAAATTTAGATATTGTCCCATACATTCATATGCCACAATCAAATTCAAGATCGCTTGAGAAATGTAGGAGATAGATTTTGAAAATCGTCATTTTCGCATTTTTTGCCAACTTTGAAGTCACGTGACATGAAAACGAAAGTGAATATCAAAAATCCGGCCTGACCAAATTTAGATATTGTCCCATAGATTCATATGCTATAATCAAATTCAAGATCGCTTGAGAAATGGCGGAGGAGATAGAATTTGAAAATCGTCATTTTCGCAACTTCAAAGGCCTCGTGACCTTGACCTTGACCTTCGGTGACCTTGAAAGTCATACCATCGTGTACGTCTCATTGACCTCTCTCAGGATCACTAATGAGCAGATCTCCCGCTTCAACTTCATTGTGAACGGACGGACGGACGGATCGAAGGACATCGACACCCATATTATTAGGTCATGCTCGAAGAGATGACCTAAAAAGTTATAACTCCGCGTTATAATTCCACGGTGACCCCTACGCCCTGTAAAAGATAGCCAAACGGCGTAGGGCCACCCTGAGTCCACCGCAGAAACTCTGCGGCCGCCGCACGTTTCTGTCAATTCAGAGGGCGTACGGACGCCGTATCCTCGCCGTAGAGCAAATGTGACTTCGGCCTCAACAACACAATGGCAAATGTCAAAGTCAAATATATACCTGTGTGCCACTTCGGAAAACACACTTGATGTGCACATGGCCTTGCCGAATAGGCCCTAAACCAAAGCAGCGACGATTTAAGTCAAACTTCTTTACATGTCAAACTTTCCACTATTATCCCTTCACCCTCCAAATCTTCATCAACACTTTGTAGATTATTCATTCCACGCGATGCTTCACTTGAATCTCAACATCACGTTGCTTTATTAAGCTTCACAACTCATCAGCACGACAAAGCGAAGTCCTCTTTTACCCAGCGCAACTGGCGTCATCAGAACATCAGAAACTTCAGTGGAACTGATGTCATCAGAAACCCACATGAAAAGAAGCTGAATACATCAATAAAAGGTTACAAGGCCGAATTTACACTCCCCCAGTAAAATAACAATGAAGACTACTTTTATGAAAATGAGGTCTGTGAAATGAACACAAATTGTAAGACTCACTTCAAGAGTCCGAGGCCAATTACTGCACAGCCTTTCGCACTGATTATATCCTTCATCGGCTGCCTTCAGCAAGCAGATTTTATTGACGGGGTGATCGTATTCTCCAATCGCAGTTTTCACGCGCACATCGTGACCTGGGTACACCTTCGTCACGTGGCAGAGAATTCAACGACCATGATGACCAAGTACTAGTTCATCAGCCAGAATGCAGAGGTCACCCGCGCGGAAGTCAGTAAGTATTCCTTTATCAATCGCTGCCAAAATTGTTGAACTATAAGCTGTGCCTGGCAGAATCGACCTCTGGTCATACTATCCCTCTTCTCAAATAGCCCAGGTGGGTAAGCATCAGTGCATTCCTTATTTATAATGCCATTGGGATGTAGAGGTAATAAGTTGTCAGTACGCTGACTAACGGCACACAGGGGTCTGCTGTTATGGAACATCTCACACCCTATGACGATGGTGGACAGCTGACCGTCAGTTGTCATCTGACCCTTCAAGACGGTAAGCATACTGTGACAGAGAGCTTTAAAGGGCCTTTCATAAAGACAGTTTCTTGAGGATGCTTTTGGAACATTTGGACGCCAGACGATTTCCTTCTGCAGCATGAAATTGTGAACTTTGCGATAATTCCACAGGGCCACCAAGACACCTTTGGGATATCCCTCAGCGTGCTACATTGTTTCATCCACATTTCTCCCCTCATTACCCCAATTAAATTGCATCAGTTTGACAGATAAAATTGATCTGGTGTTGATGTGGTGCAGGCATTATGGGCCAAATGACCGCTTCCTGCATCTAGTTTCCTGATGTAACACTGCATGGGGTTTTCGTGTTCTATTAGCTCTTGAGTTTGCTTCTTTGTCCATCTTGCAATCCACCCAATACGTCCTGCCCTTCCCCTCAATGCTTCCCACCTCAACAGTTATTTGTCCAAGTCCATCTCTATTTTGTCCTTCAACCCTGCTGTTAGTGTTTCCTCCCTCTCTTGACTATTTATTTTGTTCTGTTTTGTCCTGATCCATTCAATGTTCTCGCTCTTCCATGAGCCTTGACTCTCCATAGAAAAATGAAAATGTTGAAGCAAAATCACTGTTGTATTTAATAAGCCTGCCATCTCACTTTCGTCACCAACCAACTTTCTTGTGCTCTTCCTCAATGGGTCCACATTTGTCTTACCTTGATCTTTACCTCTTGTGTACCTAAAGGGCACCCCAAATGCAATTTTTTTTCTTCTTCTGAAAATCATTGAAAATCATTAATCATTGGTCTAATTTGAAGGAAAATCATTTTTGAATTTTTTTTTTTTTGCTAGGAACAAAGTGCCAAAAGAAGCCCTAAAGTGTCGATTTTCGATTTTCGCCAGTGATGTCACACCTTGAACCCACCTCGATCCAAATGGCAGCTTACAGCGAGAAACAGTTTCTATTGAGCTCGGAATCCGACGCTGATTCCACCGTCATTAGCAACTCTGAAAGTTCTCAGTGTGTTAAAACTGATCAGTGGGATTTTGATTATACTATTGGAGACAAAATTAGTGATGGAAACACCGTCAGGGCGATTATTATAGAACCTTATTGTTTTGAGGCTAATGCGAGTGATTCAGACGAAGATGGCAATAATGTAGTCGATAGTGAAGATGATATCGTCAGTCACATGTTCACGACAGCTTGGTAGGTTTTGTTTTTCCGTTCAGTTGACGATTTATAAGGGATTTTGTATTAATTGATAAATCAGTTATATTACTCCAGCAGAAACACGACACGGCATGGACACCGCCCAGGGCGACAAATGCTTTGGCCCACTGTCGCAGTTCGATCAAATGTCTTGTATGTTCCGGGATTGTCCCGTTTTATACTTTCCCGGGATGCCATTTTTGTCTGTAGTCATGCCGTGTCTGTGCCGTGTCGTGTTGTATCCGTGCCGTGGTGCTGTGCTCTGTTGTGCCATGTTCGTGCTGTCATGCCGCGTTGATGTCTCGCCCGTTGAGGGGGGAGGCGATTATGGTTGATGGGGGATTGTGGGGGGAGGATGTGGGATGGTGATCGGTATTGTGGGGGTGATGGTTGATGGGGGATTATGAGGGTTGGAGGGGCAGGGGACCCTGAAATTTTTGGTCAAATGCTCTTGGAGGAGCACATGGTAATTTCAACTCAACACACATACAAACATTCTTTCTCTCCACTATAAATAGACAGTTGTTCATTTGATTTGTAGGTATTTGTGTTGATTATCTATATATTAATACTGAAGGACCAATTTTGTGCTCCTCCTCGTGGCCTCGTCACGTTTTTCTCGGTACTGTGACCTGAGAAGTTTTGACACGGTGTTTGTACGTCAAAGTAGACACGAGCACAAATCAGAGGACTTCTTCATAAGGAGTAGTGTACACCAAAAATGTCGTGTACAAGGACGTTTTGTAGGCCTCATTAGGTAAGGTAATGGAGTTCATCGACTGGGATCCGGCTCTTACAAGAGCCGCCACTGGTTGTCATATTGGGCTCATGGAACGGAATCCGTCTGTGACGGGGTTTCGGCTTGAAGATAATTATTTTCAGGTGTTTTTGTGGTAACTGCCGGGCAATGGCAGCAGGTGTTTGATTCACGGCTCAAGTTGTCCATGTTCATGTGCTGATAGCTCGGTAGAGATGGTGTTTCAGGGCGGCTGTTTCTTTTGCTTAATCGTGGGGATGGCATCCTCTCTCAATCGTGGCAGATAACCACAGGATCTCGCCATCTCTGTTAGGTCATGACAGTTCTCTGTAACATGTTCCAAGCACAAAACCAACCGTTTTCTAGGCCCGATCCACGCTAGAGTATTTTGTACAAACCTCGTCCAATTTCTGGCAAACTTGTGGCCTTTCGGCCATTGGTGTAGCATGAAACCATCTCGGTTTTTATATGTGACCACCAAGGACACATCAACTCGGCATATTTGTGGAAAATGAAAAATTCAGGGGTCGCCACCCTTTTTATCAATGCGAGCTACTTTTAAGTAATTAAATATTTCAAGAGCTACTAAAACATAAATTGATAATATATGAATTGATCAATGTACATACTGTATTTAGTTATTGCAGTTCAATTCCAAACATTTATATTTAAAGTGAAGGAAAATTGATGCTTACCTTTACTTGAGTGTGAAACTTGACACTGCATGCTGTCCACCAGTACTGTGTAATCTGGTGTGTACCCTGAGAGGGCAACTGTGATGGAGTCCTTCAGATGCTCGTCTGTCAGACGGGTTCAGAATTTAGATTTGATGCTGTTCATGTCAGAAATTGCAGAAACGCAAAGTTCAGTCAAGCCACGAAGGGAAGCCACTTTCATTGATACTTTGCAGATGTTACAGTCCAGAAATTTGTGGCAGATTGCCTTGATTTCAACTGAATGTCATTTTGAAGGTTGATAATCTCCATTTCCAAAGGGATACAATCAAGGTCAAACAGCACGGTAATTTGTTCAGAAATGCCACGAACATCAACTTCCATGAAGGGGTTTGATGTGAACATCACACAGGGCTCCATCTCCTTAAAATCATTAAATCTGTCGTTGAACTCTTGGCCAAGCCTGGTCAGGAAATTACTGTGCTCGTCAATGTCCACGATTCCGACAGCAACGTCAGTTTTGCTGCTGGCTTTGGAGCACAAACAGAAAATGTTTAATGTTCCTTTTCTGGACGTGTTGTATCAGAAGGTTAAGTTTCGACTTGAAAGCTTTCACTAATCATGTCAGCAATTGTCTTCTGTTTCCCTTGCAATCCACAGTTCAGGGTGTTCAATTTTTCTGTCATATGTGTTGGAAATGCCAAATCAGGCAGCCATGCAATGTCTGATAATTGGGTGGTATCTTTGTTTTTTGACTCCATGAAAACTTTCATATCTGTAAAAGTTATTTATTTATTAGATTTCGTAAGTATATTGATGACTTCCGTCCTCTGTGTGTGTTTGTGTGTTTGTTTGTAGGCACGATAACTCGAGAACGGAAGAAGCTACCAATGTCAAATTACACCACGTGATTCAGGGGGGTGATGGCTAGTGCTGATTAGATTTTGGTCAAAATCGGTCAAAGGTCAAGGTCACAATGAGGTCAAACATCTAAAACATGTTAACTCGAGAAAAGTTACCACAGGTATTGTTGACGGAGCGTGAGTTTGGAAGATCGAGGTAAGTTCGGCGGAATTTGTGTGTCAATTCGTCGAGTTATGGCTGTTTAAAAAATTTCAGTGTTATAAAATAATATTAAATAATTCCGTAAATTCCTGTAGAGAAATAGAGTATTTTTGCTTCGGTCGACGTTACGAGTTCGTTTTAACTTCGATTTTAATTTTGTCTTCGGTTTTTGCGATCGCTTAGGACGCTTAACACTCGGTGTCGAAATTCTGGTAAAAATCGGATGTTTTGGAGACGTTTTAAGATTGTATAAAAACATTTCACCTGCCGCGTCACGGCTCGTCACGTGGTGCAGTGCGCTTGAGCAGACGCGTCGTTGAGTCATGTAAAGGTTTTGCGTGTGCGCACTGACGTCATCGCGCTTGCTCCGGCGTCCTTTCGAGTTGGGTGGGCCGTCGAGTGTGACCTTTACGTTACGTTAATCCGCGGTAACTCAAGAACGGAAGAAGCTACCAACGTCAAATTACACCACGTGATTCAGGTGGGTGATGGCTCGCGCTGATTAGATTTTGGTCAAAATCGGTCAATGGTCAAGGTCAGTGAGGTCAAACATTCGGTTTTTGATGGTTTGGTACAGAATCATCGTAGAAACTTCTGGTTTGCGTCACTACCTTCTCCAGAAACAGCTTTTATTAGACAAGGTCAGAGGTCAAGTTGACGATTTCATAAGTACCAGTCTATGACTGCTTGTTTATTTATTTATTTTATCCACGTCTGAATGCGAGCTACTTATTGGCAGGCATGGATTGACGTGTTTTTGACCCCTACTGTAGACAATACTAATCTGGCGATCGACTTCCAGGTGTGACGTCGTGGATAAGCATAAAGAGGAAGAAAATTTCGACTTTTAATCACGACAATACCTACTTTATAAATCAGAAATCAGAAAAAGACATCATAATTATTTGTAAGGTATCTTGGGATATATTAACATTGAGGTCGTCTGAGCATTTGGGGTCCCCTTTGAAGAATGCCTTTCTTAAAGTATGCTTACTGGAATAATACCTACCTGCACCCGACACATTTGCTTCTTGAAGGTTTCCCATTTATCTGATGCTGATTTCCCTCTTGTTAGTTTTTCCCAAGCTAGTGCACCTAACTGTCTCCTCATACCCTCGTTTTGCCATCCTGATTTCTAATATCCTTTCTCTGCTATCTCGGGCTCTATCTCTTAACAGAATACTTGCACACACTTGGGTAAGGTCATTCTTCAAGAAATGCTGTCTTACCTCCACCTCCTCCAGCATTTTGGGATCATTGTTGAAACGATGTCTAACACTGCACTCCCCCTCGTGGGCTTACCTACAAACTGGTTTCAAAAGCAATCTTGGACTTGATCTAGAAAATCCTCATCCACTCTGCCCTTTCCTTGTGAATAGACCCAGTTGATCCCTGGCAAATTAAAATGCCTGACTACTCTTCCCATACCACATGCCCTTCTGAATTCTTCATGAACCCTTATTTCTTGCTCTTACCACACACCACGAGTCCTATAAAAGCATTCCACAAGTATCTTACTCTTTTTTTTTTACAATCTCTAATATACAGTACTGTGCAAAAGTCTTCGACCACCTCGATAATAAACATTGTTAATGTCACATTGGTGTATTTTGGAAAATTGAAGGTGTTATAATGATCATTTTTTTTTATTATTAAAGAAGCAAAAATGAACTTTATTTTACAATATCGATGCACGGAATTTCAATATTTGGTGTGATCACCTTTTTCATACAAAACAGCAGATATCCATTTTGGAATTATTTCCTGCAGTTTCTGGAGAAATTCCATTGGGAGGTTGGTCTCTGCAATGTTTCCCATAATTTGTCCTTCAATTACCTCCACCACTTAAGGTGGATGGAGGTAATGTTTTCAACCCTGTCTGTCTGTTTGTTTGGTTGTTTGTTTGTTTGTGAACAAAATATCTCCAAATGTTTTGCATGGATTCAGATGAAATTTGGTGGAGAGCTTGGGTATGTGACAAGGAAGAATTGACTCGATTTTGGTGATGATCCGACAATTTTAAAGTGATTTTTCAACAATGAGAGATAGAGCTAAGATTATATTTCTATATATCTTCTTCTTCTTCTTCTTCTTCTTTCGGCTGCTCCCGTAAGGGGTCGCCACAGCGGATCATCCGTATGATCCGCATAGTGATTTGGCACATGTTTTACGCCGGATGCCCTTCCTGACGCAACCCTGGTCGCCTCTTACGACACAGGGATATGGTACACCTATTTTAACCGGGTATACACCAGCCCAGTATACTGGTACTCATTTCGCCGACCTCGGAAGGATGACAGGCTGAGTCAACCCCCTGGTGTATTAATTCAGTGGCTGAACGGGGCTTGAACTCAGGACCTTTTGGATCCCAAGCCGCTGCCCTAACCACTGCGCCAACACCAGGCTCGTAATATTTCTATATATATATATATATATATATATATATATATATATATATATATATATATATATATATATATATATATATATATATATATATATATATATATATATATATATATATATATATATATCATTATATTTCAAAAAATTATGGACAGATTTGGACAAAACTTGGTGGCTGAGTTGGTTAGGTGAAAGAATAAGCCGATTAAATTTTAGTTCAGGTCCGAATCCAGATCCAGCCTATCAGTGGGATATTAAACATAAACGAATCAGCCTGGTGGAGGTATGCGCTCTACCGAGTGCCCTTCTAGTTTTGTTTTTTTTCGATTTTCTTCCTGACGAAATAATCTCAGACAGCTTCTACATTATGTTCAAGTCAGGACATTGAGGGGGCCATTCTAATAGTTGTAGAGAACCTGACTGCTTTTCTTTATCAATGTGTTTTAACGACATTTGCAGTGTGTTGGGGTGGTTGTCGTGCCAGAAAACAAAGATGTCTCCAAGTGGCCTCCTTCCAGATGGGATACCATTGTGGATTAGGATCTGCTTGTCATTGTCAGCATTCATTGTTCCTTCAATTCTCACCAAATCATCAACACTTACAGCAGAAATACATCCACAAGCCTGAACAGAGCCTCCATACTGCTTCACAGTCGGCTGTAGACATATCTTATTCCCACCAACCCTCCTTCTCTCATCCTGCCATTTTTTTTTTGCATACAAAGTCAAGGCTAATGGAAGAGCTAGAACGGATCAGGACGCAACATAACAAAATTAACGGTAGAAAGAGGAGGGGTGGGCAATGGACACCGAGGGCAGGGTTAGAGGGACAAAATAGAAGGAGACAGACAAATATGGGATGTGGAGAAGAATGAGTGGAAGGGAAGGACGCAGAGAGTGGACAAGATGGATACAGAAGCACCACTTTTGCATGTTGCTGAGTTTCCTCCCGTCCTCTCCCTCCTCATTTTTCAGTTCATTCATTGTCTTACTTGTGTCTATCTGTTGCCCTCCACTAACATACTATGAGTATGTTGGCTTTTGTTTAACCTCACTCACCTCACTGTTCCATGAGCCACGATTTTGTAAACAAAATTATCTTTCCACAATCTAACGCAAAATTATTTGAGGTAATGTTTCAAACAAATACATTTTAGTTTGAGTAAAAGTAATTTTTCCCTTCTATGAAGGATTCTTTATCTTTACGTAATGGTCATTAACTCCCTGCTCTGAGTCAACTGTGGTTCAGGTCACTGCAAATGACCAATTCAATGCTCGTGTTCTTTATCATCTTGTGAGCTGTCATATGTTTATGGATGTTACATGTCTCATTGTATGCTTTACTATAATTTAACAAGTGGTACATGACCAATGGGAATTAACTGGAACCTGCACCAAGTGGAATATTAGCTATTTTTGATATTTCTAAGCCATCTTCCACTTTAAATATTTTTGTTTCTCAAACACCTTGAACCAATGCAGCTAAAACTAGAAGGGTGCTCAGTAGAGTGTATACCTCTGCCACACAATGCCTGATCCACGAGAACATATTGGTCCCAATAATTTTTTTGAAATATCATGCTCTCTCTCGTTCTTGGCCTGATCAATCTCTTAATGGTGAAGAATCACTTTCAAAATTGCACCTCTGCACCAAATTTCATCCGAATCCATCCACAACTTTTTTGAGAAATCCTGCACACAAACAAACAGACAGACAAACAGACAGAGAGGGGTGAAAACATAACCTCTTTCACCTTCGGTGGCGGAGGTAAGTACAAGAATCTCTCCGCAGCACTTTTGAACTGAGTAGGATTTATAGCATAATAAATGGTAAGCAACAGCAACAGAACTTTAGCACGTGTGACCAAAAGTTAACAACTATTTATCTCTATTTACTGAAAGGATGTGAGCATAGCTGCTTAAGGGAAGTACTGTGTTGGCTCTCAATACCAGGTTATCTTCAGAAGACACACAACAATAAAATGGTTCGAGTTATCCGCCATAAAGGCTCACTAGATGCTAATGTTTCTGGCTTTAACCTTCGCTGGAGTAAAGGGAAAGCCTGAAACGTCGGCACCTTGTGATCTGTTATGGCGGATAACTCGAACCATTTTATTCTTGTGTTTTTATTCTCTTGTGCCTGCAATGCTAACCGCTAGTTTTGTGCTGGAATTAGCAACTGCGTTTGTCTTCAGAAGATGTCTGTCTGCCTCCTTTTTAAAAAGCTGTAGTTCATGCTGCGATGATTCGCATGGGATGGTGCTGGGTATAAAGTTCCAGCATTTCTATCCAGTAATGAGGAAGGAGGGCGATAAACATCCAAGTCTGGATGTTGTACAACTGGAAGCTGGAGGGTGGTGTTTTACATTATACTCGCATCGTGTTCTGGAAATTTTCTGTTTATTATAATGCAATGGACATGCTGCACCGCAAAGTATGTTTTATTGTTTTATATAACATCACGTAAGGATGATTTTGTGGATTCTTTATAAATGCAAACCATCGCACTCCTCTCCCCCCACCCCAAGTGTCCAATTTTCCCTTAATGAGAGCTTGCTCCTGGATCCATCTTGTCAAGCATCTGCATCCACTGCTACCCCTCATTCTTAGCCACATCCCTCTGTCTATTTTGTCTCTCAGCCCTGCTTTTGGTGTTTCCCCCTCTCTTTCTGCTGTTTCTTTTGTCCTGTTGCATCATCATCCATTCTGCATTCCAGCTCTTCCACGATCCTTGACTTTGGATGCAAAAGAAAGAAATTCCCCCACAGTGCTCACAATGTCTACATTCCAGCATGTATTGAGCCTTCATTTCGTTGCTCTTTACTCGAAGGGATCAGTTTAATGAAAAGAAGACAAATGTAGCTCGACGTCTGAATGAAGCAGGAAAGTGAGACCAAGCGTATGGGTTGCCCAAAGGTGAACGGAGCTTTGTTGTGTCGATCTTCTGGATGCCTGTTTCCATGGCACCAGGTGCGCATTTCTCAGCCTCCTCGGCTCTTAATTTCGATAAGATTCCATCAAAGCCGACTCGGCCTAAAGCAGTCAGTGGTGTTACAATTGCTTTTTTACCCAAGTCCTCATTTATTCAAAGGTTTAAATGACACCAAGAATTTCACGACTTTATGGCAAATTGTCGTTCCACAGAAAAACATTCCATTCAGAATGCTAATATATGCTTTGGAAAATAGCTCGTATGCAGCCTGTGCCGGCTGGTTGCATCATTGTTGGGAGCATGGCTGTGCTGCTGATGCATTGCCCCCTGATTCCAATAAGCTGGTACTCATTTTGCCAACCTCACAAGGATGACAAGCTGAGTCAAACCACCTGGCGTTATTTAACAGGAGAGTAGGGGCTCAAACTCAAGACCCTAATATCGTTAGCCAGCCACCTTAACCGTTAAGCCAACACCTGTCTTATAGGTTAATATGCTTTGTTAAACTCCTTATTCCGTGACTCAAACAATTTTGGAATTTTCTCCCCGAATATTGATACACGTACTTTTCTTCTGTTGTGTTATTTTAAAATAATTATGGATGGAACCGTATTCATCGACACAGGTCAGGTCAGGTATGGGAGCATGCGCTGGAGCAGCGGGTCGCTGCATCCACTTTCCTCCGGGACTCCAGGGCCCTCCATCTGGCCATCACCCAGGCAGATGCCTGGCCCATCCACATCTCCTTGAGATGCTGATCAACCTGCTGCAACCACGAGGAACGTGGTCAGCCCATTGGCCTCCTTCACTCACGAGGCTCCCTCGTTGAGAGAATCTGTTGAGCAGGATCAGCGTCAGGAAAATGAGCCACATGTCCATACAGCCACAGCTGAAGCTCATGGACTATGTAGGTAACAAATCTAATTTGAGTCTCTCTCAGCAACCGCTCGTTGGACACAAAGTTCGACCAGCGATAGCCAAGGAATCTCTGAAGAGACCCGGTACCAAAGGAATTAAGTCTCTGTCTCAGATCCCTGGTCAGAGTCCAAGTCTAACATCCATAGAGCAAGACTGGAAGCACCAAGGACCTGAAGACTTGGACTTTTGTCATCCTACGTAGGTAACAACAATGCGACACCCCATGATCCAATGAATCCATGACTCCCCAGGCCTGACCCAGACATCTCTTGACTTCTGGCTCACAGCCAGCACAGACATAAATATCACTGCCAAGGTAAGTGAATCTCTCCATGACCTCAACATCCTCACCACATACAGGTACAGACAAGACAGCAGCATTAAAATTGAAAATGCAAAGCCTGTATCTTAGTTTTGACTGAGGAAACCCGTAATCCCAGTGACTCTGACTCCTCATTCAGCACCTCAAGGTCCCCCAAAATGATATCCAGAGTCTCTGCAAAGATGACTGCATCATTTGTGAAATCAACATCAGAGATCTTGGCATTCCCAAATGATGCACCGTAACTTGATCTCTCTGACGTCCTCCCCAGAATCCAGTCCATACAAGTGCTGAAAAGTGTGGGAGGCAGTACATATCCCTGATGAACTCCAGTAACAACTGAAAATATGTCAGAGATGGTATCACCACATCTCACAGCACTCTCAGTACCAGAGTCTCGTTCAGACATCAGATTGATCAGTTTTGGTGGCACCCCACGAAGATCAAGCATCCTCCAGATGGCATCCCGATTCACTGAGTCAAACACTTTGCAGAGATCAATATACGCTGCAAGCAGCCCCTGCCGAAACTCTCATCTGCCTTCGGTGAGCACCTGAAGGGCAAGGATACGGTCAATCAATGACCTCTTTGGTGTAAAGCCTGACTGCTCTGGATGCTGGTGCTCAAGCAGATGGTAGCGAACCCTATCAATAATTATCCGAGCAAAGACCTTACCCGGCACTGAGAGCAGTGTCACCCCTCAGTAGTTGTTGCAGTCTTGGTAATCATCCTTCCCTTTCCAGAGAGGGACAACAAGGCTCCTCTTCCAGTCAGTTGGGATGATGCCTGTGTTCCAGGTGGAGCACATAAATGGAACTTCATTTCGTTGCTCTTTACTCGAAGGGATCAGTTTAATGAAAAGAAGACAAATGTAGCTCGACGTTTCTGAATGAAGCAGGAAAGTGAGACCAAGCGTATGGGTTTATCAACCACTGGAACGCATGCAATGACATGATTACAGCATTTCCATCAGCCTAGAGAAGTTCAGCATGGATGTCACAGATCCCTGGAGCTTGACCCCATTTCAACCAGTTCAACGCAGCCTGTGTTTCCACAAAAGAAGGTGGATCACAGTTGATTGGAGGGTCAGCAATAGGGATAATAACACCTCTGATATCCAACCTAACAGCTGGTGCATCAGCCTGGTACAGCCACACAATATAACCGGCCCAGCGGGCCTTCACTTTGGGTTATTCTGCCAAGAGCCCACCATGCTCCACTCGAACTGCAGTACACCAAGAATGTGCATGGAGGAATGCAATACGTGAATTCTGCTGTAAGCAGGAGGAGAATCACTTGACCACAGGTGATGCTCTACCCCCTCACAGATTCCTCGCACATAGGCCTCCTTGTCCACCCTCAGCGCACGTGCAGTTTTACGCCTCACCTCCCTGAATAGCTCAGCTCTGCCATTAAGCCTGGTGCTGTGACTCTGGTCAATGGTATCCAGTGTCCTTTGAGAGACAAAAATTCTTTTTCGCCCTCCGGTTATTTCCAGGACATCCACCGGTAACATCAAGGATGGTGATCTTGAAGGCACTCCACAACTCTTCAGGATTCACCAAAGCACCCAGACCCCCCAAATCCCCACTCACCCTGTTCGCAAACTCCTCGGCTACCCTCTTATCCTTGAGCCTGCCAACATCCAGCCTAGGCTGGGATTGTACCATTCTCCTGGATTTAAGCTGCAACTTCAGAGTTGACACAACAAGCCTGTGGTCAGGATTGAGGAACTGATCACTCTGGTGGACCCTGCAGTTCTGGCTCATTCTCCAGCAACCAACAAGCACATGGTCATTCTCCTTCGCCACACCACCAGCGTTGGAATACCAAGTCTAGCGATAAAGCCTGTGTGCACTGAAACCATGACCCAGCCACCCTGAGTCCATGACTTCTTGGATAGTCAAGGAACTTCCTGCTATTCTGCTTCACAGTTCCAGACCAATGGGGACTAACACATGTCTCATAACCATCCCTATCAGTTCCAGTCGATACCCCCAAGACTAGAAGAGTATCTCACCTGGGGCACTGATCAACCACAGAATTGAGCGTGGCATAGAATGCATCCTTCACGGTGAAATCACTCACCTCACTCGGACCATATACAGAGACCAGAGAAATGACACGCAAGGATTGACGAATCCTTAGTCTCATAATACCCTCATTGACCGGTGTTACCTCAATTTTCATTGAAGTCAGCTTATTGGACACAGCTACAGAAACTCTTTGGGCATTGCAACTATCAGTGTGACCAAACCAATAGTAGGTGTAACCACCTGCCATGATCTCACCACTATTCGGTCTCCGAACTTCAGAGTGTGCTGCAATATCGATGTCCAACCTCAGAGAGTGCTGCAATACCAATGTCCAAACGCTTGAGCTCAGTTGATAACAGTCAGGTGATCATCCTCTCTAAGGGATCGGACATTCCAGGCTGAAGGGACCGCCTCAGGTTAATCCAAGGGGACCTTCGTCTGGTGGGTGACACCTCAGCACCACCCTGACCATGCCATTGCAATCTGACCCGGAAAGGTTACCCCATGGTTTTCCTCCTACCATGAAAGATTAGGGGTCCCAAAGGCTTTGCCGCAATCCCGTCATCCAGTGAGCTGCCCTGCTAAGGGCAGCTGCACAGGAGGTACTCCCACGGAGTGGGTTTTCAGTTTTCTTTGCATTTTTCTTGTGTTTTGCAGAGTGAAGGGTTTTCCGGTGGCCGTAAAGTTGCTTTAATAAGTTGCTTTAATAAGTTGCTTTAATAATTCAAAAATCAACTGTTGTCTTAGAATTCCTGCATTTGCATGTGTATGCTAATGTGGAAGTTTCTACTTTGGCATACTCATGTAAATGTTGGATTCCTGAGGTTCTGTGATGATATTCACCTGAATAATTGAGACCATTCCTGCTTCTATTTTATCATGTCTTTACACCACCACTCTAAGCATTATCAAATCTGAGCCCAAATGGAGTCTTGTTCCTGGATATTTTGTTTTAAGAGAAATTTATGTGACATTGCTCGCCACAATCATCCAGCCAGATAGGATACCTGATTTATCAACCACTGGTGACTCTTCACACACTCCTTTTCTCACCCATATGGAACACAGTTGTGGTTTGCTCAAATATACCAACATTCTGAGGAGGTAAATGGCAGTGCGGGCCGAGCAGAGTGTGTTGGTATGTGTGGATATGACTGCCGCTTGTCAGTTAGACCCCCTGCTGCCTTTCAAATATACACTTGAGCCCCCTAGAGAGCTTCTGTTTCCTTATCTGTAGCACAACAGCATGGCAAACCAGACTCTCATGTGGATGCTGCCTCATGAGGCAGGGCTAGTCATTTCGCTTACATGGCAGGGAAAATAATGCAGCTTGTTAAAATTATTCACTCACTTTGAAATATGGCACACGTATAAAAATGCCAATTGTAGAATGGTGGAAGACTCAAAATTTGGCAATTAACCAGCCAGCTTGTTCTTCGGCAACAGGAAAATTCCATTCACCTGCTGGCCTCAACTAAAGAACCTTGACACCCAGCTAGCTTGTCCCCAAGCAATTGGAAAATCATTTGAATGACCATCCTGTGACAGAAATTTTATCATACCATAAAACTCGTTTAAACCGGCTCAAATATTCTATTAAATGTTAAATTACCTTTAAAAGAAGTAAGAAATAAATTACTCACACAAAGTCCCATCATTGAAGTCAGAAATGAGTGACAATGCAATTGAGGGAGCATATGATCTGGGCATTCGTCCAAAACGAACTACAACATCTTTAACCCTGCTTTACTTTTCATAGTGAATCCAGCTTCCTTTTCACCCTTTGGTTTTATTGAGGGCGTCGATCAGTGGGGTACCGGGGAGGCAAGGGGGGCATGCACCCCACTTTTTGGAGGAGGGGGCACAGCATATGTACACACAGCAACCCCCACTGTTTAAGGTGAAAAACAAAAATTCTGGACATACGACTCACAAAGGATTATTATGAAGCAGTTTTCCTTGCAATTTACTTAATACCTTTTATGAAAAGTTTGAATGAGCGATTAGTTACTCAGTGAGTGGAATATTAATGGATTTTCAGATTTTTGGGAACATTGTTTACCTGAATGACATATGGCCTGAAAATAATTAATTATATTTGTTCATAATTGCTGCATCCACATCACGTACCACTCCATAGCACCCATGGACTGGCACTTGAGAACGCTCAATGAGAACACTTGAGGGCTTGTAGTTACATCATCACCATCATCCAAAAATACAAAATTTGGTTTCTGTTTTTGGTCGATGCACTTGGTCGTGAGCTCTCCAATCTCAATCAAACTTGCCCGAGAGACTTCGGGTCCGTCATAATTCGGAAGACAAAAGTTGTAGATATTTGGTTTGCTCCCCCCCCCCCTTCCACTGGGGTTCTGAAGTGGGGCCGGTTAATGTAAATACTCCATGTAAACGTGTACGGTGTAGCGTCGCTCCAGTTGGAGAGTGTTTGACTACATGCCTCTATCTCAATTGTTTTCGCCTTAAATTTACATTTTCAAACATTATTTTCAGGCTATTATGTTGCTTTGGTTGTTGTTGTTGTTGTTGTTGTTGTTGTTGTTGTTCGTCTTTCGGCTGCTCCCGTTAGGGGTCGCCACAGCGGATCATCTGTTATGATCCGCATACTGATTTGGCATAGGTTTTACGCCGAATACCCTTCCTGACGCAACCCTGGTCGCCTCTTACGACACAGGGATAAGGATTGGGTTTCACCATGATTCTGGGCTGCCCTACACCCTCTCATAGCCCAGCGCAGAGCTCCCGTCCTCAAGCGATCCTCCAACCCAAGCCTCCGAGTAGCCGGATTGCAGGCGCACGCCACTACGCCCGGTATTATGTTGCTTTGGTCTCAATTGCAAAAGATCTGGAGGAATTCCGATGTTTTCTTTACTTTTCCCATCTTGGCAAAAACGTTAGCAGCTTGGCATGTCGTTTGCGACATACTGCTGCTGTTCTCACTATTTGCTCACTTAGTTGGATTATTTTAGGTCATTTGACTGTCGTTCAGGGGTGTGTTCAGTTACCAAGTTTCTTGTAGAGTGCTCGCCAAGTGTCTTAAGCACTCAAGCAAGCACTCCATTCGAAACCGTTGATACGGAACGGCTGGCTTGCCAAGCGCAAGCT
Organism: Eptatretus burgeri; assembly: GCF_056783735.1. Taxonomy (NCBI): domain Eukaryota; kingdom Metazoa; phylum Chordata; class Myxini; order Myxiniformes; family Myxinidae; genus Eptatretus; species Eptatretus burgeri. The sequence goes on along the minus strand of NC_140970.1, from coordinate 44,515,990 downwards.
CGCTGCTTGGTAACTGAACTCACTCCGCTATGTTGTTCCTATTCCTTACTTTTTTGGACTTAACCGTGCACACAAAATAAAGTTGACCACGCCAAAGCCCCAAATTTTTTTTTCCGAGCAAAGGCATCACAAGTGCTCCCGATTCAAAACCTTCCAGGTCCCTTGGGCAGGTCTCGGACCCTTCACCATGATGACTTCACGTTTATGTGCTCGCATGTCTCCGACACACACACACACACACACACACACACACACACACACACACACACACACACACACACACACACACACACACACACACACACACACACACACACACACACACAAACACTTTTCAATTGTGATGGATGTTCTTGACATTAAGCCTGAAATGATCACTGAGAGATTTGATTTGCTTGAGGAACAGACAGTTACATTTATCAACAACAGCTTCTATAATACATACCTTTTGTATTTCCTAATTCGTTAAATTTTGAATAAAATGCTCAATTCAAATGTCTTTCCCTTAATTACAAGTGCTGTATAATTTCACATCTTTAATAACGCTCATTAATTTTGCATTATAAAATCCTTTCCCCTGATCGGTTCAGAGCTTTTCAAGGTTCCTTTTCTTAGATATTTACAGTATGTGAAGGCATTCATAAAGTTGACACCCATTTTGGTTTTTCAAAGTAGCAACCGACATGGATCTGAACCATAAATCATTCACGATTAAAATATTTTGGCAAATTCTATAATTATTTCGTTCAATCATTTCGCAAGACCACTTTGGAAGAAACCTTCCTCCTTTTAAATCTTATCATGATGCGCTTGTATTGCTCATTGGCTCGGTGTGTTTTAGCTTGCTCTTAATTGGAGACAAGTTCTCCTTTGAGTTACTCAGTCTACTCATCAGTCACAAATATTAATTTAGCACCTATCATTTTTTTTTTATTTTTTGCTTTTCTTTCACAAGAAAGCTCTTTCATTTTTCTCCTAATTGGTGGATCTTGGATAAAGGATAAATTATACAGCATGTCTCCATAAGCTTCATGTTTTTCATCTTGCTTGGTATAATTAGCGTCCGACAGGATGATGCAGAGGCAGTGCACATTTACCTGTGAGCAGTCGAGCCTGGTGTTTTTATCCCGACCCGACTATAAACTATTCGGTTGGTTCTCGACAGGCAGGGATGTTAAGCTGGGTGTCCCATCTACCAGCATTAGTTTGTGGAGTTGAGGATCGCACAGTATCTTTCGTGAAAAGTTGAGTTATCACCAGCATCCTGAACAAATTTCACATTACTGCCCTGATTATGACTCAGAAGACAAAGGCAAACTACCCATTGTAATACTTGCTATGAAACTGCTTTGGCAGCACTGCACCCGCTTTCAGGCAGACCACCAGAGACAGACAGTCCAATTAGCATAATCAATGTATTGCAGTTCATGCAAAAATTTAATTGACCTTATTTTTAGGTTTGCTCCCTGGCTTAGAATAAAATAATGTTCTTGTCTAATCTCGTAAGTTTGTTCTAGACCTCCCAAAAATGGAATACCCAGTATATGCAATTTTCCGAAAACTCTTGTTGCAAATCGGCTTCCGGAAGATATCTCTGGATATCACCTTTGTACTTTCAAAATAAGAAATATTTGTTGTACCAGGTTTAATTATAGATTTAAAGTAATATATTTGGTTATTCAAATCGATAAGGTAACCGGATGCCTTCATAGAGGAAAGAAGAAATTATTTAGATTTTTCCAGAATATATTTTTGTTTGGCAACTTTTTAGTATGAATATTTTCCAACAGGTTTTAAATCGGCCATCTATTTATGACTTGGGAAATATCTGAGCCAACAAAATCTTCACACTTCCAAGCGGTCAAATTTACATCCATATTTGTATCCCTCTCTGGATCCAACTCGATAATATGAGCAGCTTCGTAGTTGAGTGTGTAAGCCTTGCGGCATTATCTTCACCGGTCTGGGTTGCTCATCAGAAAAGTCTCGCACCCTACAATGGAGTGGTGGTCCTTCAACGATATGTTCTTGGCCAAGGAGCCATAGAATTTATAAGCACACATTACTCTGACAAAGAGCAGATAGGGATTTTGGCAGCACCCATAATATTTATCTCCCCTTGTAAAGAATGAAAATATGTAATTTCTCATATTTTTGAAAGTGTCTGCTTCTCAAGTTTAAATGATGAAGTCTGTTATGTAGAGCCATTTATTATGACGAAAAGTCACATCAGTCTTCTTTTTCTCCGTCTGTCCTAAAAGCTCGTATCATTATGTTTTTCTTTATTATAATCTTATAATTCAACCAATGAACTTTCAATTTCCTTATTTCCTTTCTTCTTTTTCTTCTTCTTCTCTATCTTGACCTTATTCTGCCTTTACAATTCAATATTTTGTTGTTACTCTGCTTTATTTACTTTAAATTAATCTAAATTTCATGCTTCATGGTGGAGTCTGTTCATTAATTACATGTAGGAGATTAATTTTAGATCCATCGGGATTTCTGGTCTTATTTTTTTTTTCATTCTTTTTTGGAAACATTGTCGTGGCTCATATAAGACCTAATACACAGAACATATAACAAGGGGGCAGGAGACAAGAGGGGTGAGAGAGGGAAGCACAAAACAGTTGGGAGCAGAGACTTGAGATCTGTGGAAGGGAGAGAGATGGGGTGGGGTACATGGGGTAAACAAGATGGACACAGCTGTTCACCACTACCTCTTATCGCCACTACCCCCCATCCAAATCTTCGATATTTTCTACCCCGTTAATCCACCCAAGCCCACCTCCTACAAGTTCCCTGCTTTGCTTCCTGAAAGTCCCTGTAATGTCCATCTTGTATTCCCCATGTTCCCCGCCCCATCCCTCTCCCTTCCACAGATCTCCGAATGTCTCTGTTCCCCACTGTTTTGTCCTTACCACTCCTGCCCCTCTTGTCTCATGCCCCCTTGCTGTGTGTTGTGTGTTAGCTCTCATACGAGCCTCGACAAGGTATTCAAAAAACAAACAAAAAAAACCCCCGATTGGCCAAAACGAAATACCACGATAACTAAATTGGAACACAATAGGTTGTTGCCCACAAATGGTATAAACCTGCAATATTGGAACCAGCGATATTTGAGTGTTTACTTTATTTCTGAATTGACATTACTAATCCTGAGAGAAAGATGTATATCATTACCTCTTACGCAGGTTTAGCATGATATCCATTTTGGAATGCTGTCCTGAAATTTCTGGAGAAATTCCACTGGGAGGTTGTTCTATGCATTCGGCAATAGTTATGGTGGATACCATGGTGATTGAGATCTGCTTGTACTTGTCAGCATTCAATGTTCTTTCACTTCTCACCAAATCATCAATGCCGGCAGCAGAAACATCCCCAAACTGAAACATAGCCTTCACCATGCTTCACTATAGGCTGTAGACACATATCCGAGTACTTCTTCTCACCAACCCTCCTTATGGCATTCTGCCTTCTCTTTGTTCTAAAAATTTCAAACTTTGACTTGTCCCTGCAGATTAGCATCCCAACTCTGATGTTCTTGGGCATATTTCAGTTTCTTAGCTTTAACTTTACGTAGAAAGGGCTTTATGACAGCAACTCACCCATGGACAATACTTTCGATAAGAGATTCTGAAAGTATAGTCCACTTGAACCCCTGATGGCTGTGCCAGTTCTTGTGTAAGTTAATGTCTTGAGTTTTCCCCTATTTCTTCAGGAACTTATCTTGAGGCACTGCTCATCTGTTTTATTGAGTTTCTTTGGTCTTCCAATCAATTTATATCTTTAACTTTTCCAATCTCATTGTGCTTCTGTATTGTTGCTTGAATGCCACATTTGGAAATACCTGTTTTTCAGGATATTTACAGTGCCTATAAAAAGTCTACACCCCCTTTAAAATTTTCACCTTTTGTTGCCTCATAGCCTGAAATTAAATCGCATTAAACCAGACTTTTCCCACCTTTATTTACACATCGTAACCCACAATTTCCAAATGAAAAAAAATTCTACAACTTTCAGAAAATTAATTTAAAATACAGAAGTAGAATATCTTGGTTGGATAAGTGTCCACCCCCCTTATTATAGCAATTGTAAATTAGCTCAGGTGTAACCAATCACCTTAAAAATCACACACAAATTGAATTGGCCTCCACCTGTGTTAAACTGCAGTGATACTGATTATTTCAGAATAAAATCAGCTGTTCCTGTCGGTTTCCTCTGCTGGGTAGTGCATTTCACAGCAAAGACTCAACCATGAGCCCCAAAGAGCTTTCAAAAGACCTCCGGGATAAAGTTGTGGAAAGGCACAGATCAGGGGGTGGGTATAAAAATATTTCAAAGGCCTTGAGTATCCCTTGGAGCACAGTCAAGACAATCATTAAGAAGTGGAAGGCATATGGTACCACCAACACCCTGCCTAGATCAGGCTGTCCCTCAAAACTGGGTGACCAAGCAAGGAGGAGGCTGATCAGAGAGGCCACCAAGAAGCCAATCCATCCATCAATCCATTGGGGCCATACGCTGTGCAGAGCGTTGGTGCTGCCAAAGCAGACTCCTTGGCAATTGGACACAATCCTGGACAGTCACCACTCCGACACAGTATACCAGCAAGCTGGCACTCATTTTGCCGACCTCGGAAGGATGACAGGCAGAGTCAACCCCATCTGCTATTAATTCAACAGCAAAACAGGATTTGAACTCAGGATCATAGGATCCCAAGCCCACCCCCTAACCACTGAGCCAACACCAGGCATAAGAGGCCAATGGCAACTTTGAAAGAGCTACAAGCCTTTATGGCAAAGACTGGATACTGTGTGCATGTGACAACAATATCACAAGCACTCCACAAGTCTGGTATGTATGGTAGGGTTGGAAGAAGGAAGCCATTACTCAAAACTGCCCACCTTGAGTCCTGTTTCAGGTATGCAAAATAAGACTCCAGAGATTCTGAAGTCATGTGGTAAAAAGTTTTATGGTCTGCCAAAACAAAGATGGAACTTTGTGGCCGAAATGCAAAACGTTACGTTTGGCACAAACCCAACACAGCACATCACCCAAAGAACACCACCCCTATTGTGAAGCATGGTGATGGTAGCATTATATTATGGGGATGTTTCTCATCAGCAGGGACTAGGGCACTTGTCTGGATAGAAGGGAAAATGGAGGGAACAAAACAGAAAAATACTCGAGGAAAACCTGCTGCCCCTGCAAAAAAGCTGAAATTGGGACGGAGGTTCACCCTTCAGCATGACAATGACCCGAAGCACACAGCCAATGCTACACTGGGGTGGCTAAGGAACAAACGGATAAATGCCTTCGAGTGGCCCAGTCAGAGCCCCAACTTAAATCCACCGAAAATCTGTGGCATGACTTGAAGATTGATGTCCATCAACACTCCCCATGCAACTTTACTGAGCTGGAACAGTTTTGTGCAGAAGAATGGGCAAATATTGCCCAATCAAGGTGTGCAAAGTTGGGAGAGGCCTATCCCAACAGACTCACATCTGTAATTGCTGTCAAAAGGTGTCTCCACCAAGTATTAACTTATGGAGAGTGGGTTGGGGGGGGGCAGGGTGGACACTTATCCAATCAAGATATTTTCATGTTTGTATTTATAATTAATTTTCTGACATTTGTAAAATTTGTTTTTCACTTGGAAGTTGTGGGTTACGATGGGTAAGTAAAGGTGGAAAAAGTTTGATTTAATGCGGTTTAATTCCAGGTTATAAGGCAACAAATGGTGAAAATTTTGAAAGGGGGTGTAGACTTTCTCTAGGCAATGTGTTTATATTTTTATATATATATATATATATATATATATATATATATATATATATATATATATATATATATATATATATATATATATATATATATATAGTTATGTATACACACACACACACACACACACACACACACACACACACACACACACACACACACACACACACACACACACCAAATTGAACCCCCTAAATTGATGAGACCTCATTTATGTACATGACATCAGCATCATGTCATAGGGTCAGTGTACTTCTGTGTTTGAACATAAATAACTGTATATATATATATATATATATATATATATATATATATATATATATATATATATATATGTATTAATGTGGTTCTCCGCCTGCCGGCGTGCGAACGACCGCGTTTAACCAATAGCGGCCGCTTCGCCCACCGAACGTGCATTCCAGTCGCGGCTTTCTGGATCAATGCCGAAAACCAGCCATGGGTGTAGTTTAAGCACACCACAACCTTGTCCGTATTTTACACACGCGTTACAGGGTCCGATCGCCGAATAGTCGTTTTACCTAATTAATCACGCGGGTAGATTAGCGAGAGATTGTACCTCAACGGGGCCGCTTGGAAACGAGCTGCTTAAGCAGCTCGCTTCGTTCACGGATAACCGAGCAGGGTATTTATCGCGCAGCCACGTTTGACCCGATCACTTTATCGGCTATTTAAAAACCAACTATATTCCGAACGCAGAACGGCAGTTCAACTAGGGAAAAGGACGCAACGAATGGGTTAACAATTAAACAAGCACATTTATTGAATAAACGGCACATATGCAGTCATGCAGTCATGTAATCAAGCAAGGCAAGACACGCATGCAGTTTGCAATCAACAAAGGCAAAACAAAAGCACACATACAATTATGCAACATGTAAGGGAGAAACCACGAGCAATGCAAAAGAGCTACTACCGTCTATCTATTGTGTACACACTTAACAGTTCTACTTAAAGACATGGCGCCACAACGTTCATGCAAAGAAAAACAAGGAAAAACCCCAGGATAGACGAGGGGTAGACTGGACCCCTTGGGGTCTTTATAAACATGGAGCCGTGTAGACCGCAAAGGCTCCGAGAGACCGGGATGGCTACCTTGTCCCTCGTGGTGAGTCGCAAGGGTGACCCTCGATGTCCCCTCTCCAGCGACCCACGGTTAGGCACGGTCCGGCAGGCCGCGCGCCTTGGCTCTGGTGCGCTCCTCTCTCCAGCTCCTCACCGACTGCAGAGACTCCGGACTCCAAGCTGATTCAGCTCACAGCGCGGCTCCACACAACTGCCCACAACTCCGACACGACACTCTTTCCTCTCTTCTACATACCTCAACTCCAACAACAATGACCTTCCCTTTGCGTTCAGCACGCACTTTTATCTCGAGCCCCGCCTGCCCCGATCTCCGCCTTCCCTTGTTCCAGCACGCGCGGGAAACTTCCAGAAGTCGGGCATTTTTTCTCTTCGATCGGGGCCTTTCTTTGCCTTTTCCAGAGCATCGTTTCTTCACGTTCCTCTCGCAGGGTTTGTCGTTGGGGGGAGGGGTGAGGCCGTCGTCCGTTCTCCCCCGACGAATGCTAGGCTTCCCGCAACCGTGTGCCGAGGTGGAAATGCGGTTGTGGTTGTGGTGAAGGCCGTTACGGTGGTTGTCATAATGGTGGCATGGCTGGCATTTTGTGGTGGTCTTGATGGTGGTGTCGCTGGCGTTTGTGGTGGTTTTGAGGGTGGTGTGGCTGGGTGGTGGTGGTTAAGGTGGTTGTTGTGAAGGCGGCTGTTCGTTGTCTGTGGGGATGTTGGCGGTTGACGAGAAGGTTGTTGTGGTGATCGTGGTTGTTGTGGTTGGTGGCGCTTTGTGGTGGTAGTATTGGCGGTTGGTCCAAAATAAAGATAGTAAAAGAAAAACGGCTAACTCAAAGATCACAGCCCTGTTACACGAATAAATCCCTTTAAACATCGGTGGGGAAATCTATCTGAACACACACTTATCGATATAACTGATTTTGGGGAAATCCTTGATGGTGTCCTGTGAATTTCCACAGCCGTAACAATATATATATATATATATATATATATATATATATATATATATATATATATATATATATATATATATATATATATATATATATATATATATATATATATATATATATATATATATATATATATATATATATATATATATATATATATATATATATATATATATATATACACACCTGGTGTTGGCTCAATGGTTAGGGTGGTGGCTTGGAATCCTCTGATCCTGAGTTCAAACCCCACTCCACTGTTGAATTCATACCAGGTGGGGTTGACTCTGCCTGTCATCCTTCCGAGGTTGGCAAAATGAGTGCCAGCATGCTGGTATACTGTGTCGGAGTGGCGACCCGTCCAGGATTGTGTCCAATAGCCAAGGAGACTGCTTAAGCAGCACCAATGCTCTGCACAGAGTATGGTCCCGATGGATGGATATATATATATATATATATATATATATATATATATCATATTATATATACATTCCTGGTGGTGTCTCTGTGCCTGCCCCTCTGTTCTCCTCCCAACTCATCCTCCACTCTCCACCCCTCTCACAGCAGTGTATAAACTGATATATTGTGTCAATGTGGTGTTGATATAGGACAGGCATGATGAGCTAAATGGCCTCTTCCTGTGGTAACATTTCTTGTATTTCCTTGCGTCGGTTTTTTCATTTTGGGTTTTCAAATGTTGAACAACTCAACATGAATAAAGTCCAATTTACCAGTGCAGTCATTCAAATACATCATAAGCAACCAAACCAGTGCTCGTGGCTTCCGATGAGATTCCGTTTGCATTAAAAGCATTAAAAGGGAAAAGGCACCCTGGGAAGAGGAAATTATTATAGATGCAATCAAATATGGCGGTGAACTGCCCCTTAGTAAATTGTCAAAGCCATTTACAAAGTGCTTGGAAGATGAAAAAAAATCCCCACCATTATAAAAAGTTAGAACTGGTATGAATCCACAACTAATGAGAAAGTGTAGACCTGAATAATTAGTGGACAATGAACTTGCTCTTCGGCATTTATAAATTGCTCGCAAAAGTAATCGATACTTTTGGAAAATGTCTTTCAATCCAGATAAATCTCACGCTCCCACTTTCTCTCTCTCCGAAAGTCTGGCAACCCCCCCCCCCTCCCCTCCCCACTCTTCCATCTGCTTTCTTAACAACCCTCTTAAGGAACTTCAGTCACTCAAACTCCTGGAAATCACTCTTAGCCATGATCTTTCTTGGGCAAACCACATTTCAAAGTTGGCCTCCAAAGTTGGAAACCAAGCCCTCAGGATCAGTGGACTCTCCCGTGCTGAAGCTGAATATATGGGTCTATCACGTCACATTCGTAGACACGTCGGTGGTCTCACTGTCTTCTCCCACCTTCTTTCTGATTTAGCACCCACTGCTCTTTCCGTGCTTTCTCCGCCCCAGATTTCTGCAGGGCTCAAACGGTCCACCATCAACCCCTTTCTGGTGAAATTACCTAAATCCAGGATCACTGCTCACCTCCACTCATTCATTCCTCTTTTTTCCCCATTTATGGAACCAATTTCCACATTCTCTTCAATCTCATTCTTCCCTCCAGGTCTTCAAAAGAGCTGTTCACCACCATCTCATCCATCCATCCATCCATCCATCTATCCATCGGGACCATACTCTGTGCAGAGCGTTGGTGCTGCCTCAGCAGTCTCCTTGGCTATTGGGAACAATCCTGGACAGGTCACCACTCCGCCACAGGATACCATCAAGCTGGCACTCATTTTGCTGACCTCGGAAGGATGACGGGCAGAGTCAACCCCACCTGGTATTAATTAAACAGCTGAGGGGGATTTGAACTCAGGATCCTAGGATCCCAAGCCCACCACCCTAACTATTAAGCCAACACCAGGCATTCACCATCTCAGATCATCCCCAATCCCAAACCATGATCTTTTCTACCCTTGCTAACCCCTCGTCCTCATCCCACCCAAATCCCTCCTCCATCCATATTTACAGTTTTCCCTATGAAGTTTCCTTCTGTGTCCATCTTGTCCACCCCATGCATCCTCTCCTGCCCCCCATTGCTTATCCAAGTCTCCCTCTATCTTGCCCTTCTACTCTGCTGTTGGTGTTCCCCCTCCTCTCTCTCTACTCTTCCTTTTGCCTCCTGGTATGCCCTGATCCATTCAGTGTACTCGCTCTTCCACTAGTCTCGACTATGTATACAAAAAACAAAAATACTGATAATACCGACTCACGACTGAACTCAACACCAACCAACTTTGGGAGCAAGCATAGGTTAGAAGTGGATACTCAACAATGGATCACCTTCAAGCAATAAATCAGCTTCTGGAACAATCAAGAGAATATAAATTACCCGAGCACCTAGCATTTCGTGATTATGAAAAAGCCTTCAACAGTGTGGAAAGAAATGTAATCCAAGTTCTTCAATCACCCAACTGTCAACTCCAGATACTGTATATTAACATATTAAGTAAAATCTAAAAGGGTGGAACAGCGACCTTGAAACTGCACCGAGGTGACAAGAGGTGGTCGAAAGAGATGTCAGACAAGGTGACACAATCTTACGTTGGTTATCTCCATTTGGGTTTCATGAGGTGGGAGGAAGTTCTCCCAGAACTGTTAATCTCCACTTCCTCTTTGGTAAAGGATCATGATTCATGAATCAAACTATGAAACTTCATTCTCATCACCTCATTCCAAAGGGTTTTTTTTTCAAAATCTTCACTGAACCTCTGGCAGCCTCACTTGTAGCTTGTTTGGAGTGATGTTCCCCAAAATTATTTTTAAATGCTCAGTAAGGGTTTCGTTATCATTCCTGTACCTCCGACTATCACTGGTATAATTTCACCAAAATAATCTCACCAACATATGGCATATAATCTCACCAAAGTTGTTCACTCCATGGCTCAGAGTGTTCAAACAGCTATTGTTTGGGGGAAATAAAAGAATAAATCAACCTATGATGTGCAGACAACATTACTTTAATTCGAAACAACGTTGGAGAACTGAAAATCATGATGGAAGGGCAAAATTTGCAGTCATAAGATTGAACTGAAAATGAATATGACGATGGCAAAAATTGTGTTCAACCATGATGCAAGGAGACAAGCAATTGCTTTCGATCATTGCGGAATTGAAGAAACCATCGATCACATTAATTTAGACAAACTCGTGAAAATGAATACAGATCACTTTGAAGAAGTGAAAAGACATAACAAAGCACGATGAGCAGCACTTGGAAAATTAGAAAGGCGATAAAAAAACAAACTGCCTTTGTAATGCAAAAATAAAGTTTCCATGCAAGTCATAATACTCGCAATGGCACATGGATATAATTCCCCACTACAAGAAGCAATCCCACTGCAAGATTTCCTGACACAGGAAGATATAAAAGATTTTTTTAGGTTGCATATTGACTTTGTAACCATTGCTATTGCACAGGTACGAAATGTAAAATTGTACATTTTATCCCATCGTTAAATAAGCTCCATCAATGCGGTCACAGATAATTATCAGAATCTCGCTTTGACCAGAAGAAAGGATTTGAAGAGTGTTTTTGCTGTAAAAGACTCCACTGGTTTCAATTATATACACATTAGTAAAACGACTCTCAAAATGAAACATTCTTTGTGAAATTAACTTTATCGTTATCTTATGCTCTAGACTTGATTTGTAACTATATTTCTGAATACCAAAAACACTATTATTTGGACCATCACATTGTTCGTTCTTAAGATTAGCAATATCATGAGATCTATAAGGAATTTCACATGCTCTCGGAAAGATGGTGAGTTTCTACCTCTTCCAAGATTACAACTGAACTGATTGTTTTTCACCATTATATAATTCAAAAGCATGTTGTAAGTTTATATTGGCAATTGTGCCCTTTCATTGTAAATATTATTTTCAAGGATCAAATTTTTGATGGTTTGGGAATGACACTGTGAGATCACTCATTTTGAAATGAAAGCTTAAAGGACTGTCAAAGGCCAATAGACAAAGACCAATAATGTCTATTAGCTGAGGAAGCTGGCTGTGAAATGGGTGAAATGTTGCCTGAGACAAGGTCTGCTCTTGCCTAAATCAGCAGATTAGACCATTTACTTATTGTTGGAAGTGCCTTTCTTTTATTTAAAAAAAAAATTATAATTAATAGTTATATTGTTATATATATATATATATATATATATATATATATATATATATATATATTTATATATATATATATATATATATATATATTTATATATATATATATATATATATTTTTATATATATATATATATATTTATATATATATATATATTTATATATATATTTATATATATATTTATATTTATATATATATTTATATATATATTTATATTTATATATATATTTATATATATATTTATATTTATATATATATTTATATATATATTTATATTTATATATATATATATATTTTTATATATATATATATATATTTCAGACATACCTCCTGACTGTTGTGGTGAGCATTGTTCCTGCTAATGCAAATTTGCATTCGTGTCCATTGGACAGTGTCCATATGCACACACGTGTGTATGCAAGTTTGCATTAGCAGGAACAATTGTCTGGGTGGCAGATGAATGGTTGTTCTGTGCGGATTATGCGGTTTTACCATGTGAGACATAATCCGTGGCGATGCTTACCATAATAGTCAGGAGGTGCATCTGATGTATAAACGACAAATGTGGTCATCATTGGTGAGATATTTATGGGTATGGTATACCAGCCTGATGAGGGTAAACAAGACTGAAACCTTGGTTTTGTTTGATGGTAATAACTATATAATCTTTGTGTTTTTGACAGTTACCAGGCTGAAGTCTCTGTGGTGGTGGTGGTGGTGGTACTTTGGTGTGGACTGTTGTCTAATGGGGATCCATGCATATGCACGCGTTAGGGTGGTGTGCTCGGGATTCTAGGGCTCTGAGTTCAAATCCCACTTGGCTACTGAATTAATATCAGGTGGGCATGACTGCTTGTCATCTTTCTGAGGTCAGCAAAATGAGTGACAGCTCCTGTGTTGGAGTGGTGACCTGTCCAGATTGTACCCAATAGCCAAGGAAACTGCTTTAGCAGCACCAATGCTCTGCATGGAATATTATTCCAATGGATGGATGGATACATGCAAATGTTTTTGTGTTTCATATACATATATATATATATATATATATATATATATATATATATATTTATACATATACATATACATATACATATACATGTATATATATATGTATATAAACTCCAACCTTGCTCTGCTACCCAAAGAAGTTGCATGAAGCAACCATGAAAAGCTACCCTTTGATGTTTCAAACTCTATGTGAGTTCCTCTCCAGCTGTAAAGACATTCATAAGTAGTACATACATGAGAATTGTCTTTACCCCTTACCAAGTACAACCGGTATAACATGTACCAAAAAACTAATTTGGCAGCAGCAACACTGTAGAGTATGGTATGGTACATAATTTTTCTTTGACACCATCATCCTAATTTTCATATCCATCAGAAATGGTATTCAGAATTCTTCGCAGAGAAGTTTTTTTTTATACCACTTTTAAAGAAGAAAGTCCCAACAAGAGATGACATATATGATAAATACCTCTTCTCCAATGATCACTCCAGAATATGCCCTTCCTGTCGTGCATACTTGAAAAAGAAAACTTCAATTAGTTCAGGTGATGGTATATATTATCATCATCATTTTCATATCCAGCAGTCACTTCTATTAGTCTGATCCCTGAAGTCATTTTTCTTGGTAGAAACAATTATCTTGGATTTAATTTAAATTGGGTCCATCAGAATTTAAGCACACATTCTTCACATTTAAATATTGCCACTTTTTCATCAACATGACCGAAATCAGCTTGTTGTTGCATGCGTTTTTGTTTATTTTTCCATGAGTTTCATATTAATTATTCAGATGAGCTGTAACAATAAAATCTGTAAACTTATTTGCCTCTTCCAGGTGATGTAATACTTCTTCATCACTCACTTTATCTATGGTCATGCTGATATTTCATCATATCACCACTGCCAATAGAGTAGGCCTACTCTGAGTGCATCATATCACAAATGTCTCTTATTTTTATGTATCTACGATAGTAGGGGGACACATTTTATTGTGATCTTTGGAGGAGAGGTATGCATCATTTTATTATACTGTACTTCCTTGTAGTGAAGTGTCTCTTATAAAGTTTAGGTCAACATCCCAGAAGGCAAAGGCTTCCCAGATTCCCCAGCTGATGCTCTGCCTTCGCAGCTGATGCTCTGCCTTTTAATTTCCTTGTTGGAAGTGAATTGGCAGCTTCGTGGTCATACTGTCATTTGAATTCAAGTCAAAATGGTGAAGACACATTTCCTCACAAATCACATGAAAATGGGCAACATACTTTTCTGGATCTCGTAACACCTGATCAAGTTATATCTAGGTTATGGTTCAAGTATATTTGCCACCTCTGGTAATCACAAATCGTATGAGAACTACACTGTTGAATACATGAGTACAACCAAGTCACATTTTGGTCAATAAAGACAAAGGCTCAGAAAGTCGACCATTTTACTGGCAGTGTCCATCATCATTGACTATGCAGGCTCAGAACTTGATACTTTCCCTGAGGGGGCAGAGCCCTGAAACTCTGGTAACATATCTCGCCGTTTCCCAATTCATACATGTGCAAGCGTCTCCTACAGCCTTCGTCATTGTAGAGTTAAGAATGAGCCTCAATGCACAATCCACATTTTCGATTTAACCCTGAACTTATTATGCATGCAGTCAATATTTACTTTAAGAAATCTCAGATTTGATTTGTCCACAATTTATTTTTCCTTGCAGCACGAAGAGCATTACTAGCAGCAAATATTTGTGATTACTTTTTATTATCAATATGGAACATCCACATGAGAACAGATATACTGAGCAAAAAAATAAAAATAAAAATTGTGAGATGTCAACCCACTGTAAAAGCCTCATCCAGACCCGAAGAGAAACGGCTTAAGGATTGACACTCCTTAACAGATTAAGGCCAGATTCTATCCCTGGATGGGCTGCCGTAACAGATGGTCTATCCACTGATTGAAGCAGCACGGTGTCACCTGAATGCAGATGTACCTTACTTTTGTCACAAAAGCAAATTTTAAAATTACATTTACGTTTGACATGCTGGTCGTTTTGTCGATGCTGCTTGGCCAGTTTCCCATGGTGCATATGTGAATACAAATTTCCTTACTCACTAAAAGAAAATACCCTTACTTTTCTGCCCGATTTCCTTTGCTCTTGCATTTACTTTTTGCTGAAAGCTTATAATGCAACAGAACGCAATACAGACAGAACGCACTTGGAAAAAGGCAATCACAATAAACACCGATTGGCAGGATTTGGAAAGTTCAGCATGTCACATGATCATGTGCAATGTCAGTTTAAGCATGTCATTCTGCTTGTTTATCCTCCAGGAAGCTGCTTACTTTTCATAGTCTAAGTAGGGACACTGCTGACCACTGCTGCAGCTATTATTTATTTATGAAAAACGAGTCTTGCTTATGAATTTTATTGTCGTTCTACATCACTGGACAGGTAGAACAATGAATGGAATCAGCAGAACATTGATCGAGGTATGCTAACCGAGCTGGGAAGCAAGGAGAAGCTAATGTTTTGAGCATTAACCCTTTGTGGGAGCAAAATTAATGTCACCATAATATATGGTCGATTCACCGATTGAAGCAGCTTGCTCCGACGAATGGTTAATGTCGAAAATGTAAGCTTCTCGCTTTGCATAGCAGTTAGTATACCTCGTTCAATGGTCCTTGTGATTTCATTCATTATTATTTATTATCCCCAAACTTAAAAAAAAAACAGGGGGTGCTGTAATCGGCGCCATCTGTCCGTCCGTCATGCTATCTACTGCTAAACGGTTGGGTGGAAATTCACCAACCTTGGTAGTTATCACCGCATGGCACGAAGGTGCAAGAGCAGTGTCATTTCGTTCCACCCCCTGAGGCGCGGCTAAAAGGTCAAAAACAAAAAAGTGCAATTATATGGGCACATTTTTAAATGAAACTTTGTATATGCAATCAACATTTGGAGAAGCATGAAATATGTAACAATGTTTTTGGATTTCACCCCCAGTTCATGCTCCTTGGGGTGGGAACTTAGGACACAGGAGTCAAAATGGGGAAAAAAATTTTAACTCAAAATTTGATATTGGGTCATTCTCGGTGGAACGTTTTGCCATCTTTCAACCTTGCTCTCGGTGGGAAGTGTGGGGATGTGCGATGGTGCACCATTGACTTCACTCTGGTATATTTTACACTTGTTACCTCATCTTCATAAATCTGTGCTCTTTGGGTGAATATGAGTACCTCATTCTTATAACTTTTTTTTACATCCCATGTATGTTTTGTGATATACCCAAATAAACTGAATGGACTATGTGGTCAACACACCATTTTCCATTGTCATTTAAATCACTAATGTGATATTAACAAAAAGGAATGAAATGTTCACTGAAAGTCTTTAAATGAAGAACAAATCATTTCCCAAATATGTTGTATTATACCTGGACCCGGGTTATTATACAGTCTGTTCCAATGTTATATTATTATACAATGTGTTCCAAAAAGACCCAGACAACTTTGGTTGTTAATATATTTGGAACCACAAATGACACAACAATATCCTTTGGTTTATATGATACAGAAACTCATAAAGTTTTGTGCACACCATCAATACACTTCAATGTGACCTCCGTTTGTCATGCACAGAACATCAAGGTGGTACACGCGTTCTTTCCATGTTCGGCTCAGCATGTTTGTATCCACCAGTGCGAATGCAGCTGCGATCTGAGAACAAAGATCCTGCAGGCTTGCCACCTTGTTGTTGTCGACAACATCATAAACCAAACACCACAGAAAAAAACAATTAAGGGGGGAGGGGGGAGTATGCCTGGTAATTCGGGGGGCCAGGCAGTTGGCCCATCTCGGCCAATCCAGCAACCTGGAAATTTTTCATTCAGGACGGTTCAATTGACAAAGGCCCAATGAGGGTGAGCGCTCACCTGTTGAAAAATGATATCGAGTTGCAGGTCTTCAATATGTGGGAAGGCAAATTCTTCCAACATGTTCATGTAAATTATCAAGGTCACTGTATCCTCCGCAAAGAAAAACGCACCCACCAAGTGCTCATGGAGAAGGCCACATCACACATTGATGTTTGGACTGTCGTGTACATGTTCAATGATCACATGGGGGGTTTTCAGAGCCACAGTTCCTCACATTGTGTGGGTTGACCTTCCACGATACATGAAAGCAAGCTTCATTTGTGAACATGATGTTTTGCAGGTAATCTTTGTCATCCTCTATGCAACTGAGCATTTCCAAGGCAAACGCCTTGCGTTTGTGTCCGTAATTTTGCTTGGGTTTCTGCAGAATCTGCAACTTACAGGCATAAAGCGTCAGTCTTTCATGCAAAATCCTGTGTACAGTGGTGGTTGGTTGTCCCAGTTCCCTGGATGCACATCAAATTGATTTTCTGGGACTTTGTTGAAATGATTCACGCACTCGTTCAACATCTGCTGCACTTGTGCTTGATCGACCGGTACTTTTCTGTTTCTGATGACTTCCAGTCTCCTTAAACCTCTTGTACCACTCCTTGATACTAGTCAATGAAGGTGGATTCCTTCCATACATTGTGCGGAAATTACGCTGAAGCTGCGTGTCAGATTTTTTTTCTCGATGAACCATTCGACGCACTGAGTTTTCTCCTATGGAGTCACCATTTTGTTTTACATTAAACCACCAAACCTGAAAATGAAAAAAAACTATACGAGTTTCTGTATCATCTAAAATAAAACTTATCATTGTATAATTTGTGGTAATAAATTTATTAACAAACAAAGTTGTCCAGGTCTTTTTAGAACACCTTGTACTACAGTGATAAACGATGGGGGAAATTAGGACTGAAATTGCATAGGTAATATATAGACAGGAAGAAACAAAATCCATCCTGCATTCATTTACAAAAAGGAGTTATTCAGCTTTTTCTTACTTTTGCTGAAACATGATGATAAAACTGCATTGTGTCCAGGCATTTCTGGTTTCACTTGTTTACGGCACACCTCTTTATTCCTACGTATAATCCTTCATCCTCTACATTAAGGTTTTCCATGTGCTTTACTACACGAATTTTAAATGCGACACACAACACTACATGAAGTGTCGTATGTAGCACAATTCATTGCCATCATGGGGTGGTGTGAACATGAAAATTGCAATCAGTACAATTGCGTAATCAGGTCACCTAAGTCACAATGGTGAGAGGATTAGATGATAATTTCCTCATTCTGCCTCATGGCTCAACTCACGTATGAAACAGCAAGGCCTCTCAAACAGAAATGTTTGGTACAAATTGTTTTCTGTGATAAAATTACAAATGTACTTTTCTCAGACTTTGTTGGTTGTCATTGAGAAAATGCAGTTTGAAATTGTGGTGTGTCATCACTCGATAAAACTCCACCATGATTCATCGTGAACAGTCGGATGTAAACCTGTATTCATCTATATATCATCTTTACAAGGTTCTTGGTTATCTCAACATGTTGTGCTTCTGGAATGTAACCCTGTGATTGCAGGTTAGAATACCAACCCAAGTGGGAAAGCAATAGCCTTTGTTATGTGCCATGAGGGTGGGTGATGCTCATTTCTTACAGTAATATTAGGGTGATGTTTGTCTGTTACATGTTGTAATACACCTGTTTCACATCAAAATAATGATTCCTGAATGAGGTTCTGCTTTTAAAATTTTATTTATTGACTCACAAATACAACCCGTTGCTTCGCTGACAATAAGAGGGGGGAGAGAAAGAAGGAGAGAGAGAGAGAGAGAGAGAGAGAGAGAGAGAGAGAGAGAGAGAGAGAGAGAGAGAGAGAGAGAGAGAGAGAGAGAGAGAGAGAGAGAGAGAGAGAGAGAGAGAGAGAGAGAGAGAGAGAGAGAGAGAGAGAGAGAGAGAGAGAGAGAGAGGAGGCAGGTGTAGGGTGAGAGGGGGGGAGGGGAGGATGAAGAAGGGGAAGCTAGGAAGGGGGAGGGGGAGGTTTAATAATAAACCTTTTATACCACCTTGTTCTTTTTGTCATATCTTTCTAACACAATAACAACGAGAGGGGGAGCACTCGGTAGAGTGCAAAACCTCCGCCGCCAATACTGCTGGGTCACTTAAGTGAACCTGATATCCTATTCATTGTAGGTCAAAACAGATCAGACTCTACTGAACCACGATTGAAAAAACTAAACTAGATCGATGCGCATGAAGAAATGCCAAAAAAAAAATCGAAATTTTTTTGAAAAAAAAAGGTGCAAAATTTCTGTTTTTTTTCTCTAAATTTTTTTTGGGTTGGAAATCACTTAAAACATGTAGAAATGCAAAAAAAAAAAAATCAAATATTTTTCAAATAAAATCGAAATTTTTTTGAAAAAAAGTTGCAAAATTTTGGGGTTTTTTTTCTCTAACAAATTTTTTTTTTGGTTGGAAATCACTTCAAACATGTAGAAATGCAAAAACAAAAATTGAAATATTTTTTCAAAATGCCCGCCATAGCGGCCATATTGGACTTTGCACCAAGTCCAAAATCTAATGGCATGATCCTTGGACCATACCTAATCCCCCCACCAAGTTTCGTCGAAATCCGTTCAGGAGTTTTTCCGTAATACTGTTCACAAACAAACAAACAAGCAGTCATAGACTGGTACTTACGAAATCGTCAACTTGACCTCTGACCTTGTCTAATAAAAGCTGTCTCTCGAGAAGGTAGCGACGCCAACCAGAAGTTTCTACGATGATTCTGTACCAAACCATCAAAAATCGAATGTTTTGGATGTTTGACCTCACTGTGACCTTGACCTTTGACCGATTTTGACCAAAATCTAATCAGCACGAGCCACCACCCTGCTGAATCACGTGGTGTAATTTGACATTGGTAGCTTCTTCCGTTCTCGAGTTATCATTTTTTGGATGTTTGACCTCACTGTGACCTTGACCTTTGACCGATTTTGACCAAAATCTAATCAGCACGAGCCAACACCCTCCTGAATCACGTGGTGTAATTTGACATTGGTCGCTTCTTCCGTTCTCAAGTTATCTGTACCAAACCATCAAAAATCGAATATTTGACCTCACTGTGACCTTGACCTTTGACCGATTTTGACCAAAATCTAATCAGCACGAGCCACCACCCTGCTGAATCACGTGGTGTAATTTGACATTGGTAGCTTCTTCCGTTCTCGAGTTATCGTGCCAACAAACAAACAAACAAACAAACATACAAACAAACAAACAAACAAACAAACGGAAGTCATCAATATACTTACGAAATCTTTAGATTTCGTAAGTAACAAACAAGCAGACAGGGGTGAACACAGTAACCTCCGTCCATCTTCGATGGCAGAGGTTAATAAATACCCACCTTGATTCTACACATTCCTATTTGCACAGTCAGTAAATTAACCAGCTCCAGGTCCCGGTCCGATATACCATTCTCTGTGTTACAGAACGTTGGTTCTGCCGAAGCAGTTTCTTGGCCAAGGGTCATGTCGGGTGGTTTGCCATCCCTATCCCAGCAGTAGTTAGAGCAGGAATTTGGAATTTATTCAGGGTACCTACAATGGCTCGCCTACTCTTCGTGAAGGGTGAAGGACACTGTGGGATCTTTAATGTCCACCAACTAATGCCGGCAAACGTAACGCCCAGTTTAACGTCCATCCGAGAGACAGCACACACATTGATGAATCTCCCTGCCTGTGAAACGAGCTTCAGGTACCTCGTTCCAAATACATGATTTTTACATCATACATTCATACTGTATGCCTGGTGTTGGCTTAATGGTTAGGGTGGTGGGCTTAGGAACCGAGTATCCTGAGTTCAAATCCCACTCGGCTGTTGAATTAATACCAGGTGGGGTTGACTCTGCCTGTCATCCTTCCGAGGTCGGCAAAATGAGTGCCAGCATGCTGGTATCCTGTGTCGGAGTGGCGACCCGTCCAGGATTGTGCCCAATAGCCAAGGAGACTGCTTCGGCAGCACCAACGCTCTGCACAGAGTATGGTCCCAGTGGATGGATTCATACTGTTATCACAAAAGGGAAGCAATGGTTCAATCCAACCATGCAATGACTTCAACCTGATTTTTATTACAACGAAACAATTAACAATCCGGACATTCTCATTCACATAACAAGGAAGCAACAACATATATATATATATATATATATATATATATATATATATATATAAATATATATATATATATATATATATATATATATATATATATATATATATATATATATATATATATATGTATATATGTATATGTATATATATATGTATATGTATATATATATGTATATATATATATATATATATATATATATATATATATATATACATATATATATACATATACATATATATATATACATATATATATACATATATATATATACATATATATATATATATATATATATATATATATATATATATAAAACTGATTTGCATTACAAGTAAACAACAAGAAGTACATTTCAAAGTACATTCTGATTTGCATTCCAAGAAGTACTATAAACAACAATCCAGACATCCTGATTTGCACTCCATGAAAGCAACTCGCACATGATCTGGATTTCCATTCCAAGGAAACAACAATCCAGCCAACTTGATTTGCATTTCAAGTAAATAAGAACTTGTACGTCCTGATTTGCATTATAAATTTACAAGTAAACAACAATCGGCGATTCTGATTCACATTACGAGTTAACAACACATACATCCTGATTTGCACTTAAACAACAATCTTGACATTCTCACATGTGTAATGCATCAAAAGCAAGCATTCGGTTTGGATTGAAACCTTTTGCATCACAGCTACAGAATTAGTTCACTATGAGAGATAACTAAAAAATCCTTTTAAAATCAATCATCTCATATAAGTTACAATTGGCCATTTTGTTAAAGGAACATATTCTAAGTTCAATGCACAAACTAGAAGGGCACTCGGTAGAGCACATACCTCTGTCAAGTTGATTCGTTTATGTTTTGTATCCCACTGATAGGCCGGATCTGGATTCGGAGCTGAACTAAAATTTAATCGGCTTATTCTTGTCACCTAACCAACTCATCCACCATGTTTCGTCCGAATCTGTCCAAAAACTTTTTGAGATATCATGCTTTATATCGTTTTAACCCTATCGCTCAATGACGGCAGGTACCGAAGAGGTTGGGGGTTCAAATGTCGATTAAGGAAGCAGCACCATGGATTTGGGATTTTGATACCAAGCTTCTGGAAACTGAGCTACTTTCAAGAGAACGTCACCGCACTATTGGATTGTTGGTAAAAAAAACAAACAAAAAAACCCCCACAAAAGCCAGCTTTGTAATAAATTGCCTTCATAAAGGGGTTCATTTTCTTGCATGTAGCACAATTCCACACTTGGTACCTGACTGTTCGTTCTCTTCAGGCAATTTGAGATAGCCACTGAAAGGCTATCTTATAAAAGGCATATTTGCCCAAAACCCCCTTAAGTAAAGTGTGAAAATAGGTTGGGATTCACAATGCTGAGAAAGTGTTGAGATTGCAAAATGGCCAAAAACATAAAAGCAAACACACCTGCAGATTAGCTTCTCTGACAACAAAGACGAAAAGTTCCAACTTTTTGGTGACAGAGTGGCCTTAAACTGAGATCAAGAACGACACATTTGCTGACACCAGGAGGGATGGATGGGGGGAGGATGCGAGGCAGGAAGCAATGTCAACACGAACCCCTCCAGGCCAACTGGAATACCTCGGGCTGTACATACCTCTCCACAACCACATAATGGTTGTCTCTGTGGTGTACCATTCATCTAATGCAGATGATTACTTCTTATAAACCTCTAGTTCCACCTATATGGATAAACTCGGCACCATCCATCCCAACCATCTGTTACTCAGCTGTGGTGATCTCAACTGCCACCTTGCCAACTGGCTGGGTGTCAACTCTGCAACAACCAACCATGGCATTGCAGCAAAGGCCTTCTGTGACTCTGTGGATTGACACAATATGTACACTTCCCAACCCGCATTTCTGCAACAGGTATGTCCTCCCTCCTGGACCTGCTAATGATTAATTTCTCATTCACTCCTGTTTCTACTCTGCCCCTCTTGGCTCCGTTAACTATTTCTTGTCAAAGCTCATATCTCTCTAAGTATTGTTACAGAACGACCTCAATGCCACAGAATTTAGCAATTTACACAAGCCACCTGGAAGGAACAGCAAACTGCCCTCTCTCAGAAGGATTGGCCATTACCTCTTCTGCATCTGATATTGATTTTGTCTGGGAATACTTTCACAAAAGCCTACTCTCTCTCATGTAACAGCTTATTGCATTCCATCTGCAGCTATCCTATATATATCCTTTCGGCCCTGGTGCACTGAATCATGTGGTGAGGTACCCAAATATCTTGCTTTCTCAACATGGAAGGCTAACCCGACTGAAGGCAACGTATATCATCACGAAAAGGCTTGCAATAAAAGTATGTCTATCCTTCCCAAAAAACATCATCTTTCCTATCTCAAGGCTGAACTCTCCAATCAGTCTCCTGAATCAAAGTCCTGGTGGCACTTGTCAAGTCTGTCTCTGGTGTTTCTTCCACCGACTCATTCACCTCAAACTCTGCTCAAGACAAGGCAGAATGTCTTAACTCAGTTTTTGGCTCCAAATCTCAAGTACCAAACCCATCATGTTCTGTCCCCCCATCTTATCCTATCATACCCACTGTATTATTGATTCTGGAATCTGTGTCTTTCACATACAAGAAGGTATAAAAAGCTCTGTTTTCATCAGTGACCTTGGACTCTTCATCAGTGACCAGCCCAGATGGTATGAATGCCCACGTCTTCAGATGCTTCTCTGCTACTCCTGCTTCTCTTCTGTCTGCTCTCCTCAAGCTGTTCCTGTCTGATGGCCCCCTTCTGGCTGGAAGTCAATTACTATCACTCACATTCAGGTGAACTGTGAAAAAACAGACACTCTCAACCACAAACCAGTCAACTTGCTTTGAATTATGAGCAAAGTCATGGAATCCATCATCATTGCTGACATCATCCTTTCTGTTTTCACACTGCTTGATCTCTGACCATCAGTTTGAATCCCATTCTGGTCACTCAACCATGGACATGCTGCTGCCCCTCTGCAATTAGTCCGTGGTCTGGACAGGGCTCCAGTGCACCCCGTGCCCTCCCTCCAGTACTCTACATTGTTGGTATATTTTTGTTTCTTGGAATGTCCTCGGTGATAAAAACGATGATAACAATAAATATCATGTGATGGAATTATACTTAGACATCTTGTGATGGGTACCCATAATCATGTGAAGTGATTTTTGTACTCTGAAATTTCGGGGGTATGGCTGCTGAGCAACCTACTGTCTCATTTCTAACACTGTGTACTGTTTGTTGAAAGGTATGCTGTCGGACCCCGCTATTCGTGGATTCGCTATTCACGGACCCCGCGTAACTGTGACATGCTTCAACATTCACTTCACGGCCCTGTGCTTCGCATATTCGTGGGTGAAAAAAAACAATTGATGTGCCACGCACATAACACAGTTCCAAAACATACCTTCCACCAGCCACGCTATAAGCAAGCTGTATGTTCATCTCGTACTGTATAGTACTGTACGCAAAAACATATCTTCCATGAGCCATGCACATAACAGTTCCAAACTAGAAGGGTACTCGGTAGAGCACATACCTCCGCCCCGTAATGCCTGATCCACGAGAACATATCAGGCCCAATACATTTTTGAAATATCTTGCTATATATCATTTTTGGTCCTCTCTCAATGGTGAAGAATCACTTTAAAAACTAAATAATTCTCGGATGCAGATCCGGATTCGGATCTTCACCAAAATCGAAGCAATTCTTCCTTGTCACACACCCAACATGTCCACCAAGTTTAGTTCAAATCCGTCCACAACTTTTTGAGATATCTTGCTATATATCATTTTTGGCCCTATCTCTCAATGGTGAAGAATCACTTTAAAAACGAAATAATTCTCGTATCCGGATCCAGATTCGGATCTTCACCAAAATCGAAGCAATTCTTCATTGTCACACACCCAACCTGTCCACCAAGTTTAGTTCAAATCCGTCCACAACTTTTTGAGATATCTTGCTATATATCATTTTTGGCCCTATCTCTCAATGGTGAAGAATCACTTTAAAAACTAAATAATTCTCGTATCCGGATCCAGATACGGATCTTCACCAAAATCGAAGCAATTCTTCATTGTCACACACCCAACCTGTCCACCAAGTTTAGTTCAAATCCGTCCACAACTTTTTGAGATATCTTGCTATATATCATTTTTGGCCCTATCTCTCAATGGTGAAGAATCACTTTAAAAACGAAATAATTCTCGTATCCGGATCCAGATTCGGATCTTCACCAAAATCGAAGCAATTCTTCATTGTCACACACCCAACCTGTCCACCAAGTTTAGTTCAAATCCGTCCACAACTTTTTGAGATATCTTGCTATATATCATTTTTGGCCCTATCTCTCAATGGTGAAGAATCACTTTAAAAACTAAATAATTCTCGTATCCGGATCCAGATTCGGATCTTCACCAAAATCGAAGCAATTCTTCATTGTCACACACCCAACCTGTCCACCAAGTTTAGTTCAAATCCGTCCACAACTTTTTGAGATATCTTGCTATATATCATTTTTGGCCCTATCTCTCAATGGTGAAGAATCACTTTAAAAACTAAATAATTCTCGTATCCGGATCCAGATTCGGATCTTCACCAAAATCGAAGCAATTCTTCATTGTCACACACCCAATATGTCCACCAAGTTTAGTTCAAATCCGTCCACAACTTTTTGAGATATCTTGCTATATATCATTTTTGGCCCTATCTCTCAATGGTGAAGAATCACTTTAAAAACTAAATAATTCTCGTATCCGGATCCAGATACGGATCTTCACCAAAATCGAAGCAATTCTTCATTGTCACACACCCAATATGTCCACCAAGTTTAGTTCAAATCCGTCCACAACTTTTTGAGATATCGTGCTATATATATAATTTTTGGCCCTATCTTTCAATGGTGAAGAATCACTAAAAAAATTCTAGTAGTCGGATCCGGATCCGCATTTTCACCAAAATCGAATGAGTTTGTCCTCGTTACACACCGAACCCGTCCACAAAATTTCATCTGGATCCGTCCACAACTTTTTGAGATATCCTGCGCACAAACACATAGACAGACAGACAGATCAACAAACAAGAAAAAGATGTCATGCATAACTCGATACTTGCAAAATCCACCCCCCTCTCCAAAGGTTGCCATGGATATATCAAATTGTACATTTGGTTATGATTAAAATTCACTGTTAGGCCATCAGCCATGGCTCAGAAAGTGCCTGAAAATCAAGTTTCGTTCCACTCATCGTGGGGAGGGGGGGGGTAGACAAAACCTTGATAATATGATGGTATATATCCAAATACATACGTATCCAAAAGTTCTCCACTCAAATAGCAGCAGTTGTTGTGTATTTTCTTCTTGAAAATCGATGCATTCGCCGCGCTCCCTCATTTGAATTTTCTCCACACGGATCACGTGTAGGTCACGTGACGCCTCGACAGCCAGACAGCCAATAGATCGGCTGACATCGTATGCAAATTACGTCAAACTGTCATGTGACCAGCTGAGTTGTCCAAGATGGCGGCTTCCTGCAGGGAGGAAATCACCGGCAGCTGATCGGCGATTTTTGATGAATATGGCCAGTGAGGACGCTCCCCCCGTGTATTATTCGCCAGGACAATGTAGCGAACGAAGAAGTCAAACGTTTTACGTCTGAAAGATGTGATAAATGGAGAGAAAGTGTCAACAAATGACTCGTCTTAGACGGTCACGAACGACGTTTAGCCGAGAGTGCCGGCGAGAGTTCCGGCGCGGGAGGACTAACTTCGATCATGGGCCTATTGTACCCGGAGTGCCGGTGTAAAGATTTCAAGCTACCCCCCTTTCAAGTTACCTCCCGGTAATCTGAAATCGATTTCAAGTTACCCCTGGGGGGAGCTTGAAATCGATTTCATCCTCCCCCCTACGATTTCAGATTACCCCCCTCAAAACATTTATTTATGTAAGTTTATTTACTAAAAATAGTAATTTAATTGATATTGAAAACTAATTAGGGAAAAAACCATTGACCACGTGACCGCCTTTAAAGAGTTTGTAATGAATTTTGATTTTATTATGAATGATTTTATTTTAATATTGTTATGAATTGAAATCAGTATTTCTCAAAGTTATAGTTTTTGCCCCATTTTTATGAAATCCTTCGATATAGTTGATACAAATAGACATACTGGTATATCTTTTAAACCAACTCGGACTATATTTACAATTATGGAAACAACGCAATAAAATCAATGTATAAGAAAGGCAATGAAAACAGCTTATTTTTAATTCACAATTTAGTTGTGGTGGTCGTATAGCAGCTTAGCTGCCGCGGTAGCTCTCATTTCTTGAAGCGCGACTGTGTCGCTGATGCAGTGCCCCTCTACCAGTACACACCCTGGAACTGGTACTCATTTCGCCGACCTCAGAAGGATGACCGGCTGAGTCAACCCCCCGGTGTATTAATTCAGTGGCCAACGGGGCTTGAACTCAGGACCCTAGGATCCCAAGCCACCACCCTAACCACTGAGCCAACACCAGGCTACGCATTCAGCATGTGCGTAGCTGAGTTCTCAGTTGAATAGGCTTCTCAGTTGAGACTACCTCTGCAACTTGGTAAAGTTTCACGATGATCAGTTCAGAATTGTGACCTGCAGGCGGCAAACAGGCAAACAGACAGACAGAATAACAAAATCGACAAGCCGGTAGGCAACATGGGTGGTTGCTAGACTAAGGCGAATTTGAAATATGTAGATAAGAGAACACATCAGATGGCATTTTTGCCGTTCGTTGTTCCATATAGGAACATGACGAGCAACTGTCCATTCATCATTTATGTTCGATTCCCGAACCCTACGTTAGGGAATCCCAACACAAACGTTTGGGTGAAAGCGTATAGTAATATAATTGCATACTCATCATACAGTTTTTGACAGATGGGGCTGAAAATTTTTGACAAAGAGGTTGATTATAGTGCGCATAAAAGTGCAGAAGCCGATTTTTGATTTTCGAAAAAAAAAAAAAAATTTCGGATTTTTTTTCAAAAATTTCAAAGTCCCGTTGCTAGACAACGGTGGCGTCCATAGCAACGGTGCTCAAAAGCATACAACTAGATCCTGGTATGAACCTCCCAGTCAAGTTTCATCAAAATCGGTTGACTCCTCTGGCCTCCAGAGCTGTCCATTACATACAAACAAACAGACAGACATACAGACATATGGAAAACCTGAGAATAAGGGTAGTCTAGCGACCACCCAACAAACCAATATACTTGAAAAATCTTCGATTTTGCAAGTAACAAACAGACAAAGAGGTGTGAAAACATAACCTCCTTCACTTTCGGTGGTGGAGGTAAACATATCTTCCACCAGCTATGTTGTAACCGAGCTGTGCAGCATGTTCCACCATTCACGTGATAAGGACGCTTCACTGCATCTGTTATGAGCTGCTGAATATGTCACCCCATCCCACCTCCCTCGAGTAACATAATTAAAGTGTTTAACCACATCTACCCCCAGCTGAGTAAAACGTCAGCTTCCACCAACATCCCCAACAAATAATGGGCAGACTACTCACCCTCCCGCAGTAACCCACAATTCCCGCATGACCACTTCTGTGCAGCATGTCCTGGGTCTCAATCATTCTTCTCATCCTGCTGTCTTGGTTGGTGTTTTGCCTCTCATTACGCTCATTCACTCAATGATCAAACATGCCTCCCAAGTGCAAAACCAGTGCCAGAGATGCAATGACTGCCAAGAGAAAGAAAGTGATGATCTTGACTCACAAAGTGGATCTGCTGGACCAGCTGTTGAGAGGACAGTGTGGCCTTTGTGAGTAGACCTTATAGAGTAACTAAATCCACCATTCGCTCCACACGGAAGAACGAGAAGGTGATCCGAGAAAGTGTTGCGGCGAGCACTGTACCGATTACCAAAGTGGTCACCCATGTCCAGAATGTCCACATAGAAAGGATGGAGAAGGCTCTCAGTGTATGGATTGAGGACAATGTGCAGAGACAATTCAATGGTGTATCAAATGTGCATTTCTGATTAATATTCATCCGAACAGTCATACAATCACAATGATAAACGAGAGGGGGAGCACTCGTTAGAGTGCAAAACCTCCGCCGCCAATACTGCTAGGTCACTCAGGTGAACCTGATATCCTATTCATTCAATTTGATGTCAACAGTGCTCACAGAGTTATAGTTTGCAACTTTTCCTTTTACTTTTAACTTTTACATACTCAATTCATTCGTCATAACTAGATTCCTTGAGACATAAATTGATTTTACGTGGGTATATCCACCTGAAGTTCCAAAATCAGCCGCAATTATAATTTTGGCATGTTTTTTTTGTTGGAAATCACTTAAAACATGTAGAAATGCAAAAAAAAGAAATCGAAATTTTGTTGAAAAAAAAGTTGCAAAATTTTTTTTTCTCTAACAATTTTTTTGGGGGGGGTGGGGAGGGGTTGGAAATCACTTAAAACATGCAGAAATGCAAAAAAAAAAAATTCAAAAATTTTTTTCAAATTGGCCGCCATAGCGGCCATATTGGATTTTGGACCAAGTCCAAAATCTAATGGCATGATCCTTGGACCAGACCTAACCCCCCCCGCCCCCCGCCAAGTTTCGTCGAAATCCGTCGAGGAGTTTTTCCGTAATACTGTTCACAAACAAACAAACAAACAGAAAGGGGTGAAAACACTAACCTCCATCCATCTTCGATGGCGGAGGTTAATAATCAAAGCAAACATTTAATTTAATTTCTCAATCGAATTAACAGGACCTATTCTGATTATTTATATATAACCTTAAGTACTGTTTAATCTATTGTATCTATGAGAGGGATCACTTGCTAAAATGTTGAGACCAATCTCGATAGCTTGTGATGATGTTTCAGTGTGCACAGCCAAGGTATTAAGTTTACATCATCGGCCAATTTATCCACATTGTGGCTCCTCACACATGACTTTGCAGTCTACAGGCGATCAAGATTCAGAATTCACGTACTACACTCTAACATTACATGATTGATATTTTATTGTTCATTTGGAGGTCCTGAATGAGAAAAATTATGGTCACTTCTACATACCGGTATTTGGATAGATTTGGACTTTAGACCCGATATTTATAGATGATGAGATGTTGAAAGAGTGAATTTTTTACATTGAAATTTAAGGGGTTTGTGTAGTTCCCTAACAGACTGTCCATCCCATGTGCATGTTCTGTTCCAGGTGTTCTATATTATTGGAACAGCCATTGAGTTCCTTCTTCAATTATGTAACTATTATGAATATGTCAAAAATAATGATCTTATCCGAGAATTGTAATCACAATAACTCGATCAAAAAAAAAAATTGCTGCAGTTGTGATGTTTGATCGTGGTAACTAATGTAGACACATCATTATTGGTGGTGGCAGCTATGCTGGTGTCAGAGTTTCTTTCCTGCAGATAACACTGACTGATACCATCCAAAGCTGGGTCATGGATCAACCGGAGATGACAAAGAAGAGAAAGTGCAGGGACAGTAAATACTTCCGAGTCGAGAAAGAAAGAAGATTGTGTGCTTCACTTCATTGCTTCCAAGTGTGAACATCTCACATTCTTCTCTGAAACAGCATATACTGATAAGAGACTGCAACATCTGCACAAAAGTACGACTCTGACGACTTGCACAACCACCAGGCTGTGCATCAAGGATCGAAGACACCTTTGAACTAATACCCATTGCATACGAGGACAACTAAGGATACCACAAAGACTGTTATCAGTGTTTTACCATTAACCAAAACAGATGGGCCAAATCTACTGAATTGAATCCTTGAACCATCTTGCTCATCATGTAGCTCAAGGAGATGCTCGGCAGATGGAGCAAAACAGATATTCAAGCCCGACTGCATATTCCGTAACAAAGAAGGTCATCAAAAGACAAAGATTAAGGATTTATGCACTACCGAAGCTCCTTCAAGATTTGAATTTGGAGGGGAAACTATCAAGGAAATAGCAGAAATGACACTGGATGAAAGGCTCCTTGTGTGAATCAGAGGATTGGACGTATTTGCTTCAAAGCACAGTACCATAGAAGTTGTCACCAGAAATACAGCACAGACCTACGCTGGTGGAGGAGTGAGGATGAGTCGCAATGAGTTCTCTTTCCACGGTCGTCCACAGGAAGATATTCCATGTCCATGTCTTGAATCGGCCACATCATCAGCCATGAGCAAGCTGGCCTCCTAAAGCACACTGCAGATTGGACATCGTTGTTCCAAGTCATTTTTTCAAAAATCAGAATTACTCACAGGCTACAAGACCTTTGTTTGAAGTTAAATAGGGGGACTGCTGTCTTCTATGGCCTGGCACCCCTGCTTGACATCTCTTTTCTGGATTCTGTAGAATTTATAACTTTCAATATTATTGGCCTCTCTCTGTTTTCTTTTTTTAACTCCCTCTCCTCTGATCTCGCCCCCTATTTTTTTCTTCTTCTTCATTTGTATCCAGCATAAGACTACAGGATAGCATCATTGCTGATGTTAAGGCAAGAATTTAGAATTTGACCATGATGCCAGCAAGAGCTCACCTACTCTTCGTGAAGGACACCATGGGATGTTTAACGTCCACTAACAGATGCTGGCAGATGGGACCCCCATTTAATGTCCATCCAAGGGACAGGCACATACTTCGATGAATCACCCTGCCTGTGAAACACTGCGATTACAGTTTATAGCTGGGTCCGGATTCAAACCCAGGCTGGACAGCTTAGAGGCGAGTGTGCAAACCACTCGGCCATTATGTCAGCCCTCTGTTCTCATAATCCTCTGGGAAAGATAGCAAAGAAGAGGGATGGATAATAATTTTATGATCATCACACAAAACATTCTGCAAAAACAAAGGGGAATCCTCATCTGCATCCCCACTATCCCCATCTACATCATTTCCAATCAATGCCCCTCAATAGCAAAGTCGTGGTTTGCTGTTATTAAGTTGTAATTAACCAACTCTTATTTACAAAGAGTCTGGGAAAAAATGTTTTAGGAATAAAATAAGCTTTATTTTCATTATTTTGTTTTCCGAAAGTGAATACATGAAGTCAGGCAATAAGATACACTGAATGAATATAAAGTAAAAAAAAAAATAAAGTAGCAAAAGAAGCTAAGTCATCGACAGAGTGCTAATTTGGCTTTGAAACGTCAATTGCACCTGCCTGCTTTTGTGTTACACCAGGTCACTCATGTTTTTTCCAAGCACTAAGCTATCTCACCTGGGTGAACAAGAGGACCTCTCGCAGGTCTCGCTCAGACCATCAAAACAAAGTTCAGGACCTTGTGTTGTGGCTTCCACACGGTCACATGCTTTGTTATGTTGGTGATAAGTAAAAATAATTACATTATATAGTAAAACCAGTTACCTCGAACATGTTGTTAGTCAGTGGCAGTTGGTGTTATCTGCAGGGATTTTATTAAGTGGTGTTGACTGTACTAAACTGATGAATGCAGGAGAACCCCACATCACATCATATCACATCTCCACACCAGTCATTCGGAAGCACCGGTGCTTACGTGTCTGTATACATTCATTCAGAATTTAATGAAGTGAATCGAGTGCTGCACTTCACTCGTAAAGTTTATCAAATGGACGCAAAATGCTCACTTTTATTTATCTTCGGCCTGTGTTCTCTGACCCTGCATGATGCCGAGCAGTACTATGTTCGTCAGGGTCAATATAGTACTTACAGTTGTAGTAATTGGTGGAGGTGTGTTGAGGTGGAAGGGGGATAATGGATGACACTGCGAAAGCTCACTTCCATGTCTATTATTGTTTTAAATTTATTCCACTGATTTAGATATCTTGATGTTGGTTCGACAGTTAGGGTGGCTGTCTTAAGATCATCGGGTCTTGAGTTCAAGCCCTTGTTTTCTACTGTTGAATTAACAACAGGTGGGTTGACTCAGCCTGTCATCCTTCTGTGGTTGGCAAAATAATTACCAGCATACTGGTAACAGGGGCCATTGATTGCCTCAGTGCCACAGCTGCACACCCAGAGAATTATGCAGCCAAGCAGTCACCAACTGCATACGAATAAATAAACAAGAAGACGTCGCGCAGAGCATGATACTTGCAAAATCAATAAAACAAATTTGACCTCAAAAATATTTGGTGATTGAACTCAATGACGAAATATGCAACTCCTCTTCAAATATCAGTCAATCGGATGAAAATTGACAATTCAAGAAATTTGGCCTATGTTGTCCTTTTGGCCTATGTTGGCCTCAAAAACAATTGGTGGTTGAATTCATTGATCTGATATGAAAGTCCTCTTCAAATTTCAAGTCAATCGGATGAAAATTGAGGATTTTAGAAACTTTAGTTGTTGACCTTTTGACCTCAAAAACAAGACTTCTTCGTGATGACAAACTCTACCATGTGGTGAAGTTTCGTGAAGATCGATTTTAAAATTGTGACCTGTAGGCAACAAACAGACAGAATAACAAAATCTACTGAAAAATCTTCGATTTTGCAAGTAATAATGGTTTAGACTTTACATGATATGATAGGATTTAGTCTTTCTAAATTTGCAGGGGATACAAAGATAAAGTAGGGTTGAATTTATGGTGAGGAAGGTTTTCAATTGCAGAACAGTCCAGATATTTTGGTGAATCGG
Organism: Eptatretus burgeri; assembly: GCF_056783735.1. Lineage (NCBI taxonomy): Eukaryota > Metazoa > Chordata > Myxini > Myxiniformes > Myxinidae > Eptatretus > Eptatretus burgeri. Next base: position 44,482,255 of record NC_140970.1, on the reverse strand, counting down.
CAAATGTGTGGCAAATGAAATTTAATGTCGTAAATAATACGATGAAAGGTATTAGGATGAATAATACCAACTGATTATTTTCACCATTTTTTATGAATAAAATGAATCTAGTTTTAGCAGCGCGTTTAATGTAGAGCAACTGGATTGATTCAATAATTGAGAGATCTTAGTTGCGAGGAAAGATTATAAAGAAGAGGCGTTTTACAGTATGAAACAGGAGGTTATGTAAAGAGATTAGAGAGGAATATCGTAATATTTTGAAAAGAGAGTTTATTAAAAGGGATTGGCGGAGGAGATGCAAGTAGTTTTTTTTTTTTCTCAGTTGGAGGTAGAGAATAGGGCCAGAAGGCACAGACAACTTCAAGTTAATGAAAAACAGAGTAGATAAAACACAAACAGTAGCGCACACAGATTCAAGTTTTATTATAGAAAGCTGAGGCTCGGAGGAGTTAGAACATAGAATGGATCAGGATGGAACAGAACAAAATGAACAGTAGAAAGAGAGGGGGGAAACAGACCAGCAGCAGGGTAGAGGGACAAAATAGAGGGAGACTTGGCCAAACAATGAATGGGAAGAATGGGGGTTAGGGGAGAATAAGTGAACCCTGTGGTGTCCATCTTGTTTACCCTGTGTACCTCACCCCACCCCTCTCCATTCCACAGATCTCCTCATGTCTCTGTTCCACATGTTTTTTTCCTTCCCTCTCCCACCCCTCATCTATGACCCCTTGTTGTACATTCTGTGCGTTAGCTCTCATACGAGCCTCGGCATTGTATACAAAATAAATAATAATAAAAAATAAAACAGGATGGACAAGATTAATGCAGAAGGAAAAATTTGAAACTTGCAAATATGTGAGCTTGGGGAGTGTTAATGGGGGCTGAAAATATCATCGTTTCGGATGAGGAATGATCTGAGATGGTGGTGAGCAGCTGTGTTGAAGGTTTATAGGAAAAAAAAATTGAAAATGAACGAGATCGAAGAAAATTTGGAGTCGATTCCACTGGCGAGGAAAAAAAAAGAAAAAAAGAACATGAGTGGAGGTGAGCAGTGATTCTGGATTTTGGGGATTTCACCAGAAGGGGGTTGCTGCCAGACCACGTGTGTCCTGCAAAAACTAAGGGGGAGGTGCAGCATGCCGAGAGCAGAGGGTGTAAGACCAGAAAAGAGGTGGAAGAAGGCAGAGACACCGAGCTATCTTCGATGGGAAAGTGAGAGGCCCATAGACTCAGCTTCAATGTGAGAGATTCCAATGATATTGAAGGTCTTGGTTTCCATGGCATTTAGCTAAGCAAGGTGTGAGGCAAGGGAGCCAACCCAGAGGGGAGAGCAGTTCAATATCAAGCTGTGGATGAAAGCCTTGTCAGTGGATAGGAGTTCAGGTGTGCCAAGGCAGGAGTTTGTACGACGGAGGATGCTCAATCAGCGACCGGCTTTGGAGGCCAACTTTGAAATGTGGTTTTCCCAATGAAGATCATGGCAGATCGACCCAGGAATTTGAGTGACTGAACTTCTTCAAGAGGATTGTTAAGAAAGTAGATGGGGGTGAGGTGGGTGGCGGGGGTTTGCGAGATGGTCCTTTTGGAGATAAAGAGTGACATTGAGAGTGTGAGATTTGTCAGGATGAATCGACATATTCTAAGTGTTTGACTAGCTCATGATTTTGTCAAGGTCTGAACAGAGAGAGGGAAGAGGCTGCCGCCTGCCTCTCTGAATGATGAGTGATTTCATGACAGAGGGTGGAGTCATCAGCAAATAGATAAAGAGTTATCAGAGAGATCATTGTTGAAGATCTGGAATAGGAGTGGGCCCAGTACACTGCCTTTGGGCACTCCAGCCTTGACAGGGAGAGGAGATGAAAGGATTTGAATGAGCTGAACTGTGCAAAAAACTGAGAGGTGAACTATGTACTTGTTGGCTCGGAGAGTAGAAGATGTCAGTAAGCCATATGTGGAGTTGGCTTTGGATATCATGCATGATGAAGGATTCCATGACCTTGCTGATGAATGGAAGTATGCTGATTGGTCTGTCGTTCAGACGATCGGGTTTTTGCACCTTGTTTATGCAACTATGCAGTGATTTTGGCCGACTTCCATGCAGATGGAAGATGACCTTGGACAAACAATGGGGCGAACAGAGCAGAAAGGGGATTCGCAAGAGTTGTGATGTTTTTCGAGCTCATTCTGTCTCGTATCTGGCTATCGCTGGCAAAACGATGAAGGCACTGATCCTCAACTTCCAGGTTCTCTCAACTTCATTTATCAGATCGTGCTACTTAGACATTTTGATAATTTCCGTGTTATTTAAGCCAAAGTCTCTGGGTATCCACATTTCAATTAGCAACGGCATTTATTTTGTATCCCCATGTTAAAAAAATAAATAAATGGGTGGATATTGTAATCGGGTCTGACTGTTTGTCTGTCCATATGTCCGTGACGCTTTCTGCTCCGAAACAGTTGTGGACAAATTCACCAAACTTGCTCGATATGATCCAGCACATGGTGTGAAGGTGTGAGAGCAGTATCATTTTTGGTTTCACCCCCTGAGGCCCTGGGGGTGCGGTCAAAAGGTCAAATACCAAAAAATGAAATTTGTATATGCATGAAATATGTAACGATTTTTTTGCATCTGACCGGACCTGATGCCCCAGGGCTGGGGATTGAGGGTCACACGGGTCAAAACAGAAGATTTTTAAACTCTAAATTTGATATTGGGTCATTCCTGGTGGAATTTTTTGCCATCTTTCAGCTGTGCTTTAGGTGGGAAGTGTGGGGATTTGCGATGGTGTGCTATCAACTTCGCTCTTGTCTATCCTAGCCTCATGTACGGTCACAATGCCTTTTTTTTTCCTATGTTTATCGTAGAGGAAATGGTCAGGTCCTTGTATGTCCTTGTACAGTCTATCCTGATGTTTGGAATGGACCTGTGAGAGGAGATCCACAGCTTTAACTTGAAAGAGATCAAGAGCCAGACAAAGCCTAGATCGATTCCAAATTTTCTTGGAACTAGCACAGAACACATTTGTTTGTAATCAATGCCACAAGTATGTGAAAACCCAATGTTGATTAAGGAAGTATTAAATCTAGGCCAACACTTGTGCTATATCCCAGTCTGACGGTGTGTGTTGCAGGCACTGTAGGGTGGCGGAACATGCCGGGAGCTCGGGGTTGAGCGCCGGCGCAAACAACTAGCAATGGAGCCAGGTGGAAACGAATTGCCAGGAACAGATGAATGTTCATCTTGCAATGGAGATGCAGGCCCTGCAGGTAGTGTGTGTGTGCGTGCGTGCGTGCGTGCGTGCGTGCGTGCATGCGTGCGTGCGTGTGCGCATTAATTACAGAGTTAAACTGGAGGTTTGAAAGAGGGGAAATTGGATTGCTGCATGAAACAGTTTTTAATTGATAGAGTTTGTGATGACCTTTTGCTAAAGTAGATTGAATAATGACTTCATCTCCAAGGTCATCTATGATAGCGGAGTCTGTTTGAACTATACATGAAAATGTTTCCCCACAGCCGTCGTTCTACTGGTTCAATTTGTGCACATAATGAAGAGATAGAGAGGACATGTGGAATGATCATCACGGTGCAGTAATTGCCATCAGATTTCTATCAGATCGCATGAGCAATCATATGATTTTTGTGGGGATAACTGGGGTGCCACCGATCTTGTTCAATCAAAATATTGTCAGAGCCAATTATGGTACACCAGTAATATTTCGTACTAAGTGTTCTCATGATCATTGAAAGCACCACCAGTCCTGATAATCCAAATCTTCCTCTTGGAAAAGGGTATTGGTGATTCTTTTAGTCCAAAATATGTTGATTTTTCTAATAAGTGTGCTCTGTAATGGACAAATTTTAAATATGCATTGTGCTCATGCATGGTGAACTCAAACATCCCACCTTTATTTTCCTCTTCCTCTTCTCCGTCACTCAAGCGACATTTGCTGAAGGGTTACCCTTCAGTCTCAGCAACTCCATCAATTCCATTAACACATGAATATGGAACATCTATATTATCATTAGTCGTTTATTCATCACTTTTATAAATGCTGGGTGCCCTATTAGAAGTTCCTATACCTCAATCAGCTCTCTCATTCTGGTTATAACCATTCCTGCGTAAGGATGACCCTGTCATTCTCCTTCCTCTGCAGAGTTATCACTTGATCTTCACTTCAACTAATTAAATAGCTTCTTATGTATTACTCATGGTTATTTCTGTTTTCACATCCAAGCTTTCTTTTCTCCATTATCTGAGGCTCATGGAGTAGTTTGTACAGATAGAACATGTAGAAAAGGGCATTAGGTAATAAAAAAGTGCGTTTTTTTTTTAACCCAGGTGAAGACTAATAGAAGAGCAAGAAAATAGGTAATGATGCGTGGTCAACAACCTGGTGATGGAGCAAAGAGAAAGATTCAGACAAGGGGCATAGACAAATAAACAAACAAACAAGCAGTCATAGACTTGTACTTACGAAATCGTCAACTTGACCTCTGACCTTGTCTAATAAAAGCTGTCTCTAGAGAAGGTAGCGATGCAAACCAGAGGTTTCTACGATGATTCTGTACCAAACCATCAAAAATCGAATGTTTGACCTCACTGTGACCTTGACCTTTGACCGATTTTTACCAAAATCTAATCAGCGCTAGCCATCGCCCTCCTGAATCACGTGGTGTAATTTGACATTGGTAGCTTCTTCGGTTCTCGAGTTATTGTGCCTACAAACAAACACACAAACGCACACACAAACAGAGGACGGAAGTCATCAATATACTTATGAAATCTTTAGACTTCGTAAGTAACAAACAGGCATGAGAATAAAAATGGGCAAACGGAGCAATGATGTAAAATTATCCGCAGATGCAGATGGGACAGCCAACAGTCAAAAACATCAGGGATCCTTATAAGAGACAATATGAGGTGTTGGATTGCCATCATAAAGAGATGGAGTGAAGAATATCACTGGACAGGCTCAGGGAAGTGATTTTGCAGAAAGTACCAAAGTAGGTGAACGGAAGTGGGGGGGGATTCAATTCAAATACTTAGGGCCTATCCATTGCATCCAAGGATGCAATATAAGATTCTACAGCACCAGTCCACAGAGGGGTGCTTTACCCCATAGCAGTATGGTTGAACATATTCCAACACTGTTCAGTTTATGGGATTAAATGATGGTCGTCTTCTTGCATAGTTCCATCTCTGTACACCTTTATATCATGCAAAGAACCCTGAGTTGGCACCATCTGATGTTGGAAACTTACTCCCATAAATATGCTCCAAGCTTGTCACATAAGTCCTCAAAAGGAGGCCCATGCAATGAACATTAATGGTTTATGTCATAATTACAGATAATGATTTTTGGAGGAATGGAGGCAAAGACAGGCTTTTTATGTGTTAGTCCCCCTGAGCAAGTACAAAAGGTTGACCTTCATCAAATAATTCCAATTGATAACTTCATGGATTAAGTCTGTGTTTTCTACCAACAGGTTAATGCCGTCAGCTTCCCTTCATTCCCCACGGCAGTTAGCACACCTCAATGAATATCCTGTTGATTCCATCCAATGAAAGCTGTGATTAAGATATTCTCTGTGTGATACTTTAGCTGAAGGCAGGTTCTGTAGTTCCAAAGCAGCCTTTTCGTTATCTGTTTCCTTTCATTCAGAACCGAAAAGTCAAAGTGAACATGGCAAGGACTATATTGGATGGTTTGCCTTTGCCTTCCTTGCAACAGTCAAATCAGAAATGATGGAATTTGGTCATAATCCAACTCATCTACTCGTCGACAGAAAAACACAAGGTATCTTTAACATCCACCAACTAATATATGCTAGCAGGCAGAACACCCCACTCAACATCCATTTCAAGTACAGAGCACTTTGTGACGCAATGCTCTCCCCATGAAGCACCAATCTGACAGCTCATAGTCAGGGCAGGAATTGAACCCAGACGAGACAGCTCAAAGGTAAGCGTGCAACGCTGCCTCTGCACCATCTTGTCAAGACAATTAAGGTACTATGTCTGAAGTTTAATTTTCCCAGCATGTTGCCAAATATGGACAAATTCGATTCTTCAACCAATTGTTATTTTCACATCATGGAGTTGCTGGTTTTGCTCATCAAAGAGTTTTTTTTTTTTTGCATTAGCAGTTGCTCTTTTTCAACCAATGCTTTGCTGGATTTCTACCATTGAAGCCTTTTGGAAATTAAATTTGATTTCTGTATCAATGGGCAGATACATCCTCAGTTGAAACATTGGAATGAATGCTGAATTTAGATATTGTGGGTGAGTTGGGACCTTTAATATTTTCAGTGTTTACACTTGGTGTGTAATTCATGAGTCAACCAGCTTTGTCACACTGTACGTTATTTTCAGAGTTCATGGTAAAGTAAACAAAAGCTAAAATTGTGTGCTTTCTCAGCAACTGATGGCTGCTTCAAAAATAGAGGAGATTGCCACTCAGCAGCTGAATTGTGGTGCATCGATGCACTGTTTGCTTGTAATAATGATGTGGACCAGGGGTAAGTGGGAACACGTGACAAGTTGAAACGTTGCAATTATCGAATCAGTTCTTTATTTGATGACATTGTCAGTGTTGTGGAAAATTACAGACAAGGAAATGAAGAAAGGGCCTTGCCACCATTTTATTTTCAGGAAGACATGCACTAGGATGACTGAAGAGGTTATCAAACAAACTGATTGGATAATCACAATATTTCAATCTGCTCCATATTACAGCTATTCCCAATTTGCCTGACATGTCTTGGTTTCATGTTAAAATTGTTTAAACAGCAAAAGTTTACTGTCTTGGTCAAGAATAAGGGTATAAACAACACAATCCTTTAAATTTTGTTTTGTTGACAAAGTCAAGTCTCACTGGGGGGGGGGGCAAGCAGAAAAACATAAGAGAAAGAACACAGTGGAAAGGGTGGAAACACATGACCTGCAGGGTAGAGGAACATTTGTAAGAAGAATGAAAATGGGAAAGAATGAGATTATGGGGAAGGGAAGGATGGCACATGAGTAAACAAGCTGGATACAAGTTCAAACGCAGCAAGAAGTGGAAGAGAAAATCTTGGATGAAACTGAAATGAACAAAAGCAAAAAGGTTGGTGGAGAAAGAGGGGAGAAAACACAATAACTTTGAAAGGAAAGGGCATGCTTGGGGAGAATTAATGAGAGTTGAAATGAGGGATGAACTGAGGAAGTGGTGAACAGCCATGTTGAAGCCCTGGAGGGAAGAGTGAGATTGAAGAGATTGAGGAAGTTGGTTCCCCAGACAAGAGAAAAGAGGAGTGAGCAGTGAGCCTGGATTTTGGGTTTCATGAGAAGTGGGTTACTGGCAGACTGTTAGTTGCAGAGAAATGTGGAGGGGAAAAGGGGAGAACAGAGCATGGGAAGGGCAGAGGAAGCAAGACCACAAAGGAGGTGGTAGAAGAGAGAGAAACCACCTACCTGTCTGCGATGTTAAAGTAATAGGCCCATAGACTCTTCATTGCTGGAGACACCAATGATTTTGAAGGCCTTAGATTCCATAGCAACAAGCTGAGAAAGGTGTGAGGCAGGGGCATCAGTCCAAAGGGGACAGTAGTACTCCATCAATCTACACATGAAAACCATGTAGGTCGATAAAAGTTCAGATGTGCCAAGGAAAGACTGCATAACAGAGAATGCCCAGTTATGGGCTGGCTTTGGAGGCCATCTTGGCAATATGGTCTGTCCAAGAAAGATCATATCTGATGGTGAGGTCCAAATGTTTGAGTGGCTTAACCTCATCATGTGGTTTGTTAAGGAAGTTCAACAGACAGTCTTTTCAGAGATACAGAGTGAGTGTGTGGGGTTTGTCAGGGTTGAAAGAATGAAATATATATTCCAAGTGTTGGACCAGCTGCTGATTCTATCAAAGCCTGCTTAGGGGGTCAGTAATAGGGATAGTAACACCCCTGATGTCGAACTCAACAGCTGGTGGATCAGTCTGGTACAGCTGCTCAAAGTTACCAGCCCAGCGGGCCTTCACTTTGGAGTCCTCTGTCAAGAGCCCACCACCCTCCGCTCTAACTGCAGTTCACCAAGGGATGGGCTTGGAGGAACGCAATGCGCAAATTCCCCTGTAAGCAGGACAAGAATCACCTGTCCACAGGTGATGCTCTACCCCCTCACATATTCCACACACATAGGCCTCCTCGTCCACCCTCAGCGCACGTACAGTTTTATTCCTCAACTCCCTGAACAGCTCAGGTCTGCCATTAAGCTTGGCCTGGTGACTCTGGTCAATTATATCCAGTGTCCTTTGAGAGACAAAATTCTTATTCGCCCTACAGTGAGTTCCAAGACATCCACCGGCAAAATCAAGGATGGTGGTCTTGAAGGTACTCCACAACTCTTCAGGATTCCCCAAAGCACCCAGAACCCCAAATCTCCACTCAGCCTATTCGCAAGCTCCTCAGATACTCTCTCATCATTGAGCTTGCCAACATCCAGCCTCGGCTGGGATGGCACCATTCTCCTGGATTTAAGCTGCAACTTTAGAGTTGCCACCACAAGCCTGTGGTCGATATTGAGGAACTGAGCACTCCGGTAGACCCTGCAGTTCTGGATCATCCTCCAGTGACCATCAATGAGCACATGGTCAATCTCCTTTGCCACACCGCCAGCGTTGGAATACCAATTCCAACGATGAGTCAGTGTGCACTGAAACCATGAACCAGCCACTATAAGTCCATGACTTCTTGCAAAGTCAAGTTACTTGACTTTGCAAGTGCCATTCTGGTTCACAGTTCCAGACCATTGGGAGCCAACACATGTCTCATAACCATCACCATCAGTTCCAGTTGATGCATTGAAACCCCCAAGACTTGAAGAGTATCTCGCCTGGTGCACTGATCAACCCCAGACTCGAGCGTGGCGTACAATACATCCTTCACGGTGAGATCACTCAACTCAATCGGAGCATACACAGAGATCAGGGAAATGACACCTAAGGAGTGACGAATCCTTCATCTCATAATATGCTCATTGATCTGTGTTACCTCAATTATCATTGGAGTCAGCTTGTTGGACACAGCAACAGCAACTCCTGTGGCATGGTAACAATCAGAGCGATCAGACCAATAGTAGGTGTTTCTACCCGCCATGATCTTGTCGCAATCCGGTCTCTGAACCTCAGAGAGTGCTGCAATACTAATGTTCAAACGCTTGAGCTCAGATGATAAGAGAGACAGGTGATCATCCTCTCTTAGGGATAGGACATTCCAGGCATCTACCTGAGGGGACCACCTCAGGTTAACCCATGGAGACCGCCGGCTGGAAGACAACACCTCAGCAACACCCTTACATACACTACCGCAATCTGACCAGGGAATGTTACCCCATGGTTTTTCTCCAACCTTCAAAGAGTGGGGCTTTTGAAGACTTTGCCACAATCCCGTCATCCAGTGAGATGCCCTGCGAAGGGAAGCTGCACAGGAGGTACTCCCACGGAGTGGGTTTTCAGATTTCTTTGCGTTTTTGTGTTTTGCGGAGTGAAGGGTTTCACGGTGGCCTGAGCACAAATAGTGCCACCAACCTCTTAAAAAATTGTTACCCAAATGCAGGAGGACGTCCACAGACACAGTTGGGTACGAGATATGGATGGTGGTTGGCTGACAAGGAGCTCTTCTGCCCTTTGACAGGTTTTGTTTTCTCAACAAAATCTGAGAGGAAGAGATGACAGGTCCTCTGCCCTTTGACACAATAAGCTTTGACGTTTGGGTCCTCAGGATCTTATGTGTGTTTTGGGTCCTTTTGGTCTTTTGACCATCGTGAACATAGTCATGTTAAAAGATTGGCCTTTAAAATCTGACTAAAATCATCCTTATGAAGGGGGACAGACATATACACAAATACACACTATTTTATATAGCTAGAAATTTCCAGCTGAGGCAGACACATGGTGCACCACCATACAGGGCACGTGGTTGATTTGAAACCACCCTCATTCCACTCCTCCAAAAAGGATATGTTAATCTTTATGTCATTAATATACAAGTTGCATTTTAAACTCTGCCACCGAAGGTGGACGGAGTTTATGTTTTCACCGCTGTACCTGTTTTCTGTGAGCAGGATATCCCACAGAGTTATGGATGCATCTGGACAAAATTTGATGGACATGTTGGGTGTTTGACAAGGACGAGATTATTAGATCTTGTTGAAGGTCCGAATCCGGATTCGGATACTAGTTTTTTTTTTTTTAAAGTGATGAGTCACCATTGAGAGATAGGGCCAAAAACGATCTGTTGCAGGATATCTCAAAAAGTTGTGGATGGATTCAGAAGAAACTTGGACAGGTTGGGTGTGTGACGAGGACAAATTGATTTGATTTTGGTGAAGACCCTGATTCAGATCCAGATATGAGAATGAAATTTTTTTTTTAAGTGATTCTTCACTATTGAGAGAGAGGGCCAAAAACTACATATAGCATGATATTTCAAAAAGTTGTGGATGAGTTCTGACAAAAACTTGGTAGATGAGTTAGGTAGGTGACAAGAACAAGGCGATTAGATTTTTGTGTGTGACAAGGACAAATGGTCTGGATACAGATCTGGCCTATCAGTGGGATACAAAACGTAAACTGTTCAGCCTCAAAAGCTACTATTTTCTCTCATCATAGCATTTTGTAACAACATTTCCCAATCAATAACTTTTCAATCCCACACGTAAATAGCATTGCCCTGTCAGACAAGTCCCAGGCTTTGAAATCATCCGCTTGTGGGTACCGATGGGCATGGATATAGTCGTGTCAGCAGACAGATTCATGACTGCCTCAGGCTTGATTGCACGGAGCTTTGGAAACGTGTTTGAGAATGAAACTAAAACATGATTTTTGTTGAGATTAGTTTTTCTACTAAAATGATACCATCTCTCTAATATCAACAAATGTACAGCAAAGAGCAAATAATTAGGAAAGTTAGACAGTGAAAAAGATAATTCTGCACATTAAGCCTGAGCTGTATTTACATCCCAACACTAATTTAATTACAACGCATCCACATCTATCCCACACTAGAGTCCAAGACCACATTATGCAATGGAGGCAATGACACAGCCAGCCAGCCACACTCACTGGAAAGATGTTTTATGTTTATTATTAATTTGTATTTTTGTGGAAATGGAGAGAGGCCTAAGAAGAGAAGGATAGGTAATGGAGGGATATGTGATTTGTGGAAAGAAAAAAATTTATAGGGCAGAGGAGTTTTGAAAAGGTAAAGTACAAACACAGTTAAGGTAAGCACATACATTCCAACTTGTATACTCACCCCAGCTACCTGTCTTCATCCTTTCTCAATCTTGCTGCGTTCGATTTAAGAAATCGAATTCCTATTGAAAATAATGCACTATTCTATTTCCTGGTACTCTTCCTGGTAAGCCATTCCAACTGCTAACTACTCTGTGAGTAAACAATTGCATTCGCAAGTTGGTTCTAGTTCTCTTCTTTATTTTCATGGTGTCTCATGTCCTATCCCATGAACAATCTTTGAAATACCTACTTGCATCTCTGTCCACCCCCATGAATATGTGGGATCTCAAATATTTCCATCATCTCCTCACATAATCTTCTCTTCTCTAATGTAAACAGCCCTTCCTTCTCTCATCTTTCCCAGTGTGACCACTCCTTGGCTTTTTTTCACAAGATCTTGGCGTCTTGGTTTTCTATAGGTTTTCTTGGCGTGTAGGTTTTCTATTATCATCGCTTTTCCATAACCTTGTGAATTCTTGGCTTTTTTCATTGGCTCACCTTGGCATTTATAAAAATGAGGAGTGGTCACACTGATCTTTCCTTGTAGTTGGGTACAGTTGACTCGTGGTGAGGACAGAGATTGAGGGATTTGAAATTTGGCTGAAAACAGCAGGATTAAGCATTTAGTTTCTAAGCTTCTGAAACCTGACCTCGTGTCAGAATTACCTTGCAGGTCCCAATTGGATTGAAAGTGAAAACTCATCTGGCTCATTAATGACCTTAAGGCTTAAGGGAAGGGGTAATTTGTTTGGCCCACTTGGTGTGATCTACATCCAATGCCAGCTCACACCCCTAATACCCTCAGGGTAACTTGCGATGAGCACTGAAATGCCATGTATGAAAAGACATGTTGTCGGACCGCGCTATCGGCGGATTCACTATTCGCGGTTTTGAAAATGCCACCTGCTTCGACATTTGTGGCCCTGTGCTTCCTGTATTTGTGGGTTTTTTTTCACGGTTTTTCACGGGGATTTTGGGTTTTTCCCTCATGAATCGCGAATCGCCGGGAATATATCCCCCTCTTTTTCCATTGAGACAATGCTCTGACATCACAGATTCGGCATTTGCAGCATTTTCCAGGAACCGTATTCCCCATGAATATGTGGGGTCTGACAATATAGCACTCATCAAAACCCTCATAACCAATTTTAAATGCAGTATATAAACACATAAATATAATAACTAAATCTGTCAACCCTGCAATAATTCTGCTTTCCCTACACTGAATTTTCTCTAATGTAGCTACATATTTAATGCAATGTAGTGAAAATAGAGTGGAGTTACGGCCTTCCTCGGCTTGTCTAAAATGCCATCAGTACTTCCTCTCATTTACCTCGGAAACATTAGGTTTATGCATCCTCAAATTAGATTTGCCTCATTCATTTCTGCCTGACACTGTGCTTGACTGCTTTATTGCTTGGCCTATAAATATTGATAGACCCTTGTCCTGAGTCTCATGTTGCACATTCTCCCCGACGAGGAAAATAAGTCCTTTCTCCATTTTGCCATTATGTCGACTTCCATCGTCAATTTTCAGGCCCATTCCCCCCAAAACTTACAAACATTCCTTCACATTTATTCATCCCAGATATTTACTTTACAGCCGTGTTGAATGTCATCTGAAAGTTTTGATAAAGGAATCTATACTCTTTCATCAGTGAGTAAGCTGTCGACGGCACCCTGAACAAACTCAAAATTCCTGCACTCTCAATTGAGTACTTGCATCAGAGTGGCGACCCATCCAGGATTGTAACCCCCAGCCAGTGAAACTGCCTCCGACAGCCTTATGCGGCTAATGGCGTGAGGAGGATAAACAAACTGCAACATGCTCTTTCACTGTATTTATTTGAATTACAGACAGTAATAGACATAAACCTCATGACGCCCGTCTTGTTGCAGGAGTTTCTCCCTTTCCTTCGAACATATTTGTCTATTTTCCAGGTGCTCTTACCTTTTTCCCATTCTTGAGCCAGTTTTATGTCAAATTATCTCTCCTGCCTTCTATCCATTTGCTCCACCATAGCTGGCACAGCTACATTGGATTAACCTTGGATTTGGGTTCGCATCGTCACGGTTGGTCAGACGCACATTGTCAACATTGGATTTTAGATGGAAAGAGACGGAAGGCATTTTCAATAATGACGGCATTCGGCCAACATCGGTTGTTGGTCTGCCAACCATGAATTAATGTTTGATGTGGTGATGGACCAATGTTCGACCAATGATCAAATCGACATCAAACCAATGATCAATTCGACAGAATGATTTATGTTGGCCCGATGTTTGTCCAACGTAGCTGTGCCAGAAGGGAACCTCGGCTAAAAACCTATGTGTAAACTTATCAAACGATGCAAATCTAGATAAACCTGTATTATTCCAACCTCTGTTGCATTGTGGGCAGAACGTACATTCTGAATCTGGAAGGTCGGAGGTTGGATTCTGACCCTGCCCGAGTCATACCAGAAACTTTAAAAATGGAATGCACTGCTTCTTCACTTGACATTCACTATTTCAATAGAGCATAGACAAACCCTATGAGTTGGTATCCCTTGGAGAGGAAGATTTATTCCTGAAAGTGACCAGGTGACTGCGGAGACAAAAGCACAGTCACTAGATAGTGCTTCTGGCACCCAGTGTGTTCAGGGAAGTAACCTCCTCCAAGGTCAACGGCTGTGTTTGACTGATGTCAAGTCTTGTGTTGTCTTTATCTCCGTCAGAATGTGTGTGTGTGTGTGTGTGTGTGTGTGTGTGTGTGTGTGTGTGTGTGTGTGTGTGTGTGTGTGTGTGTGTGTGTGTGTGTGTGTGTGTGTGTGTGTGTGTGTGTGTGTGTGTGTGTGTGTGTGGCAGCTCTTCCATGTGGCTTAGATACTGTAGAAAAATAAATAAATCCAACTCTACCATGGTATCATGAGACAAGCTGTCTCTATTCTTTTTTTTAACTCCAGTAAATTTGTTAAACATTATCAACCTTTCACACACCCAGTACTGCACACGCTTAATGATTCCCTGCTGTCTCCCTAAATCCTTTTTAAAACAAGGTTTTTATATTTGCTATCTTTCAGTAGGCTGCCTCCCACGATCCAATACCTCTCTTATCTTAATTGCGTTGTTAAATCTCAGATAACTTACATTTATGAGGAGCATTCACAAGGTTTTCAGAAAGAGATGCTCACAATTGTCCAAGAAACTGTTTTCTTTATTTTTCAATATATAAGTATATACAACCAGAAGAAAAATATTTTCTCGCGAACCACTGTATGTCTTGTAAATAATTTCAAGTGTTTATTACCTCCGCCACTGAAGGTGAAGGAGGTTATGTTTTCTCCCCTTTCTCTGTTTGTTTGTTTGTGTGCAGGGTATCTCAAAAAGTTGTGGACGGATCTGGATGAAATTTGGTGGACATGTTGGCTTTGTGACAAGGACAAACTGATTAGATTTTGATGAAGATCAGAATCCGGATCTGGATCCGAGAATAATTTAATTTTTAAAGTGATTCTTCACCATTGATAAATAGCACCAAAAAAGATGTAGTACTGTATGTATAGCATGTTATTTCAAAAATGTATTGGGCCTGATATGTTATCGTGGATCAGGCATTGTGTGGCAGATAAGAGTTATGCACTCAACCGAGTGCCCTTCTCGTTTGTTATTCTTTCACAGCTGAACCGTGGCACCTAGAGACCCCAGATTTTGAGTGGAGTTGCATCAGAATCAGTGCAAGGTTTTAAGTGACCACACGTTGGCTTTGAAGGCCGTTTCAAGGCAAACAATGGCCACTATAAAGTGTATATTTGGGATGTGGGGTCAGGCAGTACTGCCGTCGGCCCACAGGCAAAAGATAACCACCATGAGGCCAATAACTCCAAAGCTTTTCAATGTCCAACACATTCCAAAACCACTGCCGGGAAAAGGCCGGGCAGCGCCGAATACCTTCCCCTCATCCCCATGGGCAGCGCCGGGTGCCCTGCTCCCCTCCACCCCCCACGAATATACTTATGTATTTAAAACACAAAAAAACCTTGATTTTTTCTTGTTCTATTGGATGTCTCTCCTTCTGAGGATTTTTTGAACACCTTTCATGCCATATTGGAAGCGATCCAAAATACTCTCGTGACAGTCTTGTCCATCAGAAAACGAACTACCTTGACTGGTACAATTCTGGCTATTGGTTTTCTGTCAGCAGTTCAAATCCCATTTGCTAGTAATAAATGTTGTTAAAGGTTTCACGCATGATTACAGCAATGACACTGCGACAGCTCATTGTTCTTTTAAAGGTTATGTTTTGTATATATATACGCAGGGCTGGATTAAGACAGCCTTAGTATTGACCAAAAAATAATCCAAATTTGAAATAGAAGCCAAATTTATTGATTGGCAGATGTGCGTGCCCCTTCCCCCCAACCTTCCCCCCCCCAACCTTCCCACCTTGTACAGAGCTACAACACTACCTGAAAATGTGCAGGTACTTTCATCGTGGCAGTTAGCTGATAAATTATGAATAAAAGTAAAGGCAAATAAAAGTAAAGTTTGAGGGCCTCCCCAAAATTAAGGGTACCCGGCCTGTGCCCCTCGGGCGCCATTGTTAATCCGGGCCTGTAAATACGTATATAATGGGAAATATATGGAATAAAATGATAACCTTTATCATATCATGATAATAAGTTTTATCCATAAAACGAGCAGGACGCATCGTTTTTATCTTGCCAAAACGAAGTTTTTGCAAGATATGTTGGTCAGCTTGTATGTTTTTTTTTTTTATTTTTATTTTTTTTGTCTGTAATCACGTATAAAAAATTCTGCAGAGCACAGTTATCATTGGAAATTTTTGTAACTTCGCATATCAGAGGCCTATAGAGGTCCCTTTCAGTGCACAAAATTTTGAAGGTCAAGGTCAAAGGTCAAGGTCACTTTGTCGCAAATCAGGGGAGTCGACGAAACCCTTATTTTTTGAGTAATTTTGATCGGATCATCTTTAAACTTCATGGGAATATGGTTCATGGTCTGGCGCTCAGCTGATTAGTTTTTGGTGGCGATTGGCCTTGACCTTCATGGTTAGCGCCTGAGGTCAAACATATTTGACCCCAAGGTCAAATTTTCAAGTTTTCGGAACCATATCGTGTAGTACCTCAAATTGAACACCTCGATGAGTGCTTTCTAGATATGTCAAGCTTGAGACATTATGACGTCATTTGGTGACGTTATGAGGCAAAAGCATATTTTTCATGGTTACTCTGTTGAACGATTCTCATCGGAATCTCTCGTAGGCAGATATTCCTCAAGGAGTCGCTCCTGGTGGATAGCAGCTCTGTTCACCTCAGTGTGACCTTAAAGAAGTCACACATGGTCACCTTTTGGCAAGATACGGGTCACCCTGCGGGTGACATTGGTTTATTTTTGTTTGTTTGTTTGTTTGTTTTGCAGTTCTTTACACCATAAATCATACGATATGATAATATAATCAGTCATGCAGTCGAGCAGGGAGAATAATATTTTAGCTCCACTGGTACAAGGTGCTGAAGAAACGAAAACAGTCCAAGTTTAAATGAAGATGTTCCTTTGCATTGAGAGATTGGTGTGGATATCATCCAAAATTTGAAGGATTGGTGAACGAACACTCGCCCTGGCCATCCACGATTGAGTGCTGTTGTGCAGTAAGTAACCTTGAGCGTGTTTCTGGTTTGATTGCAGTGCAAACAAAACTGAAACCTGGATTGTAATCCATAAAGTTTGAAGTTTTACAATCTCACCCTTCTATGGTCCAGTCGAACCATACACACCAATTTTGTTTTCCAATAAGGTTACTGGCTTCGGGATTATATAGCTTATCGATCCTGCAAGTGATTGATGATGAAACCGTCACATGCTAAAAAGGCTCACACGTGAGTTGTGTTAAAAGGTTTCTATTAACATCGTTCTGTTCAATAATAGTGGAAAGCGGCGGTGTAAGTCAATAGTTATGACATTTCGATGATATCAAGTCCCTTTCTGTATCTCCCTGATGTAGATCCTGCCACTTGCTTCAGAATACCCAGCCCTCACCATGTAGGCCTAAACATATCTTGTACAATCCCACATTCCTGTAAACTAGGGTGGCAGCCACTCTCTTAATATAATTTATTTGGTTAAGCTTGTGTGCTTATTGAGGGAGTGATCAAAGAATGACTGAATGAAAATAGGCTGCATCTTCAGGTGTGGTCGTTTGTTGATAATTGAGCACTTTGTTAATGATAATAAATGTAATAATGATAAATTCCATCGTTTTTTTTTTAATTTATCATTATAATACCATCACATTATAACACCCTTGATAAGGGAAAAGGTGAAATAAATGAAGAGAATTGTTTTGCCCTTAGGTTGCTGAAGACCGCTGCTCACACATGATGTTTGAACACATGTTTTGCATGTAGTCAATGATTCCAGAACTACTTTGGTGAGACATCTTAACAGATGTACCGATAGTTAGCCAGGTTATGTCTGGTAATGTTGGCTACCTGGAATATGAGCTGCAGCCCACACAGCAACCACACTGAAATAGTGAGCAGTGTGACAAGGTGGCAAGGGATACATGAGAAGACTAGACCTCTAGTTACACACATTTTAGCGAGTAGTTTGTTCAGGGTGCCGGCAATATCTTGTCTATTCACCACTAAATACAATGTGGGATTTTTAACATCCACCAACTAATGTTAGCGCATAGGGAACCCATTTAAACGTTCATCTGAGGGACGGAGCACTTTGCGAAGCACCAGTAATATATTATTCCGTACATATGTATATATATATATATATATATATATATATATATATATATATATATATATATATATATATACACATATATATATATATGTTATTCTGTACATACATATATAGAGGAAACAATGTCTATGTACATATATACCTCATTTATACCAATTTCCATTGCAGCACCTCCACCACTGCCCGCACCCATTGCACCGTCACCACTGCCTGCCCCCATTGCACATCCCTACTGCCTGCCCCCGTTGCACTGTTACCACTGCACCTCCGCCATTGCCCGCACCCATTGCACCATCACCACTGCCCGCCCCCGTTGCACTGTCACCACTGCCAATATCCTCAGCAGCCTCACTTCTCAACAGTAACCAACTATTATCTACAAATTTCCTACATTCTGCTACTTGCTGCAAATTATCGAAGTGTTCCTTCAACCCTGTAATAACTTTCCTCAAGTGGACGATTTCCTCACACTTCCTACATCAATAAGAACCCTCTGCTTCCCCCATTGTTGATGTGGCCCACATTGAGCAACTGTGACATTTTACGAACTCCTCATCCTTTCTCCTTCGCTCTCTATTTGTAACCTTCTTCACCCCCCCCAAACCCCCCACCCCCACCCCTACCCCCATACTCCGAAGGCCCCAACTGACTTCACCCCAAACTTATCACGAGGCCTCGCCCTGCTTATTTCAATAAACTAACTCAACTACCCGCTACAACTGTCATGAATACAAAAAATATAAGTACAGTTCCACAGCCCCTGACACAAATCTCGATAACAAAATATGCAAAACGCTTTAGGACTGGAAACTTAGCTTGAGAGGGACTGGAAGGAGAGCTCGCCACTCAGTCGTCCTCGTGTGCCGATCCCTGAAACTTACCTTGAGTAAATCTTCTTTGGTTGCTTTGCGCAGCTTCTTTGGCTCGAGGAGTGTGGGAGGAGTCAATTAATTTTTTATGTATATATATATATATATATATATATATATATATATATATATATATATATATATATATATATACACACACACACACACGTCGCTTCACTGACGAGGACAATAAATGGGCGGGGAGAGGGGGGGGCGGGGGGAGAGAAAGAGAGGAGGCAGGTGTAGGGTGAGAGAAGGTAGGGGAGAGCGAGAACACGTTGCTATTCACTGTGGGACGGAGAGTGCATAGAGAGACACACACACACACACACACACACACACACACACACACACACACACACACACACACACACACACACACACACGCGCAGAGACAGCGAGAGAGCGACAGAGGTGTGGTGGGAGAGTACTGCATTTTATTAGGAGGGGGAGCGAGGAGGGGACAGAGTGAGAGAGAAGGAGCGTGCGGGAGGAGGATAAAAACACAGGAGAGGGGTGGATGTGGGGTGAACAAAGAGAATGATATGTGATGATTATTGACCGAACACGAAGAAAGACAAAGAAAAAATCATGTAAGAACAGCTGAACATGACACAGAGTTTGTAAAGTAATCCGCAAAAACTTTAATATTCCCGTTCCAGAAAATTTGTGGGAAAACGAACGAAAAGCATTCACTGAAAACATTGAAGTACCGCTCACGTACAACCTCGTGATCCCATCGGGCATGAACATCGAAATCAAAGTGTTGCGATGAGATGTCATACTGAGTTAAAAAAAAAAAAGGAGAAGAAGGCATTGCTAATTGAGGTGTTAATACCAGTTATTTTGGACTAACGATGCAGAAATCAAGAAAATGACCAAATACCAAGACCTGAAGAACGAAGTGAAAAGATCCTGGAAGCTGAAGAATGCTAAAGTTGCACCAGTGATGACGAAGAACATCAAAGATATTGAAACTATCCCTGGGAATATTACTACAAACGAATTACAGTTGTACCCTGTCCGGGGCTCAGTGACGATCTTGAAGAGAGCCTTCGGCACAAAACTTTGAGAACAAATAAACTTCACAGCTTGTTCCATCAATTGTGACCCCTTACCCAAATAAAGGTGGATACTTTGAGCTCAGCCTGGAAGGACTCCATTCCACATTTTGAAACCCCATATGTAGATACCAATCAATGATGCGCACGTGCACACACACACACACACACACACACACACACACACACACACACACACACACACACACACACACACACACACACACACACACACACACACACACACACACACACACACACACACACACACACGTGCCAAGTTCTGTTATGGTAATACAGTTTATATGCATACACAAAGGCATACAACACATAAAAACGACAAACACAAAGATTTACCTTCAAACAGAGTTCTTTGAAA
>NC_140970.1:44436913-44441913 GCF_056783735.1 Eptatretus burgeri | reverse complement strand
CTGAGAACAATGTACCAGCCAACATATAGTAAATTTCAATAACCGTTCGGTTCCTATTCACCTATTAAAACCATGATCTATTTTTGTGGCCATTGGATCACAATGCATTGGTTGGAGGTACACATTCTGATTTTAAAGATTTTTTTGAGGAAATGGAGGCCTGCTTTACATATATGATGCATTAAAATTTTTGTCTGATTCAATGTATTGAACTTGTGAACTTTATCTGAATGACTTGTAATCCTGTACTTTATCTCCATCATTCTCAAGGTCTTGTATATCCATAAATCTTGTAGAATATAGCCTCCTTCTCTCTCTCTCTCTGATATATTTGTGAAACATTTACTTGTAGAACCCGAGGAGAATGTACATGAGACCGGGGAGGAAAACTGGTCCTGCAAAGATGTCATTGAGCCTCCTGAGCAGCCCTATGACTCCGACCCACCATCGAGTCCAAATCCGCCTGTCCAGCGCAGGTGAGAAATGTTCACCAGTAGTCCAGGGACACTTTTTATCATGCAAAGATTGAAGAACGCATGCAAGATTGAGGCTCATGAAAGAGCGAGACAAAGTAGGTGGACACTGAGATAAGAAGTCAGTGGACATTTTGTATCTAGCACGAGCACAATAGAAGACACACTGAAAGTCAGTCGACACTTGACACTTGAAATTAAGAGATAATCTAATCCATTAAGGCAACTCACTTCCTTTGTTTGGAGCTCCACCTGATTACAGGATTTTAAAAACTCACATGACATGGTGTATCATTGATAAATATATGCATCATTGTATTGATTCATTCCTTTCACCAAACAGAAAATATGTCTCATCACTTATTTATTTGCAGGTGTTGCCTCTGCCTTCTTCATAGTAGTACAGCAATACGCTGCTTGTGTCCTTTCATGCAACAACTTTGTTGATGAAATGTTGGGCTGCAGTCTTGTCTTTGAAACACAATTAAATTGATTGTGCCTTTTGCAAATTGTGTGTCACATAGAACCTGAACTCCTGTTGACCTCGGCTTTCATGCATTGTTGCTGCAGTTCAAATGACCTTTTGTTTCCATGCTATCCTGCAGACCCGATGGCTTTTATTACTTTATCCCAGTGCAACATATAAATCCCTTGAGACAAGTTCATGTCATACAATTATCCTCTACACAGAGTGAAATGCTTAAACATTTAACATAATAGACAACATTTAAGACATACCTAAAAAGAACTTTCTCCCAGGTCTATGCCTTTCACGAATCACTTTGTAGTTTTTTTTTTTAAATGAATACAGGGAAGGATATCGGTCTTGATGAAGGTGAAAAACACCAGTAGCACATCAAGGAGCATACACTCAAGCATGTGACTGGTCTATTACTGTACGTGGCCAGTTTTCAGCCCAATTGCAGAGAAATCAACACGGTAGAAAAATCTGCACGCAGAATGTGTCTTGCTCTCCAGCAGGATTAACATAGCAAAGAAAATAAAATGCTTGAGAGGAACAGTGGGTGTGGTAATTGTGGAGAACCATGGTGGCATTCATTCTCTTGAGGCGGCTATCTCCTACATTCTCAGCTGAGCATACAAATAGAGCAGCTCATCAAACATAGTGGTTCTTTCTGTCTAGCAGGAGGCCAAGGAAACAAAAAAACCTGAGCTATCACTAAAGTTCCAAAATAGTTATACAAACAACATGGACTGAAGACATTCAATATGCGTGTGTGTCGCCTCCATAACTCCAAAACCATGAAATCTATCAGCCTGAAAACTTTGCATGCATACTAAGGGAACACCAAGGAAGTGCATGAGTGAAAATTGGGTGTTTGGGTTCATTCAAGCACTCTTTTTGAAGATAATTAATGGTCTTACTTAATTATATTCTTTATCAGTTGCATCCTTGGTCACTGATCTCTATGGAGTCTTAATGCGTATCCTAGGTAACCTTGCTGGGGTCTAAACCCGCCATGTTTTTTGGCCTGTTCAACCATGCCTTGACTTTGAACAGGCCACAACGATTTCTTAACGATAAAGTTTTTTTTTCACTTTCTTCACGCATATTATTTATCGAATGCCTATTCATCGTAGCTATGAATCGCTGTATACATCGCTTTTGTAAGTGCTATAGTTTTCAAATTAGGAGCTTGGAGCGATTTCATGCATTATATGATATAATTTTCCATGATCTACTCTCATGGACTAATTAAAGTATATCATCGAAATATTATTTGTTTTTGGGATCGGATATCATCTGGACGAAACAAGTGTCTAAAGCTGGAGTGAAATCTGATAATTTAAAGAAATATTGAGTCTTATAACAAAGCCAATATACCGATTTATTTTATGCAAGTAAGGCTATGGTCCTCCCTTCTCCACATATACACAAGAAAATGTGAAATTTCCAAGGCATTAAACTCATCTTTTTCTTCTGTTTGGAGAATTATCTTCTTCTTCTTCTTTCGGCTGCTCCCGATAGGGGTCGCCACAGCGGATCATCCGTATGATCCGCATAGTGATTTGGCACATGTTTTACGCCGGATGCCCTTCCTGACGCAACCCTGGTCGCCTCTTACGACACAGGGATATGGTACACCTATTTTAACCGGGGTATACACCGGCCCAGTATACTGGTACTCATTTCGCCGACCTCGGAAGGATGACAGGCTGAGTCAACCCCCTGGTGTATTAATTCAGTAGCCCAACGGGGCTTGAACTCAGGACCTTTTGGATCCCAAGCCGCTGCCCTAACCACTGCGCCAACACCAGGCTATTGTTTGGAGAATTATATTGAGTGAAAAAAAGATTTCGGAACATTTGCATCTGATCCATATCCATAGCATAGAAAAAAAGATCCATAGGATCTGCCAGATCTGTGTCTATAATACCAGAGGTTTCACGAGGTGCTCTACAGGAAGTCAAAGCAAATCTGGTGAAAAACGGATGTGTTAAAATAAAGTTATAACATTTGTGCAGACCGTGAACCAATGTACCACGTGACACGTGCACAGATGAGCAGGCAATGTGGCAGATTATCTGCAATATTTATTTCACGGGTGATTAAACTTTGAGATGTCTCCAGGGTTGTTCTATGTTAAATGGCAACTGTTTTGTGGATAAAGTCATTGTTTGAACGAATTCATTTTATTTCTTTAACTGCAGCGGGCGAGGTGAAGACCGGCTTTAAAGTTAAAGGGATCCTATATTGTATGCATTGGCAGCCCAGCCAGCCAATCCTTTATCAACCATTTAATTGGAGTGCTTGCTTGAATGCTTAAGCCACTTGCCATGCACCCGACAGTCGATAGCGGTACAGTTCATGTTCAGATTGGAATGTACAGTCGGCATTTGCTACAAGGTAGAGGTACATCATTTACAAAGTTGATATGGTTTCTCTTTGTGAGTTTCAAAGTAAAATATATTTGATAACACCTGATTCTGAGCCGTTTGCCAAATGAACATGTTTTCCAAATCAGAGACAATTTTTTTCCACCTGTCACATGACGATTGGCAGCTGTTTATAAAGATTAATGTTTATGCACATATCTCTGAAATGTCTATAATGCAATGTTGTTTTTATAATTTGTTTATTGAAATTTCCCCAAAATAAGGGTGAAAGCGACTCAAGGTTTTTGAGTTGTATACAGTACGTACTGTCGTCGGTAATATTGTTGCGGAAATGGGCCCTTAGGGTGTTATTAAATATAGGATTAGCCCAGATCCCCCTTTAAATGCATGTTTAGCCAGGTTGTTTGGTAATCGGACGTTACATGTGTGTTGGGAGGTGTAGCAGGCTGTCCAGTGTTCATACGGTGGTGGTGTACTGAGAGGCGCTTCTTCGTCCTGCCCCCCTCTTAACCAGCCCCCACCCGACATCCTGAGACTCAGTCAACAAGACGTGCCAGCGACCCATTGGTGGAGGGCTGCTGCAATCTCGAGCGATGGACCAATCACGGGTCCCCGGAGGCGGTCCGAAAGGCTGGCTCCAAAAAGCAAAGGAAGGGACGGCTGTGTGAGTCTGCGATCTGCTTTGTGAGAAAGGCCCACCCTGAAAGGCAAGAGGAACTGCATGAGGGGAGTCGGCAATCGCTTTATGAGGAGTGACTCGACGAGCTGTTCCTCCTCGGCCATGGATCCAGCCTGCAGGACCTCCACAGGTTCATCCTGAGTCCAGTCACGGAACCTCTGACTGTCCTGACTCCATGCCCGGCTCGACACGTCTTTCCATCCCATCGATTCGCCTGCGGAACCCAACACCCAGATTTGGCCTCGTCTGGTGAACAGGCCAGGCCTGGATTTGTATACTGGACCTTGTGAGAAACCAGCTGGAACACACCATAGATCTTTCGCTATTGTGCCGTCGACCTTACGGGGGCTGAACGCGCCAAGGCTGGTGCGTGAGCGGTGTGACAAAAGGAGGCCATCACCGCTATCTTGCCACGCTGCATGCTCGAGCTTGGGCGCTTGAATCCGTTGACATCAGCTTGTCACGAGCCGCATTCGTGCCTTCGACACTTTCCCTCTCATCCATGAGGCACCACCAAGTACTCCGTGTCTTGTCTGCACGTTGTCCAGTCCTAAGGTTTATTTCGCTCAGGCTCCCTTCGAAACCCGTATCCTTATCTCCCTAGTTAAGAGCGGGTTATAGATGAATGATAAGGTTCATAAATGCTTTGCTTGTGTCGTGTTTCCCCGATGTGTCCCCAATAAATGTGTCTCATTCATATGAAAGTTGCCGCCTTGAATTTATTCGTGCCGCGCTGAGAGACAATTGCTCGATTGGTATTTAAAACCAAACAGGCTACGGACTGGCAGACTTTGCTGGTGGCTGGCAGACTGGCAAACTCGGACAAACCCAGTCTGTAGCCGGGGTCTATATCCCCAACTGGTAAGGCCCAGGTGTACTTTGGTATTGTGATCTGAGGCACGTGACCCGAGACCTGTGCTGAACAAGGCGTTATAGCCCCTGAGACGGCGGTGCTGTTAAGTGATGCCGAATCTTCAACATTTGGTGTC
>NC_140970.1:44384413-44434413 GCF_056783735.1 Eptatretus burgeri | reverse complement strand
AAAGCAATGAAAGACAATAATTACACAACAGGAGATTCAGAGGTTGAGCAAATGCAACATCCATACAAATACACGTTGTTTACTCAGGGTTTCAGGACCACCACGATAGTGCCCTTGTGCTATTCGCTGATCGAGCAATGCAAAGGGCCTAAGATGGATCGTGCAATTTGGCAGAAGATGACACTCGGTCCTCCTTGACAACCTGTAAATATATCTGCCTTGGCTGTCCTTTGGGAGTGGGCTCGAGAAGCGAGAGGCTTCATTTATTTGTTCATTTTGTGTTACAGAGTAACTCTTTTCTTTTTTTGGTGGAAATGTTCAGAAGGGTAAAGGCTTGCATTTTAGATGATTCTCATGATCATGTCTATTGGATTCACAGCCCTTCGAGTCAGGAGACAGCTATCCCCAGCCCTGCCAAGCCCTCACGTGACTCCACAGAGGAGGTCAAGGTGCAAGGTGGGATAACCTGCGATGTTATGCATCTCGCACCAAGCTCATCCACAACTTGTACTGTGCACCTTTTGTCCCATTCTTTGTTGTGTTCAGTATTCTGTGCTGTGTACTGTTCTTTACAGAGCCTCCAGTTTCCTGGGAGAGCGTGAATGAACCAGATTACGGCGTTTACTTTGTGGAGTGAGTCTAAATCTCACTACTTTGTGGTGTCTCTTCTGTAACAGCTGGGTGGGCAGAGAAAATGAGTAGGGACTGGAAGGTTGCATGCTGTGCTGAAGATTACACTCTCAAAGAGGGCCTGTGCCATCTTGTATGTAGTGTTTCTCAGAATTATTGGACACCCAACTTCTTTCTCACCTACTACTCCAACACACCTACACGTCTCATTTGTAACCTTACTCAAACTGAACCCATGACTGCATCCTTGTGTGCTCTTGATTATTCCACTAGCAACCACATGAAGCAACCACCTTTTATTGAAGCATCCACAGCAACTGGATGCAAACCACCACGATTAGCACACCCACCAGGTATGTGACTTTAACAAACGCAATCTTCGGGTACATTCCCCAAAACAACCAAACAAACTGAACACTCATCACAGAAATTGCACAGACTATGCATACGTATATATATATATATATATATATATATATATATATATATATATATATATATATATATATATATATATATATATATATATATATATATATATATATATATATATCAACAAGCATACTGGGTACACTGTGCACAACAATAGCATACATAAGGTATATACTGTATAACAGAGCATGCCAGGTAAATGATATATAACAATAACTCTCCTCTGGTGCTAGCTGTACAACGTGCATGCTGAGTCATAGACACCTGGACAGGTGCAGGTATTTGATATACAACACACGGGCATGTCATGCATGTATCGAACAATAGCTGTACATTATGTGTATGTACCACGTAACGACTACATTCCAGTGTACGAGCTTCACAATAATGGGTCATCCCACATGCTAGCAGGGTGTGCCAAGGATAGCTTGTATCTATTATTAAATGTACACAGCTGCTGCATGTTATAATTTGCTAACACTGGGTCCCTGGCACATGTACAATTGTCATATGACATGTTTAAATAGAAATGCCACTCATTTGTTTGTGTCTGAATAAGGGAATATGTACAAGGTATGTGGAATTTAAGGAATTTGAACGAAAACACATGATACACATACAAGACATGAACATCGACATAACTGAGTGTTGTACTTTCCTTGGTATTTTGACCGTTTTGCTCTAAAATGTTTGGATTTGTACTCCTAATCTGAGTATTGTACTCCTAAATGTTTGGATCATGGATTACAGTCGTTGTAGGCATGTATAAGACTGCAATTGTAGACATTTGCTGTTGCAGGGAAAGCCCTTTTTACACGAAACCCAGCTGAGCTACAAGGCACCATGGTAACTACAGCTGTGCAGAAGAGTGCTCGGGGTTTTGGTTTCACTATCATCGGTGGTGATGAACCTGAGGAATTCCTGCAGGTCAAAAGCCTGGTTCCTGATGGACCTGCTGCTTCACTTGGCACTGTTCAGACCGGTATGGTGCTGCGGTCAAGTGCTAGACCCAATGGTTCAAACAGAACCAACACTGACGAGAATGTCACTCGGTAGAGCGCATACCTCCACCAGGCTGAACAGTTTATATTTTTTATCGCACTGATATGACGGATCTGCATCCGGATCTTAACCAAAATCTAATCGGATTGTTTTTGTCACCTACCCAACTCCACCAAGTTTTATCATAATCCATCCACAAAGATTTGAAATATCATGCTGTGTATCGTTTTTGGCCCAATCTTTCATTTGTGAAGAATCACTTCAGAAATTCCAGCATCCAGATCTGGATCCTCAGCAAAAATCGAATAAATTTGTCCTTGTCACACACCCAACCTGTACACCAAGTTTCATCCAAATCCATCCAGTTTTTTGAGATATCCTGCTCTCCGACAGATAAACAAACAAACAGGGGTGAAACAAAATATAACATTGGTCCACCATTGGTATGCCTGGTGTTGGCTTAATGGTTAGGGTGGTGGGCTTGGGATCCTAGGATCTTGAGTGCAAATCACCATCGGCTGTTGAATTTATACCAGGTGGGGTTGACTCTGCCTGTCATCCTTCTGTGGTCAGAAAAATGAGTGCCAGCTTGCTGGTATCCTGTGTCAGAGTGGGGACCCGTCCAGGATTGTGCCTAGTATCCAAGGAGACTGCTTAGGCAGCAACAACGCTCTATACAGAGTATGGTCCGAATGGATGGATGGATGAACCATTGGTGGCAGAGGTAAAAATCCTGGGTTACTTCATGTTTCCCATTGTTTATTTTATCCTTTTCATCTTCAGTGGCCTATTCAATAACATTTTGCTTTCCAAGTCAATCATAACTTAGAGGATGAAGCCTTGTGAGGTTTTAACATTCAATGATTGATGGCCAAGGAGGTCATATTGGGCCAGAACAATCCATCCATCCATTCGGACCATACTCTGTGAAGAGCGTTGGTGCTGCCTAAGCAGTCTCCTTAGCTCTTGGGCACAATCCTGGATAGGTCGCCACTCCAACACAGTATACCAGCATGCTGGCATTCATTTTGCTGACCTCGGAAGGATGACAGGCAGAGTCAACCCCACTTGGTGTTAATTCAACAGCCGAGTGGGATTTGAACTCAGGATCCTCGGATCCCAAGCACACCACCCTAACCATTAAGCCATCACCAGGCATATTCTGAACAATCAAGGCTGGACTAATAGCACGGATATACTCATGGCTGCAAAACAGACGAGGATGAAGACAATGCGACATCATACAAGGACAAAGACCGGTGACACCACCAAATTGTCCAATGCACACAATAGTTTCTTACTTTGTTGAGAATCATTCTTCTTTTTACTCCTTTGTGATGAACTTTACTTTTCTTGAGAGACTATCTTTGTTGTTATTACTTTTGGTTTTTTAAAATACACCACCTGATAATGTATAATTATTTATTTATATTCTCAAAGCTGGTAGATTTTTGTGGGAAAAATTAAGTTTATTCCAAATTTGGTCATCATCCATAAAACAATGGTCACTATTATACACAAAATGAATAATCAAACTCACTCCAAATGGATTATGAATCGTTATGTTGGATTCTTGTGTTGTGCGGTGCAGGCGACGTGATCGTAGCGGTGAATGGCACTTGCGTGTTAGGACACACGCATGCTGAAGTGGTGCGCGTATTCCAGGCAGTGCCTATCGGACAGGCAGTGCGTTTACAGATGTGCCGTGGGTACCCGTTGCCTTGTGAAGCAGAGGAGATGAGCATTAGCGTAGGGATGCATGATGTTGCACTTCTTGGCGAAGGAATGGAGCACAAGGACGGAGGAAACCACACGTCACAGGCTTCCACATCCGGTGTGAGTTCCCAGGTGGGCTTTTACTTCCTCTGAAACATTGGATGCAATGGAAGCACGAATCACACAACTATCCACAAATTCCCAGTTTGGTGGACAACATATCCACTCTACAGAGCACTTAGTAGTTTCCTTTAGATCATTTTAGCTAATTGTTCTTCTATGACTTACCAGGAGAGCCCCAGGGACTCTCTGGGCCTAACACCCCCTGAGGTTGGCATTCCCGAGGTGCTCTCGATACGCATCGTCAAGGGTACCCTGGGCTTCGGTTTCACCATCACGGACACACTGTCTGGTCAACGCGTTAAGCAGATCCTCGACGGACCTCGATGCCGTGGCCTCTGTCAGGCCGATTTGCTCTTGGAGGTGAATGGGGTTCCAGTGCGTGCTCGCAGCCACAGCCATGTTGTGGAACTGCTGAAGGAATGCTCACCAGGTGCTGAAGTCTCGTTACTCATACAACGTGATGGTGAGTTAGTAATGTCGGCGGGTACAACCATAACAAGCTGAACAGTGCCGAAGGCTTGTGGATAAGCTTGTATATAAATTAGATGATTGCAGGTTCTGCATCAACCGACATGCTCTGCACGTGCAGCATAAAATGCATTTAATTCTCTACGGAGGGAAATCGGACTCACTTTGTATACGTGAAGAGTGTGATGGAACTGGATGGCCAGGAGATTGCGTATGATAGAATTACACACTTGGGGCCTTTAACACATTGTTTTTGTCGAAACAACAAAAACGTAGGATGAAGGAACTTGTTATTTGCTGGAATCAAGAATTATTTCTGCAGAATTTATACCCCCCCCCCCCACAGTATTTGTGATTATGTTCCCCACCTCTTATTGATATTTTCTTAAAAACTTATTTGAGATATATATATATATATATATATATATATATATATATATATATATATATATATATATATATATATATATATATATATATATATATATATATATATAAATATAAATATATATATATAGTGAGTCTTCTATGAGCATTGATGCATGTGTGTAAATTTTCAGCCTGATGGGACAATTCGGAAGGTTTCCGACTAAGTATGCAGCATTACACGTTCAATCTAACATTTTCCACTGGCCAAAGTTATTCCCGGTTTTCATCAGTCATATTTACTGTATTTTTCTGTTGATAAATTGCGACTTGATTTTATCGATCATCGTTACTTCTGTCCTTGTCGCTCGTTGTTACTCCCAGTTTTTGCGAGCCATGATTACTTCTGATTTCCATCAATCACACTTACCTAATACTTTAGCTTGTCACAGTTGATCCCAAGTTGTTTTTTTTGACTCATAGTTGTTTGTGATATCTCTGAGTCAATGTTACTTCCTGTTCCTGTCTTCATGATGAGATTTGAAAAAAATTTTTTTTTAGTGAAGTATGCATATGGCTAACACTTCCGTATTCTAATTGCAATTAGAATTGACAATTGTCAATGCTTTCCACTTCCTCCATGATCTACTTTGCAATTATAACCACAGTAACAGTCTTCTTCATTTACCAACCGATGATGTACCTGTGAATGCTGTTGGATTGAATTATAGTTGGTGAACTGTTGGCACCGTTACCGATATAGTTGGCACCGATATAATTGGTGAACTGTTGGCACCAAATTACAAATTCCAGGTCGCAATGATGCCGCACTGACTTTGGCTCAACACGATTGCCGTCTGCATTAACAGTTCGCCACATTCGGTCTGGCATTTTTGGCTACCTGGGCTTTGTCTAATAATTAAATGAATGGATTTGTCAGACCTGACATTCCAAATCAGACCTGAGGGTTTTTACAAGACTTACAAATCACCTTGCAGATCTTACTGATACCTGCTACATATTGTATTGATGACAATGGATTTGTTTGTTCAAATACCTGTGAAATCTCTTCTTTAGAGACATTCTCGGCAGAAAAATCCTGGCATCAAGTCTCTGGCAGATGTAGTAAATTGTTAAGAATTATGCACTGTGATAGCAACCCTTACTGCTTTACCTGGAAGACAAACCTACATGTGCAAACCATTTGGTAAAGGTTCAACAGAATAACTATGGAATGGTTACAATGAAGAAGTGCTCTTCCTGGTGAGAGCTAGTGTCAATCTGCATCGGTGGATAGGTAGAACAATGGATTAAACTAGCAGGCTTCCCTCAGCGGTTATCACACCTCAATCAACGTTTTGTTGATTTCATCAATTCTGGAATACAGTTGTTAGTTTATTGATTCCACTGATGTTTCAAAGTGCTGATAGACATCTTATAAACACATAAGTCGTATGAAAGCACGATATTAAAACATGCATCATATAATGGGTATGTGCATTTAAGATTTAAAGCATCCCGAAACTGTGTTGAGCAAAACTGCTGCACACATGGTGAATGTGAAACCCACAGGTGTTTAACCCTTTCCTTACATTTGGTGGGTTCAGGACAGAAATGGAAGAATCTGATGGGACAGGTTGTGTGCAGAAGCGGAGGCTAGTCCTGACAGTGTAATACAGAGGGAGTAGTCTGCGTTTGATTCCTTTGAGCTATCTGTCGTCTGCATTTAATTCCCATTCTGACAAAAAAAACAGCCCGATTCGAGCTTTGCAGGTAGGAGGGTATTACATCACAAAGGGCATCATCCGTCGGATGGACATTGAACTGGGTGTCTCATCTGCTATCATTACTTGGTGGACGTGAAATATCCTATTGTCTTTTTATGAAGAGCAGGTGATGCCGGCAGATTGCCGGCACACTGAACATGAAAGATCCTATCTCTGGTACTCTAAACAAATTACAAATTCCTGTTCAACTCAGCTTCAGTCGATTGCCAGGTCTGGCCAGTTGTTTCAGGAAAGACTTCGGCCAAAAGTTTCCCCACAAGAGGGTAGGAATAATTGGGATAATCATAATAGTAGTTGTGGGCTGGCTGGATTACCGAGAGGTACACACACTCACCTTGAAGCTGTGTTTCAGCCTAGGTTTTGAATCCCGACCCAGCTATAAACGGTCACCCTGGTGTTTCCCAGGCAAGGTGATTCATCAATGTGTGTGCCATTCCTTGTATGGACGTTAAGCTGGGCGTCCCATCGAATAACATTAGTCGGTGGATGTTAAAGACCCCACGGTGTCCTTCGCGAAGAGTGGGCCAGCTATGGCTGGCACCATGGCCAAACTCTAAACAAATTCTGGAACCTCTGGAACCCACAGCACAATTCACAACCTCTGGAACCCACAACCTCTGCCCTAACTACTTTTAGCAAAGCAATGGCAAACCATCAAGTTTAAGCCTAACTCAAGAAGCTGCTTCAGCAGCACCAACATTGTCAAGAGTATGGTACATCAGTGAGAGATCAGAGTAGTAGTAGTAGTAGTAGTAGTAGTAGTAGTAGTAGTAGTAGTAGTAGTAGTAGTATATTTTAATGCTCGCCTGGTGTTGACTTAGTGGCTCGGGTGGCGGTTTGGGATCCTCGGGTCCTGAGTTCAAGTCCCGTTGGCCACTGAATTAATACACCAGGGGGTTGACTCAGCCTGTCATCCTTCCGAGGTCGGCGAAATGAGTACCAGTGTGTACTGATAGAGGGGCACTGCATCAGCAACACAGTCGTGCCTCCAAGAAATGATAGCTACCCCAGCAGTTAAGCTGCCATACACAAGAAGAAGAAGATTGTAATGCCCATCCAAAGTTGACCTGAGGCCATTAAGAGCGAACAACAATGTGTGTACTGCTATCACAGGGAGACCAGATGACGTAAGGCAGGCAGATTATCCACTCCCTGAAGGTCATTCGTAAAGGTTGCTGGGTTTTTATTGCCAATACGATAGTGACATGGTTATCCTTCTGAGACGAGCACAGTTTCCTGAAGGTGGGAATATAAATCCTTACCACTGCTGCTTTCCGCTGAATTTGAACCCACAACCTCTGGGATGTCATTTGAGTGCACTCATGGTCAATCTACCACTGTACCCGAATGTACGTTTTGGTGCGTGTACACACTTAGCCTGTTTGCATAAGTTTTCTTTTTTGGCATTAGCAGACAGCAGAAGCTTGATGAGACGCATGTTCTTTTCATGTGACTGAATTTTCTTTTTCCTCACCTTTGTTACCTTTCACAGGAGGAAACTGCTCTCCAAGAACTGCTACCCAGGTAAGTCCATTTCAATCTGCAAGTGGGGATTTGTTTAATTTTATCCAATTCTATTATGGACAGTTTCCCTATCTCTCAGATTGCAATGTGATGCGAATGAGCTCCAGTAATCATGTTCACATTTTATGTTTAAGATCAGAGAGCGAGCAATATGATGATGATGAGTCGAGGCCATCTCATATTTGTGCTTCCAGTCTCGCTTTGCTGGGCCTTACGTGCAGGGACATAGAATTTGCCACATCTAATTTCTCATCAGACATGTCTTTTGAGGGCCTTCCATGTTCAGACAACAGCCTCTGTATTATTTGCCTCTGAGCAATGACGGTAGTTTTATGAATTGCGTTCAAAAGGTTATATGAACTAAAAATGCATGAAAGTCCAAGACAAATCAATGTTTTGTACAAGTAGATATAATTAGTATGAAAACGTATAAATGTCCTTTTATTTATGTCATACTCTTCGTTATACCAGTTTTGTGTGTCTCAGACTTTTTTGAGTTATTTTTGAAGAACGTGACAAATAGGATTAGAACAGAGGAATTAATAAGATATGTCAGCAACTGTGGTGCATATGTTCAGCGAAGTGTTGAAAAATTACTAACCACCCCAAATCTGGGTTGGAAGATGTGATCACAACTCGCTTTCAAAATAGTAACAGAAATGCGCATCATAACTCAACACAAAACGCTCAGACTCAATCAAATGCACATCCGATAAAGGTGGAGAATCATTTGGATCACAGTGTTGTTGGATTTATTTATATAAATAGTTGTGCACTTTTGTGAATTTTATACTGCAGAGTTTTCCAAAGTATGTAAGAGTGATTATCATACATGTTTACATTGTGTCCAAATCGTTTAGGGAGAATATTACGCAGAGGTGGGCTGGTCGGATTGCCTAGAGATATGCACACTCACCTCTCAACTGCCTTGTCTTGAGTCGAATTTCAGCCCAGCTATAAACTGTCATCCTGGTGTTTCGCATGTAGGGCGATGCATCGATGTGTGTGCCGTTCCGAGCAGATGAATGTTCATCCGGGTGTCCCATATGCTAGTATTAGTTGGTGGACATTAAAGATCCCACGGTGTCCTTTATGAAGAGTCGGCGAGCTATCGTCAGGACCCTAAAAAAACAACTAATTCCTGCACTGACTGACTGCCTGGCAGGCATTGGCAAGCCAGCTCGCATGACCCTTGCCAAGAACCTGCTGCAGCATCAACACTCTGTGAAGAGTAGAGTACAGCTCTCATCATTAGGTTGAGCGGTGGTCTATTGGTGATTGTGAATAAGGTGCTTAAGTATTTGCGCCATCTCAGGTCATAATAAATGGAAAATTGGATTCGAAGATTATTAAACTTATAGTTTATGTGATTTTTTTTTATGCAGCATTTACAATATGGGCCTTTTAATGTGTAACATGAAGTACACAGTGCAAGACCTGAGCCATGTAATTATCTCCTCCCACTCTCCTGCTTCCCACGTCTTTTATTATCTATAATAATAAATGTTAGTGTGTGAGTCAGTCAGTCTGTGTGTCTCCTCCATAACTTCAAAAGCATGAAGCCCCAAACTTTGCATGTACACTAAGGGAACTTCAAAGGAATGCATGAATGAAAACTGGGTGTTTGAGTAAATTCAAACATGCCTTTTGAAGATAAGTAATGGCTCGCCTTCATGAAAGGCTTATCCTTAGTTCGCCCAACTTCACCTCGCAGGGGTCCTAGCCGCCATTTTGATTTGGCCTACTAAAAATGCCTTGCCTTGAAAACATGATCTGCTCTCGTGTATATAATCTAATTAAAGTATATCATCAAAATACGATTTCAGATTTGAGGATCAGATCTCATGGACTAATGTGTCAAAATCTGGAGTGAGATCTGAAAATTTAAAGAAATTTGCGATTTGTATAACTAAGCATTTATCTTACTAGTACGTGCCCGTAAGAATAAATAAATAAATAAATAAATATTCAAACCGCGAGCAAGAAATAACAACCACACAGGCCGTTTCTTCGCTCTCGTGTGCCCGTACGTGCGTGGCCCAGAAGTTCGCATATCGCAGTTACGATTATTCGCAATTTAGTTTTAATGGCCAATTATTCAATTAGCGCCAACGTATTTTGCCTTTTCGCAATGTCGTCGCAAGGAAAAACAAAAAGAGAAGAGAAGAGAGAGAAAAAAAAAATTACTTCCTGGTTTGGAGCATACCAGCTCACTCTGATGTTACTGAAATCTATGCACCGTCTAATATGAAAATGATCATCACTTGGGGCATTGTGTTTATCTATAAATGCACATAAGAAATCGAGAAATTATTAGAATACACAAAGTCATCACTCTCCGGAAGCCCGTACGTTGTAACCCGTAATGGGGACCACGGCTGAGCTTCCCTTCCCCCATCGGCCACGCCCACACAACAACGTGTCTTGTCATTGGTTTGGTAAATAAATGGCCATAACTTGGAAGGCACTTGTCCGATTAATATTAAACCTTGAAAAGGCACATCCTCAGGTCCCCAGCAATATATCTGGGAAGTTTCAATTAGATCGGACCAGCGGTTGTCGAGAAACAGCGGTCACACACACACACACACACACACACACACACACACACACACACACACACACACACACACACACACACACACACACACACACACACACACACACGCACTCACACAGGCACACACAGACACACACACAGGCACACACACAGATACACACAGACACACAGATACACACATACACACACACAGACACACACAGACACACACACAGGCACACACACAGACACACACACAGACACACACAGACACACACACAGACACACACACAGACACACACACAGACACACACACAGACACACACACAGACACACACACACTCACACACACACTCACACACACACACACACACACAGATTGCTGGAATTATAGATAGATACGCTGCTGTGCACCCTCCTCCATATTTACAAAAGAAAATGTGAAATTGCCAAAGCATTAAACTTAACTTTTTCTCCTGTTCTGTTTTTCTACTGTTTTACCCAAAGTGTAACTTCATTAAGTGCAACGAAAATAATTAAGCAGGCGAAGGCTCCTGTGCGAGGCATGAACAGTGCGTGTGGCAAACGCTCTCTGTTCTCTGTGGGGACATCCCTCGAGTTGGGAAGGCAAAATAAATTAGAGGATTAGAATGAGTAAAGCAATGGGACAAGTGGACTGCGAGTTCCAAGAGAGAATTGAAAAATGTTTTCAGTGGCTACAAAGCAATGAATCCCCACACCCAGCAGGATGGCTGAGAGGTACGTATACTCGCTCTCAGCTGTCTTGCTTGGGTTTGAACTGTTTCATCATTTTGTGTGATTTTTTGCACCAAAGTGAGTGAGACGTTTGCTTGTTTGTGATGCTAATTCTCTGAACTCCCAAGGTTAATTGCCACAAAACTTTATCGGATCACATTTTTACCACAAACCCCTTACGAGGGGTTTTGAACAGTCATTTTCTCACAATTCATAACTTGTGAACACATGAGCCACCAACTGTCATGGGGAAGGGGTGGGAGTCCGGAGGGAGAGGGTGGGGTGGGAGTCCGGATGGAGTGTGGTGGAGTGGGAGTCTGGAGGGAGGGAAAGGGGTATGGTGGGAGGAGAGAGGTAGAGGGGGGAGGGTGGGAATCTGGAGGGAGTGGAAGGGATGGTGTGGGAGTCAGGAGGAAGGGGAAGGGTGGGATAGGAGGAGGGAGGGAGTGAGGATGTTGTAGGAGGAGGTGTGAGGAGGGGTGAGAAGGGATGGGGTGGGATTCCAGAGGGAGGGGGTGGGAGGAGGAGTGAGGAGACAGGGTGGAGTGGGGTGGGAGGAGGGAGGCGAAGGAGTGTGGTGGAAGTCTGGAAAGGGGGTGGGGTGGGGTGGAAGGAGGTGGGAAGAGGGAGAGGGGAAAGGGTTGCAGTTCAGAGTAAGGGGGCGAGGTGAGGCAACACCAGGTACCTTTGCTAGTTGTTAATAAAGAAGACATCCCTGATCCATTATATTTGTGTCCAAGTACAGGTATAAAACCTCAAGAAGTAATGAGGTTTGGGGAAGGGTGGTTTCCTCTAACAATGCATTTGCAGGAGGAATTTCTATCTTTCACTGACTGTAACAAAGCCATAACTTGCATTTCAATTACAATATCTCTCTACCTGGCTACAATTTAGAAACCTCGTTAACTGTGTAATGGATCACTATATATGGTGGATGCTTGGCAGATGTTCCCTGTTTGTCAGCATATTTGCAGCAAGCACTGGTGTGGCAAATGGGTTCACGGTCACCGTTCCAGTTAAGAGGTGCCATTTGGATATAATCCCTCATGGAATGGATTTCCAGCTCAACTCTTTGGGTTAGGAGGCAGGGTGAATCTGTTCCATGCCGATGACACCCTGTGGTCCCCAAACGGCAAATGTTTGCATTTTGGCCCCTGGGAACTAGAAAGTATGTTTTGTATGACTGGAATTTGACCCATGGTGCATATGTGTCTTTTTTTGACAAGCATTGTTTTTATATGTACTTTGGTCTTGGGGCTGAAGTACATTATTCAGCTTTGTTGTAATGTTTTTTAATTATCTTTTATTTTTCTAGAAAAAAAGTCATCTCTCAACAGAGATGATGGCCAGTAGGCAAGAAACGTCTTTGGATTGCTTCCTTTCCCAATGGTGGGGGTGCCGGCATTGCTGCAAAGGCTTCTAAAGCCTGTAGCAACAAATATACATCATTACACAGCAGAAAGCACAGACTCAATCAAATGGACATCTGATGATGATGGAGTTTGAGTTGGATCTCATTACACAAAATTGGTTGACATACAAGTGGTTCTGCACTTTTTGAATGCTTATGTACTGCAGAGATTGACACTATCCTTTTTCATTCTAAAACTCAGTCGACAAATTGAAAGTGTGATAAGAAGTGAAGTAGCAGACACTGCTTTTAGCATTGGGTGGTTCTGTATCTTTCATGGACTGCAGCTAATCTGAATTTAGCATTTTAAGTTTAATACTTTATTTCTGGACTACAACTCAGAAGCCTCATTAAATGTGTCATAAATGCCAAAACAGTGTGGATGTGTTTCAGGCACCACATGTTGGTCAGGACCTTTGCAGCAAGTGCTGGTGTGGAACATAGGTTCTTGGTCACCATTACAGTTCACATTGCAATTATGTGTTCATTGTATGAATGTGAGTGTATGGCAGAAATTAGGATTTATTGGAAGAGGGAGAGGAAGATGTTACATTTACCTCTTCCACTGAAGGTGGACAGAGGTTATGTTTTCACATCTGTCTGTCCATGTCTGTTTCTTTGTCTGTAAGCAGGATATCTCAAAAGGTTGTACACAGATAAGGACGAAATTTAGTGGACAGGTTGGCTGTGTGACAAGAACGAGTTGATTCGATTTTTGTGAAGATCTGAATCTGGATCCGGATATGATCATTTTTTTAATGTTTTAAGTGATTCTTCACCATTGAGAGATAGGCCAAAAATGATATATATATATAAATATATATATATATATATATATAATATTTCATATTTCAGAAACAAAATATTTTCAAAATACTTCATATTTCAAAAAGCTGAAAATATGTTATTTTCAAAGAAAATATTTCATATTTTCAAAATATTTCAAAAGTGATATTTCAAAAAGCTGTGGACGAGTTATGGCAAAACTCGGTGGATGAGTTGGGTAGGTGACAAGAACAAGCGGATTAGGTTTTGTTAAGATCCGGATCCAGATTGAGCTTGTTAGTGCCCAGTGGGATGCAAAAAGTAAACTAATCAGCGTGGCGGAGGTATGCGCTCTACCGGTGTGCCGTTCGAGTTACAGTTGTTTTGATTTGGTTGTAATTAACAAATAATTCTCCCGAACTGCAGGCTGCATGGAACTCTTGATATATTTCTGTTTTCCAGTGAGTGCATTGTTCTTTAAAGATAATTATTTAGTGCCTAGTTTACGGTATTCTCACTTAGTGGTAGAACCAGACGAGACATTTTCACACTGATTTTTTATTTTATGCAGTACACGTAGTACATTGTTTGTGTAAAGATTATGTGATGTCTGTACAATGTGAGAACAAATAATACCAATTCAATTTGTTTGGTTTCCCAAATTAAACTTGAATACGGAAAGGTTTTTATTTATCGAGGGATTTTGTACACAAAATGCGTATCATATTACAGGAAGCACAAACATCAGGACGTTGTGGATAAGTTCACATTTGGGAATGGATTTGAACATGAACCTTGCTTCTGCAAAAACAAGGCAGAAGGTGTTCACATGTGGCATTGTTACGACAATGTGTTCAACTAAGTTAGTGGGATCTTATTGAGTGTCTTGGACTGGCTTGTGAATTTGTTTGGGCAACTTTGTTGTTTTTCTTCTTCATCTTCTACTTTCTTGTTCGGCTTGTGTTCTACTTTT
This sequence comes from Eptatretus burgeri, assembly GCF_056783735.1. Lineage (NCBI taxonomy): Eukaryota > Metazoa > Chordata > Myxini > Myxiniformes > Myxinidae > Eptatretus > Eptatretus burgeri. The sequence goes on along the minus strand of NC_140970.1, from coordinate 44,419,921 downwards.
CAATGTTTTATGTATTTTTTGTTACTATGAATATAGTTCTACAATCTAAGAATAACATATCTCTACCTGCACGTGCCAATCTACTAGCCCGTGCACATCGACACTCAAATCCTTTTAATATTCATTGCTCTAATGTAGGGGCTTTCGCTCCAACTTTTCTTCTGTGCAATCTTTTGTTCAGCTTCACTCACCTGGCCTACTGGCTCTATCTGAGTGTCGGTTGGACAGTGGCATATCCTCCATTTCTTTCAAGTTACCTGGTTACATTTTTCACAGACTTGATCATCCTCCTTTTCATGGTCTTGTTTTCTATGTTAAGGACTCTCCACCTTTAGCTCAGGAAAATTATCTTTAAAGTGGCTCTCACGAGTTTAAGTGTTTCCGCCTTGCTCTTCTGTATTCAACAACATATCTCTTCTTTCTGTATCACTCGCCTTCCTCTTCGCTTCTTGTGCCATGCTCAATGCGATCTCAGATAGCATGGACAGAACTATTTTACTCCACCCTTCTGCACACATCGTGGTATTTGGTGACTTCAATGTTCACCACAAGGAATGGCTGGTACACTTTCGTAATACTGACACTCCTGGTATCGAAACCTATAATTTCTCAATCTCTCAAAATCTTACCCAAGTTGTTTCCTCTCCCACTCATATTCCTGACTGTGCGAAACCTTTTAGTCGTTGCTATGATACAGCTCTGTTTGTTGGGGCTGCCAACATCGCTTCCCTTTTTTGTAACGTACTGTCAGGGTAGCCATTGGTCTTCGGGATGCTTTGAAGATGTTTCACCTCTCTCTTGCCTTCAATCATTGATGGTAAATCATGTGCTCCTTTTAGAATGTTGTATATCACAGCTCGTTTCTGGCCCTTGGGATGGCAAGAGTCGGAATCCAGGTAATAGTCAGTGTGAGTGGGCTTCCTCTAAATTGTAATGTTAAAACCTCCTTTACGGCTCCTTGTCACGATGGTGTCCAGAAAAGAGAATGATCCATTCTGTTCATCTTCGTAGGTGAACCTGATGGAAGAAAATGTTTTTTCCAATTGCTCATGGATGGTGTTAACCACCGCACTGAGACAGATGACAAATGTGTCATCCACGTAATGATACCACACACTTGGCTGCACTGTAAGAAATGGCAGAGTACATTCCTCCAATTCCTCCATCACAACATTTGCTACCACCGCAGATACAGGAGAGCCTATGGTGGTACCAGGTCAGGTCAGGTATGGGAGCATGCACCAGCGCAGCATGTCGCTGTGTCCACTTTCCGCCGGTACTCCAAGGGCTTCCGCTGACCATCCCACAGGCAGATGCCTGGCCCATCCCCATTTCCTTGAGATGCTGATCAACCTGCTGTAACCACGTGGAACATGGTTAGCCCATTGGCCTTCTCCACTCACGAGGCTCCCTCGCTGAGAGAATCTGATGAGCAGGATCAGCGTCAGGAAAACGAGCCACATGTCCATACAGCCACAGCTGATGCTCATGGACTATGCAGGTAACAAATCTCATTTGAGTCTCTCTCAGCAATCGCTGGTTGAACACAAAGTCCGACAAGTGATAGCCAAGGATTCTCCGAAGAGACCTGGTACCAAAGGAATCAAGTTTCCATCTCAGATCCCTGGTCAGAGTCTAACTCTCACATCCATAGAGCAAGACTGGAAGCACGAAGGACCTCAAGACTCGGACTTTCATCCTCCCGCACAGGTACCGGCAGCGCCACACCCCATTACCATTGAATCCATGACTCCCCAGGCCCGACCCAGAAGTCTATTGACCTCTGGCTCACAGCCAGCAGACATGAATATCACTGCCAAGGTAAGTGAATCTCTCCATGACCTCAACATCATCACCACCCTCACCAACCATCATACCACCATGGTGGTACCAAATTCCTGTTTGTAGTACTCCCTGCCAAAAACAAAATATGTGCAGGAAAGGCTAGCGCTGAGCAGATGACTTACATCTGTGGAGTTTAACATGCCACCTGCATGTTTCCAGCAATTGTCTTTTACCAAGCAAAGTCCAGCCACCTCGACCGCCAGAGTTATGGACACATTGGTAAACAAGGATACTGCATTGAAGGATATCATGGTTTCATGCAGTTTGATGTTAACATGCTTCACTCTCTGTGCACACTCGGAGATGTCTCGTAAACATCACTCCGTTTTTCCTACCAGATGTTTGAGAATGTTAGAAAGAAACTTGGGCAAACAAAAGCATGGTCTGATGCAGGAGATGATGAGTTATCATGGAATTCCTTGCTTGTGTTCTGTCGTGGACCCGGCATCGCGGGGGAACCCCGAGGGAGGAGCCGTCTCGGGTTCCTCTCTGGACTCACCAGGAATCGCAGGCTGTCACACACAAATAACTTAGGGTTGCAGCGGGTCGCTAATCGACTGCAAACGCTTAAAACTTGACCACGTGACTTTGGGACCTCTGTCCAACAACCATTTACCTCAGGACACGTGACCTCTTTACTGAGGATCGCGCCCTTGGTACGTACTTGTGTTATTCAGATTACCTACTGGATCAGCTGCAGCTGAGCAGAGCTGCGAAGTACGTACCGGCTGGGGAACAGATTCTTGGGGAATAATGTCCTGGCTAAACTGGGGTGCAGGCCATTCTGGACCAATGGAGGAAAAGACAAGAACGAGCTGGAAACACTTCTAAACAGCACATTTATTTAAAACTAGAATGCTTGGAAAATTTTATAGTACAAAAAATGGGGTTTACTGCAATGTACAGCAGGGAAAGCAAGGAATTTGTAGGGTGCGTCAAAAGGCAAGCAATTCTACAAAAGAAGACAGAGAACAGAGTTATCCTGTTAGTTCTTACAGATTCTTATGTTACGCTATCACAGGCACCATCACACACACACACACACACACACACACACACACACACACACACACACACACACACACACACACACACACACACACACACACACACACACACACACACACACACACACACACACACACACACACACACACACACTCGAGGAAAATTAGAGATAGCCCAGAGAGAAAGAAACAGATGAGGATTAACGACCTCTCAATACCTGCCCTGGCTGGCAGACCAGTGCAGCTCAGCACACTTAGGGAAAGGGAAAGGGAGGTGGGAGGAATACTGCGGGTGTCTCGGGCATGGGAATATGAGGTGTGAGTGTTATGCAACGTGGGGGTGCGGCGTATTGCGAGAGGAAAAATGTGAGGTGCAAGTCAGTTCGGTTCGCTCTTTTAGTTCCTGCCCTGAAAAGAACAGGTGGGCTTTGAGCAGCCCCACCTCATGGCAGCAATGCGTGACCCCATGCTTGGTCACGCGGACTCACGGCACCACTCGCTCTACGCCGATGTTGGTCCTCCTCAGCAAGGTCCGATGTCTGGCGTGTGCTGCTCCGGCTCATCCTCTCCCTGTCTCCAATGATCTGCTAATGATGAACTGTTCTTTGAACTCCAACCACATGTTGATCTGCTCTGCTCTGCGCTCTCCGATCTGCCGTCCCCGATCTGCAATCTCCCTGAAGGAGCCGCATTCGCTACTTTTATGAGCTCCGGATGAGGGAGGAGCCAAAAATCGGATCAAACAGGACTGTTAGTGAAATCACACTTCCCCATTGGATCAAAGCGGTTGTAGCCACGCCCTGCCAGGCCCCAAATGCAAAAAAAATGGCTCAGTTGCTTGCTGACCCTGTCATGTGTTGGAGCTCTGAGTTTTAACATGGGGCCATAGTTTTTGGACATGCTCTCCAGCCCCGAACATGCATTGGTTTCCATTTTCAAGCGTGGGATTGTCGGGAAATCACTGCGCCACACGTAGATCCCCACAGGAGCTCCAGCGCACGTTCACACTTTGAGTTATGCCCCAAAATAACCATGTCCTCTGTGTCCTTTGAGGCCATGGTGAGAGTTTGATGACCATGTGGCAGTTTCGACGGTTGTAGAGTAGTGCGAACATGTTGTGTCATTTGTAGTGAGATAGGTTTGCAACATGGCGTTTGTAGTGAGAGAGGATTGCCACGTGGCGTTGTGGGGATGAGATTGAAGTTCCTTGTCATGAAGTGATGAATATAGGTCGTGTTTGTGTAAGTTGTTGCAGAGATTTTTATTAGTCGTAGGAAGTGGTCATGGTGAGCGTGGTATAGTTTGGTGAGCGGAATGAAGGTCTGAGGTGAAATGGCAGTTGAGAATTGGCGTGCAGTTTTGAATTGAAATGCCCGAGAGACGCGGCACTCGCAGCGCCATCTGCTTAGTTTTGATTGATCGGTGTGCATGCTTACTTGCTTGTTTCGTGTGAGAGGGAGAGGTGTAGCAAAGAGTGAAAGAAAAAGAATGGAAGAACTGCGAGATTTACAGGTTAAAGAGATATGAGATCGAACTGAAAGAGTCCCACTCAACACTTCTTTCCCCTTTACCTACTAGACACATGGAAGAGACGAACTAATATACATACTGTTGAAATAATTGCTTTGGGATCGCTGCATGTTGTGTGCCATTGCCTTGGAGGCATGCAGTTTTACAGAACCGTAACAGTATGTTAGGTAGCCGTATGCCATGGCAGCAACTCCATTGCTGCTGTATAACTGTTTGAATGAGTAGCTGATAGGCTACATGTTCCTTTTTTATTCCAATGAGTTCAACCTATGTTCCCCCTCAACCCAGTGTGACCACTCCTCATTTTCATAAATGCCAAGGTGAACCAATGAAAAAAGCCAAGAATTCACAAGGTTTCGGAAAAGCAATGATAATAGAAAACCTATACGCCAAGAATACCTATAGAAAACCAAGATGCCAAGGTGAACAACGAATAGCCAAGATCTTTTGAAAAAAGCCAAGGAGTGGTCACACTGCCTCAACCTACATTGGGTCAGAGGTTAGATGCTCGTAGATGGATGTTGGATGCGCTTCAGAAAGGTAGTGGCAGTGGGAACACAAACAAGTTTAGGTTAGTAATGATTTATTTAAGAGGCAGCTAGAGAGAGTGATTCTACGTCTGATCTGGATTTAATTCCCAATCTGGCGATAAGTGTATTGCATTATAAGTCGTTTTGCAAGCTTTGATAGATGATAAATAAAGAATGCCTTACTGGGTAGACAAAATGTTGTTGCGAAGCAGAAATTGAGTTTCGCCCAAAAAAATCTAAATTCCGTTTCTCAGAGACTTTTCCCCAGGCTGTTCCAAGGTGGTGAGTCTAGACAAACTTCGCCTTGCTGAATGACTCTGCCCCTCTTTTCCTCGCCATCCCTGGGCTTTGTATGAGAAGCGTATTTCACCATGACGACGATGCAAAACACACAGGGAATAATAAAATTAATCTTCCTTTTGATGTTTTGGATCAGTTTTTGGCAATGTAACCTCTATTTGAGGATTTTTGAATGTACGGCCTTGTATCTGTGTTCAATTTGCTGGGACAAAGCAATCCTTCTTTATTTCTAGGTTACTTTTCAGCAATGTGGATCTTGAATACAGGGAAATTATGCAGAACTAAAACATGATCTGAATGTTTGTTATAACCATGATGCCTGATCCAATTGTACTATATATAAACACACTACACTTATGATCTGCATTGTAACACTTGCCACAATAGCCTACACTGTCTGCAAGCAATAAATGTTTGCGACTTCCATCCAGTCACTATACATCGGTAAACAACAGAAACCCACAGGCACTTCTCTAATCATTCCGCCATAAACCGAGAAACACTAGCTCCCTCAGTGAGCAATCGTATTCCTCGAAGACAACGTGCCATGCCATTGTCCTGTCACTTGATCCTCTATGAGCAGAGCGAGGCAAGATAGGCTGACTTTTGTTTACAAATATTTTTGTGTATGCACATTTACTGACAGTTTTGTGATTTTTTTTTTTTACCCCCTGCAGATGAAGCAAAAAGTGGGGTTTTTCATTTGGTTCACTTCTGTCTGTCTGTCTTTCTGCCTGTCGACAAATGTTAGTTTATGATCGAGGAACAACTTTATTTCAACGTAATGTTATATTTTGAACACGAATCGGAACATGAATCAGAAAGTACAAACCTCTACTCGAGCAGAACTTTGGCTTTGAATTTGACCTGACTGCACATCTGCAGAGAGGAGTAAGGTAAATTTTTTTTCTCTGTCTGCCTGTCTGGCAGTCAAACAAACTTGAAAATCATTCCAAACAGGAAAGTTACTGTTTTTAAGAATGTCATAATGGACACAAAAACAGGCACGAAAAACTAATGTAATGTGTTAGATAGGGTGGTGTGCAAGGTTTTTATAGATCATAAGCAGAGGAAAAAAAATTCCGAATTTTTTTTTCTACAACCTTGAAAATCCTTCCTTTATTCCAATTTAATTATAAATCGGAACACTGCAGAACACAAATCGCTTTTTGGTACTTTCCAAACCCTCCGTTTAGCAGTACTTGGACCAAATATTATGGCATTTTACATCATCTCAAGCAATCATATTTTCTTTCTCAAGACTGCATGGGGGTAAGGTGTTTCTGAACTCTCTAGTTTCTTGTGCTATTGGCTTTATATTAAGTGAGAACAGTATGCAAAATTTCAACTTTCTAGCAGACTAGAAAGTATTCAACATCTATATCAGTGAGTCAGTCATTCAGTAGTCAGAAAGAACTTCATATATACAGGGTGTTGTAGTGTCATGGCCGAGGTGCAAACAGGCAGATACGAGCCGGAGGGTAACACAACTCCGCTTTATTGCCTCGAGCGAGAGGGTAGGCGTAGGATGCCCGTAACTCCGCTTTAGTACGCACTCGATGCACCCTACAGGCACACGATCTACGAGCCACTGCTAATGATACCACATGCTGCTAACTGGTGCTACAAGTCCCGAGCGGGCGAGAACAGCTATATGCATTGCAGACACGTGACTACTATCACAACTCCTCCATGCCCCCACAACGCTCTATGCCAATACGCCACATTCCTCCCTCCTAAAAGTATGATTATAAAATGACAATTATAATGACAAGCATAATTGGCAACGAATACTACGACATAAAAAAACAAAGAGGAACAAAATGACATCAACCATGTAAAATCCTCCAAGTACCACATCACTTGATCTAACCCTGGGGTGATGGTCGGGCTGAGAATCAAACCCAGATGAGATGGCACAAAAGAAAGCGTGCTTCATCTGCACAACCTGTTACAATAATGCCGTTGTTTTAATCTGGCACATAATACACTCTTCTATCCCCATCACATCATATACTGTGTTGGTGTGAGTGAGTTGAATCCCAAATGCAGTGGACTGGTGCTTGAGTACTGAGTTGCACAACGAAGCCAATGATGTTTGCAGACCATAATAACAATGACTGTGTTAAAGATATAAAGAGGGAAGTTTGGGAGCACAGTATAACTATGCAGCAGAAACGCCCCCAGGCAGCCCATGTTTGCACGCCTCCCGGCGAGGTCGAGGTGACACCCCAGGCGAACCTCCCCCGGCACCATCAAATGCCCCCGGTCGACAAGTTGGCATATCTCCCTCAGACAGGACCGAATCAGGTAAACACCCCGAGTCTGCAAGCCCCGCGGGCGCCAGCGCAGCTGACCTTGGCGAGATCAGAGGTTTGCGCTCCATGGCGCCAGGCACGTCTGACCTTGGCGAAATCAGGGGTGGGGGTGACGCTGAACAGCGAACCTGCCCCGGCTCCCCGCCATCAACTCGAACCAGGCAATTAGCCAACTCCATTACCAGCTGTCCCACACCAAAACCACGCACCAGTACCAGGTGCAACACCGCCCCTGCCACCGACCCCTTAGGTCGCAGCAAACCCAGCCGAGACTTCAATGCATGTCCATACAGACGATCAGCGTTGACTGGATGCACAGCAGTGTCGTACAACAGCAAAAACATCGTCCGTGCAGATGCAAACTTCTCTTTACGTACAGCGCGTTCCCACAGTATAATTCCAACACATGAGGTTGCAGCGAACTGCGGACTGTCATCGAAGACCGGGATCTGGAAGACCTCTTTATTCGCAACGATCGTCCGCAAGTTCTTCACATCAAAGAAAGCATTGATCCCAATCAAACACATTTTGCTCACACGCGGACTGTCGGCATTTGCTTTTATAACGCCAAGCTTAATCACTCGTGCCGCGAGAATCAAACACACAACAATTAACAAGTCATGAACCATGCTGCGAGCAAGCCTCTTGGTTGTCACGACGTTGAGGCGACTTGCATGCAGGTCCTCATCTGAACGTCGAAGAGCACACCGTCGATGGTCGCGTTCTGCGAACTTCTTGAATGCGACCGGTTCGCTCCAATCCCCCGTTGAAATCGCCTGAACGACACGGGCGTGCACTGTATCATGAGCAGACTCCACCGCGACCTGCTTGGCAGTGACCTGACCCAGTGCCAACACATCAACCCGGTTGGTTGATCCAGATGAAGGTGGACCCTCCACGCAACGCAAGCGCGAGAGCCCTTTGCAGCTGGCATGCTCCCCGTTGCTCCGGAACTGTATATCGTAGTTGCAGGAAGCAATAAATGGACACCAACATTGTATCACCGTGGGCCCTGCCACCGGGACCTCGTCCTCGGGTCCCGAGGGAGGCCCGGGCCCAAACGGAGGTACGGGGCCCGAAGGGAACACAGGCGCACCTGGAGGTACGAACTCCGCAAGAGGCACCTCCTCCCACCGACTCTCTAATCGGCTCGGCACGGGATGCCCAAGGTGAATGACTGGCGCCGTCCCGTCTAGTTGAATGCGGGCCAACCAGCTCCGACCCAAAAGGGCGGGGCCCTCCCCTCGCACCACGAACAGCGAGGGCTCGACCCGCTGACCTTGATGTGCGACCAAGATGTGTGCCCTGCCAACCGTTGGTAGCGCTTCACCGGTATACATGTGCAACGCAAGGGTAGACCTGAAAAGGCGTAGACCGGGGAGTGCATGAGCGGTGCGCTCGCTTATGATCGACACTGCCGCTCCAGTAACAACTTGAAACACGATCGGTGCACCATTCACAAAACCTTGCCCAGGCTGCAGGTCTCGACCCGGGATGTAAAAGCGTACATCATGCACAAAACATCGTACTGGCTGTAGGTCTCGCCCCGTGTCGCTGGGGTCGCCTCGTACATCGCCATCCATGACCGTTATGGTGGCCAATGACACTTGGCACACACGCCGTAGATGTCCCTGAGTGTTCAGATCATCATCCGACCGGCCGCGTTGCCACATTTGGCCACGACCCGCACCGAAGACTGTGCGTGCGGCCGTGGGCGCTTGGTACACCACGCGGACCTCTGGATCACCTGTCATGCCCTGTCCATCGAGGGTCCGGACATCCCTCAGAGTCTGTGCGACGGCCGACGCCGCTTTTGAGTTGAATGTAATGTCCTCGTCCTTTAGCCGTGGCATTGCAGAAACCATTCCCGACTCTTGCAAACCAGAAATAAAACGATCTTCGAGCCCGGCCTGCCGTTCACTCGACATGAATTTGCAGGCGACGGCGAGATGTCTCACCCGTGCGGCGAAACTCGTGATGCGCTTCCCTGGGCTCCTTGTCAGGTGATCGAACTCGTACCGCGCAAGCTGCTATGATTTTCCCGGCGCTCCGTGCGCCCGACAATCCAATGGTCCCAGCACCGACTCAAAGTCAACGCCGAGGAAAACAGGCACTCTGCACACGTCGATCCGAAACATGCTCGTCGCCAAACTGTAGTGTCGTGGCCGAGGTGCGAACGGCAGACACGAGCCGGAGGGTAACACAACTCCACTTTATTGCCTTGAGTGAGAGGGTAGGCGTAGGATGCCCGTAACTCCGCTTTAGTACGCACTCGATGCACCCTACAAGCACACGACCTACAAGCCACTGCTAATGATACCACATGCTGCTAACTGGTGCTACAAGTCCCTAGCGGACGAGAACAGCTATATGCATTGCAGACACGTGACTACTATCACAACTCCTCCACGCCCCCACAACACTCTATGCCAATACGCCACAGGTGTCCCAAAAAATATGCAACTTTTCATCTGCAAAGAGGATGGTCATAACATATATTTTTTAAAAAGATATATGGCTTGATAGAAAGCTGAAAGGTTGAAGTTTATTGTACCAATGTCAAAATTGCCACCAAAATTTAAATTTTGGTTTAGAATCATCGTTTTATTTTCGACCACATGTTCGACATAGGATCCACGTTGTCCGATCACTGCCTGCAAACGCGTTGTCATGTTCTCCATCACTTTGGGAGACGTTTCCTGAGGAATGTTCTGGATTTCTCGGTGGATGTTTTCCTTCAGCTGATCAAGAGTCTGAGGCCTAGGGTTTCCATAGATCCTGTCCTTGAGATACCCCCACAAGAAGAAGTCTGGAGGAGTAAGGTCAGGGGAATACAGTGGCCACTCAACGTCTTCGTCGAGGGAGATAAAGCGTCCCTCAAAATGGTTGAGAAAACGCCTTGTTTCCCTGGCTGTATGAGGCGGTGCCACATCCTGCTGGAACCACTGGGTTCTCATCCGGATCAGGTTGTTTCTCCTACGGGCCTGAGTACGTAGCTCAGGCAGATAGAATTCCTGAATCATTTTGCGATAGTTCCTCTTGTTTACCGGGCAAGTGCGTCCCTGGTCATCTTCAAAGAAGTATGGACCAATTATCCCATACCAACCAACCGCCACCCACATGGTGACTTTGAGAACAGATTGAGGCACCAGTTCAGTTGATGCATTACCAGGATTTTCTGTTCCCCAGTACCGAAAGTTTTGCTTGTTTACCTCCCCGGACAAGTGAGCATGGCATTCGTCCGTCATGTGAAGTTTTTTGAGGAAGTCTGCATCTTCCTCCAACTTTCCTGAGAACCAATTTGCAAAGTCTAGTCGTTTGCGTTTCTGTTGATCAGTAAGCACCGTTTCCGTTCAAATTTTTTATTGAAAGGCATGAATGTCTTGGCGAAGGATCCTCTGAATGGTGCTCTTATGAATGTTTGTCTCGGCAGAAAGTCGGCGAATCGATTTTTTTTGACTCTGAACGACCGCCTGTCTCACCATTTCGACATTTTCTTCACTACGACCTGTCCTTTTCCGACCATTGTGACCCTTGTGAAGGTCACAGATGGTTCCCACATTGGTGAACTTTGCGATGGTGCACTTTATTGTCCGAAAGTTTGGTGCATGGTGCAAGTGGATACCAAAATGTCTCGAGTACAGACGTTGCATCTGTATGACACTTTTCGTCTGGTGCCAAAGTTCAACAATTTTCATCCGTTGTTGTACCGTCAGTCTTGGCATTTTTCTGGTGCTTGCTTGGTATCACAATGAACTTCAGGGTCTCTGCAACAAGAAATGAAGCATTAGTGACAAAATTACTGCTTTTTAGGATCAAACGAAACATTTTAAAAGTTGTATATTTTTTTGGGACACCCTATACATTTATTATTATTTTTCTTTCTTTCTTTGCCAATCAACCCCCCCCCCCAATCCCACGCTCCCCTCCCCTACCTCACACCTTCCTTCCATTCCCTTCTCTCAAGGGATTTTTTTGTTCCTCCTTCCATCTATAATATTATTCGTTCATTCCCCCAAAGATGTTCTTCCCAGTAAACTGTCCATGGTATGATCGTCTGAGGTCCGTTGGGAGGAATTCAACAGCAAGAGGCAAATTTTCCTCTTAAATAATTCACTTCAAGTCCAGAGATTATAATGTTACTTTACGGTTTGATCAATCTCTTCCTTCATGGTCGCACAGTTCGTAGTTCTCATCTTCCAGATCTATGCCTGACCCAACTTTTGTAAAGCTGGCAGCGGGGGAGTGGGGATCCAAGATTGAATATATACTGATGAATTAGAGCCACAGTAGTCAGTTTAATACCACTGCTACTTTGCAGATTGGAATTAAAGCAAAGCGAAAAATGAAAATCTTCCGTTGAAATGTAACGATGTAAGTGATTCGGAGTTCCAAAGTTTTCACTTTGTAAGAGCAGCATTTACTTTGCAAACACTTTATAATTTTCAGTACTCTCCCTTTCTTCATTCCCATTCCTATTCTATAGTCTGCTTATTAACCCAATGATATGGCTGTGATGTACCAGTGCATCAAGGAACAGTGTGCTAATTGGTACTAAAACAGAAAGTTTGGAACACTTTCAGAATTAAAATCAACACATTTCCACTGATCTCATGACGGTCAGTGTGTGTGTGTGTGTGTGTGTGTGTGTGTGTGTGTGTGTGTGTGTGTGTGTGTGTGTGTGTGTGTGTGTGTGTGTATGCTTCTATTTGTGTTCTCCATGTGCATTTGTACCCCCAGATTAAATAAAAGCATACACACAACATGCCATGATACATAGTGGTCCATTGGGTGTACACGTGTATTAGGAGGGTATTGGGATGCAGAATTATTGTGAACAGAGCAGAGCGAGTGTAGAACACAACAGTATATTTTTATATTTTATTGTACAGTCCAAACATAAATTAGATGAATGTTTAAGAACAAATTTACTATTTACATCTGTAATTTCCTGTTACATTTACTTTATAGTGACTGTGCAAATAACTCCCAAAAGACTATATTCCATGAACTCGTCTTCTAGGGCCATGCACTCGTCTCATCATATCCCGAATGACTCCTCGGAATATAACTGTATGCATATTATCCAGTATGATATATTGACGTTGGTACATTATATATTGATACCGATCTGTCATAGGAGGTAAAAAGGGGAGTAGATTGGAATAGCTATTTCAGAGTACAGGGTGACCACAAAAAGTGGTACCCATGCAATTTAAAAATAAACCTTCTTTCTTTTTATTTACAACTAGCAGAGGTACCCGCACCTTGTGTGGAGGGAATTTAGAGTTTAGAAAAAGAGAGCCAGGTATGAAGTATAATTCTAATTCAGTCATCACATATAATTTAGCAGGCAATATAATAATAATAATAATAATAATAATAATAACAAGTCTGGAGACTGCGATGGTTCACGAGCGGTTTGCCTTTTTTATTTTTTGACCTTCAAGGGGACGCCACGGGCAAACTGGCGGGAATTGGGAAAAACGTAAATGATGAAAGTTGTAGTAATCGAAGAGCACTACAAATCGACCACGAATTGCGAAATCCTAAACGTAGTTCGCCTTTTTTTTATGGTGGGAATTGGGAAAAATGTAAATGATGAAAGTTGTAGTACTTGAAGAGCACTACTTGCATACCAACTTTCATTAGAAACAGTGGAAAACGCGAGGAGCTCGATGCCCAATTTTTGATTTTTTGACATTTTCTAAGTTTGTGACCTTGTGACCTTGGGACGAAAATGAAAAATCGAGCTCCGTGGGGCTATGCAGGTGCCATTGGGCTAACCAAACACCGAAACCCCTGCCAGATTCGACAAACCCCTGATGTGGATTTTTTTAAACCCACCTTGTTGTGATCGTTGTCCTCCTGAAGGATTCTAACTGGCCGATTGTGGAATCCTATTTCACTTCAGACAGAGTTTAACGTTTGTCCGATTTGATTATAAAATCCTACAAAAACCCTATCGACACTGATAAAACTGATGTCCACACAAGTCCTTCCTTGTGAAACAATTTATTTTCTAATTATACACCATACACTTCTCACCCTTGTACAATGAACTCAAGAATCCCCATTTGTTGCAATATTATTTGGTTCTATTTCATTTATTCTTACTTTAGTTAACAGTTAGACCAAGCCGATTCAATTCACTTCTACATTACATCAGAGAGTTTTATTCTAACTTGGTACTTGGTCAGTTCCAAGGAGTACAAGCCACTGAGAAACTATACTTCCTCACGTGCTTGCACTGAGAACAATGTGCCTTTCAAAACATTTTATACTTCCATGAGAGAGAGGTTGGGGGATATTCACCCAGACTGTAGATGTGTCCTTTAGACGAAAAGCCACTTCGTACATTTTCTAAGCAAAGGTTCATTTATCAGCGCGGTCACTCTGCTCCAGAACAACACATTTCTTATCATTTAGGGCAAAAGTCTTTTGGCCAGAAATGACAGCCATATCAACTTGCAGCATAAAAGTTACATTTCTGAAACTCCATTTGTTGCAATTTAACATACATTAATATAAATTTTTCCCCCACACCCCCTTGGAGAAGATGCAACTTGAAACTGGCTACCCCCTAAAAACACGTTTTTTGGGCGTGGCTCCGCCCATAATGGGCACAGCACGCCCATTCTCAGGAAAACACAACTAGATCATGATATAAACCACCCACCAAAATTTTATCAGGGTCGGATCAAAACCCACGGAGCTATGCTCGGGACAGACAGACAGACAGACACACACCCATAACGAATATAGTGGTCACTTACTGACTCGTGAACCAATAATAATGTAACGATTCATACAATATGTACAAAATTTAATATAAAATAGCAGGCAAAACAGGCAATAATATGACACAACTTGAAGGGCTTCTTGGTAGAGTGCATACCTCTGTCATGCAATGCCTGATCCACGAGAACATATCGGGTCCATTACATTTTTCAAATATCATGCTGTACAGTACTACAAGTACTACATCAAGCCAGTACTACATCGTTTTTGGTCCAATCTCTCAGTGGTGAAGAATCACTTTAAAAGTTATCAGATGCGGATCCGGATTCGGATCTTCACTGAAATTGAATCAATTCTTACTTGTCGCAAACCCAATCTGTCCACTAAGTTTGGTCTGAATCCATCCACAACTTTTTGAGATATCCTGCACACAATCAAACAAACAGACAGAAATGGGTGAAAACATAACCTCCTTCACCTTCGGTGACGGAGGTAATTAGGCAATACTACACAATAATGACGACTGCAGTGCCTCTGGATAGACAACATTTTGAATCTGGTCGTTGGGTGCCAGAATTCTGAGCTTGGTGATATCGGTAAGAAGATAATTTGTAATATTGCCTATTACTGGGAGGCACGAAATGATATATATATATATATATATATATATATATATATATATATATATATATATATATATATATATATATATATATTTATGTAGAGACAATTGGGGTCTTCCCCCTCACCCTGAATCCCCTACCCTATAGGTTTGAAAATGTTTTTTTGCATCTCCATTTGCCAAGAGGATTCAAACGGTAATGTTGCAGTTCTGTGAAGCCGGCACTCCCTCAAGGATAAGGCACACAACATATAGCGGACCCAAGACAGTTATTTCATTAGATTCCATTTTAGATAGCCCTTCCCTCATGTCTAGTGGGTATATGGGACAAAATGCATTGCAAGAGCTTTTTGGCAGGTCTTATTCTTTATTCTTTTATCTATTTTATTTTACTTTACTTTGTACACATGACCACCTCAAGCCAGCATGCACACAGGCAGCTCATTAGCCTACGCGTGCCATTTCCCATTTAAGCCTCACATCATTCTTCAATAACACATCACTTCAGACCTTTGCCGTACTCGGAACCCAACACTGCAACATTCCTACAACCACCACAACGCCTTCGCCAAATTCCCCACAACATCAAACCACAACCCAAACTTGCTTAAATCACTATCAATGCCACAATCCTGACCACAACCGTCTCAATCATTAACTCGCTGCCACAACCATAGCTCACTGCTACAATGCCACAACTGCCTCCATCCAAAACTTGCCTACACTCACCGCTATGAACTCCACAACCACGACCTCTCAACCACCATTCCAAAGCTCACCACTGCACTCACCACTGCTACTGATGACCACCACCATCTTTCTGGACCAGTGAGAATGTGGAGATGCGCTCATGGACGGGGTGCACGATCGGGTACCTCGTTCTTTGTTAAATCTCGGAGCTTCTTCATGTGGCGAGGTGCAGATCAACTGGGGGGGGATTTCTGGTGCTGAATCCTCACCTGGGCAGGGCCAATGCTGGGGTGAGCGTACGCACGCCAATGGCGACGCGCGGATACAATCACGGCCTGCCTGTTCCGCCTCCAGGGATCTGCCCTCGCAGGATCATTATAAATGAACCGAGCTCCACACGCTTGCTATCCTCGTTTGGCTCTTCGTCTGGTCCTGCCCCTCTTCTTCTTCTCTGACCTACCCACTTCTCCTCACTCTTGCCTGCCCTGCTAGCATCTGGCCCACCTGCTTCTCTTGTTTCTGGTCCACCTTCTGTTCTTGGGGGACATGGAGCGGAGTGTTGGACAAGCAGGAAAATCAGACCAGCACTGCCTTAGCTCATAAACAATTACATTAACAGATTTCTCGATGCTCACATCAAGCGGATCCTCTCACACATTCTTTCTCTTGTTTCCGAAAAAACCTCGACACATCCACCTCATCTGCCAATGATTTTGCACCTCCTCACTCACGCACAATAGACACCCCCAGTTTTCTTACCTCCTCCCCCCCCCCTCTTAAGCAACTGGGTTGTGTTGGTCTGTGGACTGCGCCAGGTACAAAGAGGTTATTCACACCTCATACTTTCTCACATATTTCTTGCTGTTCTAATTTCCTCAGGTGTGTGTCTGATAGCACCTGTCGTGTTCGTGTAAAGTTAAGATTGTAGAAGTTTAGATTGGAATAGCTCTGCCCTGTGTCTTTATGTTGTAAATACTTGCATTTCTTTTGCCACACCTCATCAATCCTTGCTTTCCCCTGCTGTACATATTGCTTTTGTTATAAAACCTTCTATTGTTGTCCCACATGACCTTTCTTTACTTAATAAATAAATTGCTTACGTTATAAATGTACCCAGCTTGTTCTGTCTTTTCCTCCATTGGTCCAGTGTAGTCCGCATGTTAGTCCAGCCGGAAAGTTCTACCCCACCGATTTGGCTCTTATTAGCCAGTGCATACTTGGCAGCTCCACTTGGCTGCACCGAATATGATAAGTTCCACACAAGTATACATTGAGATCATGAAACTTGCTTGGTATGGTCAATCCACTGGAAACGGTATCACGCGAAGTAGTGTAACCTTGCCAAGGTTTGCAGTACCAATCGGCGTTCGTGGTTACCCAGCAACACACCGGCGCGTGGAGTTTATCTGTGCCCAGCGGCCTCAGGACCGGGCGTTCGGGAGGGACCCGAGTGTTTCTCCTCATGGCAAGCCTCGAACCCCAGATCCACAGCAGCAGGCAATATGATGGGGTTACTACTGATGGGGCTGATTCTACAATGGGCAGACAGAAGACAGACAGACAGAAAATATAACATATATATATATATATATATATATATATATATATGTCTATATGTATATATGTCTATATGTATATATGTCTATATGTATATATGTCTATATGTATATATGTATATATGTATATATGTATATATGTATATATATGTATGTACATATATATATATATATATATATATATATATATATATATATATATATATATATATATATATACATACATATATACACCGGGTGTAGTGGCGTGCGCCTGTAATCCGGCTACTCGGAGGCTTGGGTTGGAGGATCGCTTGAGGACGGGAGCTCTGCGCTGGGCCACGGTATGAGAGGGTGTAGGGCATCCCGGAATCATGGCAAAATTCAATCCTTATCCCTGTGTCGTAAGAGGCGACCAGGGTTGCGTCAGGAAGGGCATCCGGTGTAAAACCTATACCAAATCAGAATGCCGATCATAACGGATGATCCGCTATGGCGACCCTTAACGGGAGCAGCCGAAAGACGAACAACAGCATGTGTATATATATATATATATATATATATATATATATATATATATATATATATATATATATATATATATATATATATATATATATATATATATATATATATATATATATATATATATATACTAGGTGAATGCACCCGGTGCTGCCCGGGTTCTTTTTGAATGAATTTAATCTTCTATACATATGTCTGACGCGAGCACAGTATCAGTTCCCAATTGGGCCATGGCAGTCATAGGCTAAGGGGGTTTTGTGAGGGGTTAACACACCCCCTTCCCCCCCCCCCAGCCGAGGGGCCTTGCCACATAGCCTATAACCTTCCCGGGGCCCATCCCGACATTTTTTGTTTCAGTGCTTAGCTCCTATCTTTCACCTTTCAAGAGATTAGCGCGTACAGACAAACAAACAAACAGACAAACAAAAACTTTAAATCATATGTTAGATATATTGTATATGGCGTTGGCCCCATGTCATTCGGCTGAACTTGAAAAATTAATGTTACGAAATCAGGTGATGACGTCATAATTCGGAAACCAGAAGTCGGAAGTACAATTCTTTTACATCGGGACACTCCCGGGTACATGTTCTGTCAGCATGTGAAGTTTGGTGAGGATCAGTCCAGTACTTTTCACATGCATAGGTCACAGACAAACACACAAACAGACAAACAGACACACTTTCAACTATATATATATATATATATATATATATATATATATATATATATATATATATATATATATATATATATATATATATATATATATATATATATATATATATATATATATATATACTTGCAAAGGTACCTGGCATTGCCGAGCATCACCGGATCCTTCTTCCAACCCCTCGCCTGCCTCCTCCCACCCACTCCTACCACTGGATTCCCACCCACCCCTCCTTCCGGATTCCCACCCACCCCTTCCACTCCCACCCCTCACCTCCTCCCACCCCTCTCTCTCCAGATTCCCACCCCACTCTTTTCCCTCCCTCTTCCCACCCTCCCCTTCCTCTTCCTCCTCTCACTCCTTCCTCTGAACTCCCACCCCTCCCCTTCCCCATCCTTCCTCCCACCCTATACCTTCCCTTTCCTTCCCTCATCCTACTCCTTCCCCCTTCCACCCCACCCCTCCAGACTCCCACCCCATCTCTTCCCTCCCTCCTCGCACCTCCTCCTACCCCCTCCTACCCCATCCATCCCCCTCCCTCCTCCCACCTCCTCCTACCCCACCCCCTTCCCCTCCCTCCTCCCACCCCACCCTTCCGCTCCCATTTCCATTCTTCCCCTCCCTCTTCCATCCTTCCCTTCCTTCCTCCCCCAAAGGAATTTTGGTAGGGTGTATATTAAATTGTATATTTACATAACTTCTCAAAAAAGAAGTAAAGAATATCTCTTGGAAATTTCCCCAGTGGCCTCCCTCATAATTAATTATGTACGGAGACATTTCACTCCACCAATCTGATTTTTGTTGCCTCTAATATTTATTCACTTCACAGAATATGTGAATTTTGAATAAGTGATACAAGGACTTTTGGAGATGGGGGGAGCGGGGGGGGGGGGTTGAACATCCTTCAGTTTCATAGGCAGGCCGATTCATCATCATTTGCCAGTGGATGTAAAACTGGACGTCCCGTCTGCCAGCATTATGACAGGATTTAATGAAATGGGGTACATAATACATTCAGACATGTTCAAATAGCACGTACCATTTGTAATGAGATTATAACATGGGCTTCCATTGAGGGATGGGACTCGTACTGCGGCTCACACCCTGTATACTCTCATGGAATTGGAACTCTCCGAGGCGGTAATAAAGGCACTTTATGAAATAAAGTTGTTTTCAATAATGCCACATTTTAGGCTAGCCATCCGCAGACATAGCCCTGCATTGTGACGGTGACATAACAGCATTCGGCTTTGGTTGGAGAATGGGTAAACAGCATCATTTCTCCTGACCGCATTCAATTAATGACTCCAGGTGTGGGTAGTGAAGTGAGAGATCATGTTCTGTGTGGCAGGCAGGGCTTATTGCTCCCAGGATGTGCAGCAAGCGCTGTATGGGACACAATTCTGGCACTCGCACCACTCACAGTTTGGAGTCATATATTGATTGATATATGTGTATACACCAGGATGCTAAAATTTGTGGGGGATATGTTCTGGGAAAATCCTGCGAATGTTGAAACCATGAATGTGGGGGCATTGTTTCAATGGGAAACAGGGGTATAGGTTCCGGGAATTTCCCGACCCATGAAAAATCTGCAAATTTCGGGGAAAATCTCACAAAAATGCAGGAAAATGCTGTGGAAATAGACTAAAATCCGCTAATATCGGGATAAAATCCACGAATATAGGGATAAAATCCGCGAGTGTCGGGATAAAATCCACGAATATCGGGATAGAATCCGTGAATATCAGGATAAAATCCGCGAGTGTCGGGATAAAATCCGCGAATATCGGGATAAAATCCGCGAATATCGGGATAAAATCCGCAAATATCGGGATAAAATCTGCGAGTGTCGGGATAAAATCCGCGAATATCGGGATAGAATCCGAGAATATCGGGATAAAATCCGCGAGTGTCGGGATAAAATCCGCGAATATCGGGCTAAAATCCGCGAATATCGGGCTAAAATCCGTGAATATCGGGATAAAATCCGCGAGTGTCGGGATAAAATCCGCGAATATCGGGATAAAATCCGCGAATATCGGGATAAAATCCGCGAATATCAGGATAAAATCTGTGAGTGTCGGGGTAAAATCCGTGAATATTGGGTTAAAATCCGCGAGTGTCGGGTAATGTTTTCGACCACGAATGCATGATTACAGTTTCAATAAAGATGCTTACAAATAAAAAACATGACAACACCAGGTACCATTTCCAATTTATTGAAGATGCATTTTAAAGTCCCTAAATCATACCGCATTATAAACCATACCGCACAATCATAGTGCATAAACAACAACAACATCATGTACCATTTCAATTTTTTATTAAACACAGCACATGTAACTTTGCAAAATGAAGATGATGATGATGATGATGATGATGATGATGATGATGATGATGATGATGAGTATGAAAAAGAAAAATGAAAAGCCATAGAATGGCTCATCTTGAGACGATCCAACTGTGAAACTATGTTTATCCCGTGAAGCTGCAACACAGTACGTACAGGAAGCAGGTCATGTTTGCGGATCATGGAAGACATGTTTTTGTGTATGTACAGTATTGTACTGTATGTACGTACATCCAGCTGCTTTGTGCATGGCTCGTGGAAGATATATGTTTTAGAACTGTGTTATACTCATGGCTCATGAAAAAATAAAACACCGCGAATACACGGGGGAAATTTCCCGCGATTGTCGGAGCATGTTGCAAATTATTAACAATATGAATACGCAGAAGCCACGAATGTTGTAATCGCAAATTTTGGGGTCTGGGTTGGGGTCTGGGTCTGGAGGCCGCCGTGCAGAGATAACTCCGTCCACCAGCAGGTTGCTGGGCAACACCAGACCCCGATTGGCATGGCAAATCCGGGGCAGGGTTACACAACTTTGTGTGATACCTTATCTGTGGACGGCTGGTTAATTGGGTCACGTGCCCTCAGTGCACACTTTGATTACTGTCACTTGTGGAAATTGCCACACATTCTGAGGGAACTTTCAATGAAGCCCCCACCCTTCCCTTTATGCACCCAAAGCCATGACGAGAGCCCCAGCCCCCTCCCCGCAGGCGCAAAACACCCACTCATACTGTTCTGCACTGTATCACCCCTGCAACAAGTGCCGCACCTCACAGGCCACGATGAGCACCAAGCGCCATGAACATGCATGTGAAATGCAACATGAACATGCACATGAGAACACCCGATGGGTAAACGACCACAGACAGGTCGAACGTGCCCAATCAAGTAATGTGCGAATGGAGGGAACATGGAGAGGAATTCCATCGGACTAAGGGATGACCGAATGGCCACGGGGCTGATGGCAAGACTGATGGGGTAAAGGAGGGAAGATTGAAAGGAGCAGAGATTGAAAAGAAAGATAGTGGAAAGGAACAAAGATTGAAAGTAGCAGAGGGATTGAACAGAATGATGGTGTAAACTGTAAAGGAAGAAACATTTAAAGTATATAGTGGGGGAGGGGGGAGACATTACACTGGAAAGATACAGTCTAGCCAACGCATGCCCCCCCCCCCAAACTTCCCTTTGACAAGGGACCAAGAACAATCTATACAAAGACTAATGAAATAACTGATCCTCAGGTCACCTACATGCCCATGTATGCTCTCCCTCTGGGGTAAGTTTTCCAAAACCATAACAATATACATACATACATACATACATACATACATACATACATACACTGTACACACAGTACACACACACACACACACACACACACACACACACACACACACACACACACACACACACACACACACACACACACACACACCCTCTCTGCAGTGACATCATTTCATCACAGCTCTTTTCTTTGTATGCACTAAATGTGAGCAGACAGGAGGAATTTTGTTGCCTACTGATGTGGATTTTTCACCCACCCCATTGTGATCGTTGAAGGATTTTTCCTGGCCGATTGTGGAATCCTATTTAACTTCAGGCAGAGTTTAACGTTTGTCCGATTTGGTTATAAAATCCTGCATAAAACCCACTGACACTGATAACCGATGTCCACACAAGTCCTTTCTTTGTGAAACAATTTATTATTCTAATTATCCACCATACACTTCTCACCCTCGTACAATGAACTTAAGAATCCCCATTTGTTGCAATATTATTTGGTTCTATTTCATTTATTCTTACTTTTAGTTAACAGTTAAACCAACCCGATTCAATTCATTTCCACATTACATCAGAGAGTTGTATTCTAACTTGGTACTTGGTCAGTTCCAAGGAGTACAAGCCACTGAGATTCTAATACTTCCTCAGGCACTTGCACTGAAACAATTTTACATTTCAAAGCATTTTATACTCTCATGGGAGAGTGGTGGGGGCTTTCAACCCAGATTGCAGACGTGTCCTTTTAGGCGAGAAGCCACTACGTACATTTTGAGGAAAAAGTATGCTGTTATCAGCTCAGGTCACACCGCTCCAGACCAAGACATTTATCAACATTTAGGGCAAAAGTCTCTTGGCCAGAAAGGACAGCCAATTCAACTTGTAGCATAAAACTTACATTTCTAAAACTCCATTTGTTACAATTCAGAATACATTAATAGAAATTTTTCCCCCACGCTACCTACGGAGTGTACCTGAAAATATAGAAAATAAGAGGTATTACTTTTGTACTGACCCTCGTGCTTAATTAATTCACAAAATTGTATGAATTGCTTGTGTATATGTTATACAAGGCAGACGCTGTACGAGTAGTGTATTGGCAGACATATAATTTGGATATACTGTTGGACCCCGCTATTCTCGGGGGATACCTTCCTGGAAAATGCCACAAATAGTGGATCCGTGAATAGCGGGACATTGTTTCAATGGAAAAAGGGAGGATATGTTTCTGGTGGTTCATGATTCATGAGGGAAAAATAAAAAATCCCGTGAAAAACTGCGAAAGCACCTGCAAACACATGAAAAAACCGTGAGAACGGAGAAAAAAAAAATCACATGAACATGCTCACGAAAAAACACAAGTATGCCTGTCAAAAACGACGGATAATGCAAAAAACCCCACAAATATGTGAAGCACAGGGCCGCGAATGTCAAAGCAGGTCGTAGTTTATAAACCACAAATACGCGGGGGCCGTGAATAGCGAATGCGCAAATAGCAGGGTCCGACAGTACTGATCTTTCTTCCTGAACTCTAATGTTACAGTGCTGTGATCCCTTTGTGGATATTAATAGCAAACAAAAGATACATCAATCTTTGTTGTGTTTTTATGTGTCAATGTTTTAACAGCAATCACAACAATAGTAGTTGTTGGATTATTGTGCGGTTGGTGTTTACACATCTAAACAAGAAAATACATAAAAGGAAAGTTATCTGAGTGAGTGAAGCCCAAATTTCATCCACGGCAAGTTGGACGTGACGAAAAATTTGTTGGTTGGAATCGAAAGTGTGGTTTTATTATTTGTTTTTATTAGATGTGATGGGAAGTAAAGTGATATCGCGTGCAGAATCCTGGAGGGTGGTGAAGTGACCTTCAGTGAGGGAAAGCTCATGACATCACACAGCCAAGCCAATTGACGAGAGTGACACCTTGCATATCGGCCATCAGCCTGTGTGTCAATCCTTGCGAGTGGAATGGAAGCAAAACATTGCTTTTTAAAAATTGATCGTACTTGCCATATCCAAGACTCGTTTTGACGATACTAAAACAGTTTTGCGGGTTTTCAGAAACAAAGTGAGCTAAACCTGTGAAATGTGGGTCACTTGCCACGTATGATATTTGCACATCACACTTGATTTTGTGCCATACCACCTACAGGCAAGCATTCAAATACAGGCAAGTGGCAACTAGAGTGGAGACATCAAAAGCATCATTCAGAGTAATTGTTGAAGAGCATTGTTGAGTAACTGGTGTTCCTTTAAGTTGACAAAGCTACAGATTCCAACTCAATCACGTCAAACTTAACAATAAAAAGGCAAATAAAATTTATCTTTCAATGGAAACTAATGATTTTTTCCCCACTCCCAACATGTAGCAAATGTGGTCAATGGATGCTTGGAGTGCACCTGAGAGCATCTAAAATCCCAAAGCTTCTGGGGCCCTTAAGCGGGCCCCGGAAGCTTTGGGATTTTCGATGCCACATGCTTTGTGGCTTTGTGCTCGCATCATCTAGGAGTGTATTACCTATTCCCTTGATTTATGGACCATCCCCTTTCAAAAAATTATCGATCCATCCCAGAGTCTGGGTGGTTTGCCATTGCCTTGCCAGCATTATTTACCTATGCTCCATCCTATTAAATGCTGAGCATCAAGCAAGGAAGCAGCACATACCATTTGTTTTTTTAAAATCTTTGGTATGACTCAGCCAAGGTTTGAACCATTCACCTCCCAGACTCAGAATGGACACTCGAACCATTACACAAACAACGAGTCTGGTATACATACAATAACTAACCATCTTCAATTTTTGGGGGGCCAGCTAGGGCCGGGAAGCATGAGCACATTCAGGTGTTTCGGACCACTACCCCCTTCAAGCGAACTGATCTTGCCTCCTTGACGCTTCTGTCGAGAGTAAACTCGTTCACTGTTGTGAAGAGTGGAATCCAAATGCCAATGACCATTGCTGCATTGATAATTATCTAATGACCAACAGGCAGTAACTACCATATAAAAACCTGTGGCCAACACAATGGGTTCAGAAGTAAACCAGGTAATTAACCATTAAAATAAATCCACAATTTCTTCGGCTTATAGTTGGTTGATGCTGTCGACACTGCTCGCTCCTGCCCCCTATGGAGCAATACTGCTCGCTCCTGCCCACTATGGGGGCAATACTGCTCGCTCCTGCCCCCTATGGAGCAATACTGCTCGCTCCTGCCCACTATGGGGGCAATACTGCTCGCTCCTGCCCCCTATGGAGCAATACTGCTCGCTCCTGCCTCCTATGGAGCAATACTGCTCGCTCCTGCCTCCTATGGAGCAATACTGCTCGCTCCTGCCCCCTATGGAGCAATACTGCTCGCTCCTGCCCCCTATGGAGCAATACTGCTCGCTCCTGCCCCCTATGGAGCAATACTGCTCGCTCCTGCCCACTATGGGGGCAATACTGCTCGCTCCTGCCCCCTATGGAGCAATACTGCTCGCTCCTGCCTCCTATGGAGCAATACTGCTCGCTCCTGCCTCCTATGGAGCAATACTGCTCGCTCCTGCCCCCTATGGAGCAATACTGCTCGCTCCTGCCCCCTATGGAGCAATACTGCTCGCTCCTGCCCCTTATGGAGCAATACTGCTCGCTCCTGCCCCCTATGGAGCAATACTGCTCGCTCCTGCCCCCTATGGGGGCAATACTGCTCGCTCCTGCCCCCTATGGGGCAATAGTAGCATTGCATACATGAGTTCCCTTATCAGCGATTATGAGGATCAAAAATCCAGGGAAAGTATCACACTATAAACATGTTTAGGGTGACTTGGTGTTCTTTCATCAACACGATTTTTTATTAAGATTTTTTTTGTTTTGCCTTGGAATGATACAAGTGTGAGTTCGATTTTGTGATTGTGGACAGGCATGTAGTTTTTGGGAATGTGAACTTCTCTGTTTTGCAGCGTAGCATTACAAGTATCTAGGTAAATGTTTTTTCAAGCAATGACATCCGAAAAATAAAATTGAAGCTTTACAAATTACACCGACACTAAAAAATATCTTGCTCTGCCATTCATGTGGAATGTTCAAAATAAAACCATGAGACATTATGGGACAAGGCATGGGGTGGTGATGTAATGCAGACAATAACTAGAATGGCACTCAGTAGATACCTCTACCAGGCTGAACAGTTTTATGTTTCCTATCCACTGATAGTCCGGATCTGGATCTGGACCTGAACCAAAATTGAATCAACTTGTTCCCATCAAACCCCCAATCTTTCCACCAAAGTTTGTCCAAATCTGTCCACAACTTTTTGATATATCATGCTATATATCGTTTTTGGCCCTATCTCTCAATGGTGAAGAATCACTTAAAAAATATAGTATCTGGATCCAGATCTGGATCTTCACCAACATCGAATCATTTCATCATTGTCACACACCCAACCTGCCCACCATTGTCACACAACCGGATGAGATATCCTCGTCACAGACAGGCAAACAAACACACAGACAAGCCGGTAGGCGGCCATGGGTCGCCGAACATCCGATGACCTTTGACCCCTTATCTGAGTTAATCTAGTACTAAGTACTTACGAAATTGCAATCGAATCGTTTAACCCGTGTATGAGCAAGGGGGCATTGAATGGTCATTTTGCCCCAACAATGAACTCATTGACCTTTGACCCCTGACCTAGCTGAGATAGGTCAATATGTCCTGAAGCAAAGTTGTAGTACCCATTGAGTACTATGTACCTATGAACTTTCATTCGTATCGGTTAATCCGTGAAGGAGCAAGTGTGCCTTGAATGGTAATTTCGCCTGAAAAATGCACTTATTGACCTTTGACCCCTGACCTACTCGAGATAGGTCATTATGTAAATAAGCAAAGTTATAGGACTCATTACGGTCTATAAGCATGTAAAGATTCATTTGATTCGGTTCAACCGTCTTGGAGCTAGTGTACTTTGAATTTTCAGCGGGAATGCTCAATGGCCCCCGGACACCCAAGTTGAGAGGGTTACCATTTGGAAACTATAAAATATAGAAAAAATGGATGTCATATAGCATAGAGAATCACCTTAAGATTATGCATACCAAATCTCATCGAGTTTCATCTACTGATAACTACTCGGTATCAATTTGAATGAAAAGTACCGAAAATGCGGTTTGATATCGGAAATCCCCAAAGTTCGAGGGGGTGCTGTGGGTGAACAAAGATATAATTCGAAAATCCGGCTTGATCGTTTGTGCACAATGCATTCCAGATGATTAGTGTGAATTTTCATGACCATCTAACCATAACCCTAGGAGGAGTAGCATTTGGTGCGAAGGCAGGCACCTCCAGCTCTCGCATATTATCGATTTTTGCCCTTTGACCCCTGACCTAAGCAATATCGGTCAATATGTCCTGAGGCAAAGTTGTAGTACTCATTGTGTGCTATGAATCTGCAAAGTTTCATTCGGATCGATGCACTCACCTGATCTCTAGGGGGCCTTCAATTTTCGCCAATTTTCGGGCATACCCCATTTGTAGGGGGCGCTGCGGGTAAACTATTCCATATATCACAAAAACTGGAATTTATTTGGTAGAGCATCACCTGTAGATGATGCATGCCAAATTTCATAAACCTATGTGGGATAATGGCTTTCGGAATTGATTTCGCGTGAATGGTACCGATTTTGAAGGTTTTTCGGCTGTTGCTAGGGAACCAAAGCATCCCTAGCAACCATCACAATTTCCAAAGCACAAGGTCATAAGATGTACCAACCACCCAAGTTTGGTTAAAATCGGCCCACTTTTACTACTAATTATGCTGATGACAAACGAACAAACATCCAAACAAGCAGTCATAGACTGGTACTTACGAAATCGTCAACTTGACCTCTGACCTTGTCCAATAAAAGCTGTCTCTAGAGAAAGTAGCGACGCAAACCAGAAGTTTCTACGATGATTCTGTACCAAACCATCAAAAATCGAATGTTTGACCTCACTGTGACCTTGACCTTTGACCGATTTTGACCAAAATCTAATCAGCTCTAGCCATCACCCTCCTGAATCATGTGGTGTAATTTGACATTGGTAGCTTCTCGGTTCTCGAGTTATTGTGCCTACAAACAAACACACACACAAACACACACACACACACACACACACACACACACACACACACACACACACACACACACAAACAGAGGACGGAAGTCATCAATATACTTACGAAATCTTTAGATTATCTTAGATTGATTATCTAAGATGCTCTACCAAATATTAGATTATTATTAGATTAAAGATTGATAATCTTTAGATTATCTCTATGGGTTTAGAATCTTTAGAAATCTTTAGATTTCGTAAGTACAAAACAGACAATTACTGACAATAAGGGTCACCTATTTTGATGACCCAACAGATAGGGGTGGAAACATAACTTCCATCCTCCTTTGGTGGCGGAAGTAATAAGGGTGAGTTTGTCTATAAACGTGAGAATCAACACAAGGATTAAGTTTTGGGGTGTGATCAAGGTGTGTGTCATGGTGT
This sequence comes from Eptatretus burgeri, assembly GCF_056783735.1. Taxonomy (NCBI): domain Eukaryota; kingdom Metazoa; phylum Chordata; class Myxini; order Myxiniformes; family Myxinidae; genus Eptatretus; species Eptatretus burgeri. The sequence continues at coordinate 44,391,449 of NC_140970.1, read as the reverse complement.
TACACTCAGTTTCTAGATATAACATGGACTAACAATGTAACCTGCTGTGGCTTACTTACAAGAACATCGTAAATTTGAAAGTTCTTGGAATTATTAATATTAGGTGTTTCTTTGTCTCCAGGCAGCAGAAAGGCTCAAGGCTGAAACATGCTCTATATTTGGCTTGCCTCCTCCGAAGATCGCTCCTCCACCATTACCTCCTCCACCAGTTATACCTCCTCCATTTCCTCCACACCCAGTCCTGCCATCTTTTCCAGCACCTCCTGCACTCCCACCACCTGTACCACCACTTCCTCCCCCACCACTTTTGCCTCCACCACCCCTCCCTCCACCACCTCCAACTTCGACCTCTGCCAAACTACCATTGGCACAATTGGAAGAGGCCATCACACCTAATGGAGATAACTGTTATGAATCCAGAGGTGGGTATTCGCCTGATCTCTCCCAAAATCCATTTTCGCAGTCCATTTTTCTTCGTGTTTTCGACCTCTTCATAACTTATATTCCTATCCATTGTGTCTATCTCCAATTTATTGCCACCTTTTTTTCTACATTGTCTGAGGCTCATAAAGGAGTGAGCATATCACATGAAAGATAAGGGCATTATAAGATGATGTACAAATCTGGACACTACAAGATGGTACTTGGACCTGGGATGAACCAGCATTGTGAGATAAGAGATGAGATGCATGCGCCAATCAGGTTAAGCTTTATATTAAAGATCTCACATGTTGCATCCTCATTTCCATCTCCATCATCATTTTCCCTGCGATTATCATCGTCTCCATTTCTGTCGTTTTCAAAAAATTGTTTTGTTCTGTTCCACAGATGTGATCAATTACTGTACTGTATGCTCGTATTAATTATACAATTTGTACGCTCAGACCAGTCAATAATATTGTTGTGAGCAAAATTTTCATTTTACCTCTTTTTAGAAAAGATGACCGAATGTGATGCTGCTGTGAAGAAATGTTCTAAGGAATTTAAATAAAGACGTTTTTAACAGTTAGCAAATGTGGAGTCTGAAGTTTTTATTGGACAAACGTTCCTTGTGAGCAACAATGTTCAGGGGGCATTTAATTTTTTTATTTTATCTTTTCACTGGTGGGTGTGTATCAACTTTATGCACGTGTAGCAGCACATATGCATTGTTACATGTCTAACATGTCACGTGTGTGTTTCAGATCTTGTGTATGAAAACCTCGAGGTGTTCTTACAGAGGCAGGAGAGTGGGTTTGGGTTTCGCATCTTGGGTGGAGAGCAGCCAGGAGACCCAGTGAGTTCTCTCTCACACAGACTCGATTTCCACCTTACAAAAAATTGCACTCTGGGTACAAACCAGCTCTATGGGGTTATCAAATGCCCACTGCTTTATGAGGAAACGATCTTGTTCAGCTGCATTTAACACCCGATGATAGAGCTTGCTTCGCCGCTATTACATGATTCACAGACAAAATGAAGATTTCTTGGAGCATTGTTTTCCTCTGTAAGTGTAAGCACAGAGTGCTACAATTTCCCAACTTGTACCTACATCAGTGCTTTAGATGGAAGATCTTCCAAACTTCTTTTTTTCTATATAAAATCGAGGCTCATGGAAAAGTGAGTTGACAAAGGGTAGAAAGGCACCCTCGCTGAAAGTGGGACCACAGTTGGATACAACAAGCAAGAGAATGAGCAAATAATATGAGTAGTGGAGTAAACACAGTAACTTGTAAGCATGAGGGTTGGGTTAGTTAGAGTTAATGGGGGTAATAAAGATTGCAGGTAGGGAACAGGGGTGATATGAGATCATAGTGCACCACTTGAAGCCCTGGAGGAAAGATTGCCAGAAGATGGTTCCACGAACGGGAGAAATTAAGAACGAAAGAGTGGAGGAGTGCAGTCAGACGGGGAAGTTTGGAAGTTCAACCAGGAGGGGGTTACTAGAACTTATGCATCCAGGAAGAGCTGGGGAGTATCCTTGGGAGAGCTGAGAGTCTGGGGGAGAGGCGTCACTCAAAACATATTTTCTTTATGAAAAAATATGCTAATTATTTTATTAATTCAAGCAGCCACATTCTTCTTGGACCATCATGGGCCTGTTGTAGTTTCTCACAGCTCGCAGTTATTCTTTATACCCAGCAACATTGACAGCAGCAACAATGAGTAGTTTCACACTGATGTCAGCATCGTAACAACCAATACTGTTTATATGAGTTGTTTACTTGTTCCATAAGAATGGCTATTTGAATGACAAACTGTTTTAATATTTCGTATTTAAAATAAAAAAAACGGATATTGTGATTTACTTAGAAGAATAGGGGGTGGGGAAGGGGTGAGGATTATGTAGACATGAGTAATAATTTTTTTAATTTCACCCTTTTTTTCCTTTAACCCCCAACTGGGATATCTTTGCACATGAGAAAATTAAGCCCATGACAGGTTCATAAAAAAAACCTAGTCCTAACCATGAACCCAAGTGCATGCCATTACCTGGCATTAAATAGACAAAGCTGGTCACAAGCTCATAGGCCAGCGGTATAGGTCAGATCTTTTGGTACTTAATCAACCGGCTTGACACAAAGCTACAAGAGGTCTCATATGAAAGATGGGGATCTCAGTAACTCATTTTGCCCTGTTGTCCTCATTTTTTGGTGTGCGGCCCATGAAATATTCACACCTGAAGGATACCCCCATTAGAAAATTTTGACCATTTCCGAAAATCAATGAATTAGCCATAACTACAAAACAATGCGCCCTATTTTTACATGATTGGTATTGAAATGTGCAGAATGAACAGGGGAATACTACTAGTTAACCTCCGCCATCGAAGATGGTTGGAGGTTACTGTTTTCATCGCTGTTTGTTTGTTTGTTTGTGAACAGTATTACAGAAAAACTCCTGGACGGATTTCGACGAAACTTGGTGGCGGGATTAGGTATGGTCCAAGGATCATGCCATTAGATTTTGGACTTGGTCCAAAGTCCAATATGGCCTCTATGGTGGCCATTTTGAAAACAATATTTGAATTTTTGTTTTTGCATTTCTTCATGTTTTAAGTGATTTCCAACCAAAAAAAAAAAATTGTTGGAGAAAAAACAACAACAAAATTTTGCAACTTAAAAAAAAAAAATTCGATTTTATTTGAAAAATATTTGAATTTTTTTTTGCATTTCTCCATGTTGTAAGTGATTTCCAACCCCCAAAAAAAATTTGTTAAAGAAAAAAAACCCAGAAATTTTGCAACTTTTTTTTCAAAAAAATTTCAATTTTTTTTTTTTTCGGCATTTCTACATGCACGTCGATCTAGTTTAGTTTATTCAATCGTGGTTCAGTAGAGTCTGATCCGTTTTGACCTACAATGAATAGGATATCAGGTTCACTTAAGTGACCCAACACTATTGGCGGCGGAGGTTTTGCACTCTACCGAGTGCTCCCCCTCTAGTTACTTAATGGAATACTTCTAGATAAATATATGAACATTTGAGTGCTTTTAATAGAAAAAGACGTAATTTCCGGACCGCTAACTTCGAAAATCATCAACTACAGAAACAAACATCTGCCAATTGTCATATTTTTTCTTTATTTTATATGTGTTCAGTTTACCATATCAATATAATGAGAATATTTTGAAACATTTCTACTGGCAAATTATACGATATAGTGACTGAAGTTTGCACAAGTGATGTAATAACTATATGTTACACCAATACACATTGTTCTACGAGAAATGAACTAAAACATATATTTTGAGCGAGTGTCCTCGATATGTTCAACCATCACTGCCCGTGTCATTTTTGTCACCATGTGACAGTTCGTTGCCACACTGCCTGTCACTGGTGGCACACATGCACTTGTTAGTGCAAGGCAAACTGTCTTGTGAGCAACTGCAGCTGTTGGTACATGGTTCACGACCATGGCACGAACACACAAGACCATCTAACATCTCCGCTGATATGGGTCCATCAAACAATGTGGGATGCAGCACACCTTCTCCTCTGTATCGTCCACGACCCTCTGGTGTGGGAATTTCTGGATTTGCCATGTGGGCATTCATCCATACTCGGATTTGGTGAACAGATGTCTTCACATGTTCGAGAAAAGCTGGTTCGGACGGAGGCAACTTATGCACTGGGACATCTTTGGTCGCTGCGAGTTTCTCCCGAAGATCATTCAAATTTGTGTGTGCATCCATATATTTCCCTTGAGAATCCTACATGGCACTGACTAAATTTCTTGACGTAGCCACTGCCTCCTGGAGATCGTCAGTGGTGAGGACTTCGAGGTGTGGACCATTATTCTGAAGACGCAGTGTCTTCATAGCTTTCCATGCTTTCTTTTTACCATAGCTGAAGAATGCTGATACAGAGTCACATCCTGTCAGGGCATGAAACACAGGAAGCCGGGTACACATTTCTGGAAGCAAGCTGTAACATATCTGATGGACTAGGATTAAAGCTTGCATCCTGATAATGTTCTTTTCTCTATCCATATTTCGGCAGTGTCCCGCAACTGTGGAAAGTAGTGGACTGCGAAGACAAGCACATCAGTGTCTGCTAATTTGATTGTAATGGACCCACGCACATTGTTACGTCTGAACTCATCATCGGCATGCTTCACATGAAGAAATATCCGAGAATCTGCCTCTTCCTGCATTGATGCGAGTTGACTGTCATGATACATTCCTGCAGATGAAAGGCATGCTGTAAGCGAACCATCAGATAAGCTACGAGCCAAATAGATCCGCTTTTCTTGGTGATCTGAAAGTTATTTTGCTGCTGGTGCATGTTGCGTGACGTGACTACAGATGAAGTGTGTCAAGGTGGATTTGTTTAATGATAGAGCCATGAATTTCGTCCATTTTGAATCGATGTAATAGATTCTTCATTTTGAAGGCTTTCCCTCCTCTGAGGTCAGTATCTATCTCATCAACAAGATGGGAGAAGGCATTTTGATGTTCATCAGATTCAGGTACATCTTGCTGGTATTGCCCAGAGCTCATGTTGTGGGTGCTGATGTATGAAGTCATGCAAGTACTATGATGTATAGCATTTTTTGCAAACAGGTCCTCGCCTTCAAGAAGACCAAGCATATCCTGATCGTCACGTGCTTCTGCTGCTTTGCGAACTGTTGCTTGCTTCGGTCCTGTTCGGACACGGTGAAGTTTATCACGTTTCCTGGAATGGCAGATGAAACAGGTTGACCAATCAGTCATCTTTGCTCACCTGTGTTTAGGCTCCACAATCTTTGGTTTCTCCTGTGGTGCATGTTCTGAGAAGAAGGATAAGTTCCTCTTACTGGTGTATGACTGATAGCAACTGTGGTGGTAGAATATAGACATATCCGTTCCTCCCTTACGTGACTCCAAACACTGGCCAATTTCATTGTTCCGTGTTTGTGAAGATGACTTCAAGTCAGTGAAGTCAGTGAAGTCAGTGAAGTTTGTGAAGATGATGACCTTACTGTCCAAACCCATGCGCCCAGCTTTGCTGACCTTCTTCTTTGACGAATTCTGACATATGATGCATGTATCCCATTCTGTCGACAACCTTCGCTTCTTTTTTGGCAACTGTAATTTCAATGGACTCGATTCCGGTTCATCTGGACACCGTTCAGCCATGTTGGAGTCCTATAATAAAGAGAAATTGAAAATTCTGTTAAATGATTAACGAAAGACCACTTTTAAGCATTATTGCATAATGGGTAGAGCATTTATAATGTGTCCATTCAATTGGCATTGGCGTTCGACAACCCTGGAAGAGAAGCAATTGAATAAAAAATAGATATATGACGTTTAACTAATTGCTAAGCTATAGCCTTTCAGTAGTGTCCATTTTTGCACAACCATGCAGGACAACCTCGGTGCATGGATGAGAGCGATGGTGAGGATGATAATTATGTAATCACGTTTTATCATATCTTCTTTCATATTGTAAAGGATGACTACTGAACATCGCAATGGCAACATCGGTTTTTAAAAATCGCCTTCTCTGATATTTTCCTTATGGCAGTCCTAAAAATTTAGAAAATTATTGTATTTTGTCAAAGGCATATAAATTTACATATAATGATGTGGTTGTGATACTACATTATTCTCCTGTCCAAACGACACATTTCAAAACCAAACGTGAAGGAAGAGGGCTCTTTGTCTTGTAGTTTATGGGAAATTATGTGATTTTCTGAAATGGTCCAAATATTCAGATGGGTGTATCCTTCAAATGTGAATATTTCATGGACCGCACAGTAAAATATGAGGACAACAGGGCTAAATGTGTTACTGAGATCACCATCTTTCATATGAGACCTGTTGTAGCTTTGTGTCAAGCCGGTTGATTAAACTCCTAAAATATAGCCCTTTATCATGGTTTACCGCTGGCCTATAAAGAAGACCTTCCATGGCCCTCTTGAGTTAGTGAGTCACAGACAAACATTTGGACAGGTGAACACACAGATGTTAAAAGACAGAGATTTATAGAGTCGTCCCAGAGATCACTCCTAACACAGGAATCAAGACAAGTGAAGTGCCAGAAAAGAAGGGCAAGAAAGGGAAAATAAAAGAAGAAAATAAGACGGAAATACCAGAAAAGAAGGCGGTTGCCTTGAAAAAAATTTGCCTTCTCTTCCTGGAAGACAAATCTAACTGAAAGCAATCTCAGGTCATTTCACAAATCCCGTAACAAGTGTGTCCACTCTCAGGAGAGCCAGAAAACAATATCTGTCCAACCTCAGGATTGAATTTTCAAACTTGTCTCCCTCCTCTAAAACCCGGTGACACCTTGTTAAGTCTGTCCTTACTGTATGCTTCCCCTCCATCCCTCCCCTCACTGTAAGGCCTAAGTCACATTTGCCACGGCGGCCGTGGGGTCTTCAAAATCTACGGCCACTAGCAATTATACGGCGGCCGCAGTATTTCCACGGTCACACAATGTAGCAGTCACATATGTTTTTATTTTTCGGGGAGCCGCACGGCATATTTATAAATTGTGGAGACGGAAAACGTGGGGTTGCCGTACGGTCTTTGATTTGATGTCGCACAGTGACCTTAGGGCGTTCCTGC
>NC_140970.1:44296913-44376913 GCF_056783735.1 Eptatretus burgeri | reverse complement strand
TTATGGTCATCGAGTATGCGAGTCTGACTGGAAATTGCATCCTAAGCAGTGTGACTGGAAGGTTGGCGTCTGATGGGATAAGTTTAACATGATATAGGCCTAGCCCAAGACTGAACAGGAGCAGTGGAGGGTGACCGAGAATCAGAATGCAAATTTCAATGAATGGCACTTTTTGGCGCACATCCGACGATCGAACACCGCTTGGACGCTTTAATTTGAAGATCACACACGCAAGACACAACACAGGTAACGATGGCGGTTGATATTGACAATTAATGTAATGAACGGCAGTTGTTTGGGTGCATCCAACAATCGAACACCTCTTTAATTTGAACAGTTAACACGCACGCATTCAAGGTACAGAATCTATTGTCGGACACCGCGCTTTCAAAGAACAAAGAAAAGAAGAGAATCTGGGCAATGAAGGGATGACCTCATACCTGCTCCCTGATTCCCCTACCTTCAGATTATAGCCTTTGATGTTATCTGGATGTAGGCCCATTGCAACTTATTTTCAGGTGTTTTTAATATTACGTTGGATTTCAGACACAAATTGACAGTTGAAGAGGGCGTGTTCAGTCCGGGAAAGAGCCAATCGGGGTACATCATGTTGGCAGAGCTCTGGCACTCATCGTTCTCCTCCTTCCATGCTGATTTTAAAACATGACAACCATTGCTGATGTTCTGAGCTATACTATTTATTATCAGTTGTGTTTATGTTCAGTGTTTGATGCAATGAGTACTCCCTTACTCGAGTTCATATTTTTTGGATAGATGGCAGCACTTACCGGACAGCAGTTCAGCGATGGCGACCAAACGGAAATAAATGCGGCCTTCGATGGGTTGAAAATCTTGTTGAAGCCATGTTGTCATCCAATTCCAGCTTCAAAATTAAGTGCATCGTCTTCGTCACATTAAGACACCCCAGTATATGGAAAATGAGCACATTCCTGCCAGCGGTTTCGGAGGAGAAACGTCAAATTACGCGCAGACGTAAACAGAAATAATATTTTTTTTAAATAAATCTTTACTTTAAATACCATGTTTCATGTTTCTTATTACGTTTTTTGTGTCAAATTCACCTTCTTAGGTAGTCAGCATGTGCAGAAGAGGGTTTTACATTGCAGACGCTGTTTTCGAGGAGTGGAATTACACCGCTCAGCGGTGACGGTCTGTCGACGACAGACGTAATGACGTCAGCGTATGACCGATGATGTCATGACAGAATTACGCCTCTCAGTGGTGACGTCACACGTCGCCATGCAAACGAATGTAAAAATTAGAAACTCGCTCAAAATTTCCAAACCTGTCCATGTGGCGTGATCTCACATAGCCCATGCTGTTCATTAGACCACAGTAGAGTACCTATATATAGAGAGTAGCGACAACTCAGCTATAGGCGCCATTTTGTTTCACTCTGGATAACGCGCGGTGCGTGCGCTACCGCCGTAGCAGCATGCATGAATGAAGCAATACATCAGGAGGGTGGGATACATCACTGGACATATATATATATATATTTATTCTCATGTTTTACTCGGCCAAAGATCTTGATTATAGAATCAATGGGGTTGAAAGTGATAAAATGTTAAAATGCATGTACTCATTACACGGGAAACTCAGAGTAAGTTTGCCAGAGAACGAGACATTTGGGAGAAACTCGGCCTGTGTAGGCTTATGACATGAAGTCGAGCCAAATAAAAATCTCGAGTCCATAGGCCTAAGTTGGGGCCTCAATTTGATCCATACCTGCCCCTACCCATCCCTCCCCACCTCACCCATCTTTACTTTTTTCATCTCACCACATTATCATCTCACCCATAATAAACAAAAACAACAAACACCGATACCTACATGTAATTTATCATCATAGTTACCACCCAACACGCTCTCAAACACACCAAAAAGTGACTATGCCAAAATGATTGTATCAGATTTCAAAAATATCTTAACAATTGAAATGACCCTTTTTTATGGGCAAAGAATAGTTAATTGCACAGGCCTGCTATGCAATTATTGGATGAATCTATGAAGCACGTTCATGTCAAAATGCTTATGTTAAGTATTCAACTGGTACAATCTTGTGAAGAAACAGTCCATGAAAAATCGCAGTAGATTTGACTTGCTATTTTATTTCTGTCAACAGTGTTCCATCAATTTGCAAGATGATGAACGATAAAGAAATACTACAAATTATAAGTACAGGTAACTCTGCTTAACTTGAATCTCTTGGGACCACAGAAATCTGTTCGACGTAGAACAAATCTGACTCACAGAAGGTAAATAACACGTCTTGCATAATACGGTTTCAAAATTTGTTAAAACTTGTGCGATTATTCGACTTAATAAGGCTGACTTACATGCATGCAGAGTTACCTGTATTGTTCATACACTGCAGGCATTTTCAAATTCAAGTGTATAAATATGTAATATCATGATTAGTTATATATTAGTGTTTACAGCAAAATTAATTTTGGTGAAATATTAACAACTTGACAGCAAGTTTTCAAGACAATACTACATGATTGATGATTCTGAACAAAAATGGAAATACACCAAATGAAAGTATGAAGGTCAGAGATTGTAGGCTAGATTTTTTTTTTATGAAACCCCATCTAATGTGTTGCCATGGTAACCAAATAAATAGACAATTCATTAAAAATTGTGTATTTTCATAAGAATGTGCAATTAAGTGATAAATATGTAAATTAATTGGGTTGCTAAATAATGATTGCCCATATTGTTGGCTTTCTAGATGCCAACATCCCAGACTACCATTGATCCTTACTGGGGTTATGATAATAAATAAGATCAACGGCATGCATAAAGAGGGCCCCCAAATTTAAAGCATTTCATTTTTGGGGCAGGCGTGGGGGCAGTGGTTCTATAGGTAATTTTTTGTTCCAATTTAATCATACAGGCTATAAATCAAATAAATCAATAATAATATCAATTGCTGCTATGATTGATATAATTCTTATTACAATAATCTTTACCATGGTAACACATTCAACGCATATACAGTAAGACTTATATACCATACATGTCAATGTCCATATGTGTACATTATTTTGCCCTTTTTTTAGTCTAAAACTTGACTGGTTTTTGGTCAACATAAGAAAGAGACAAATACCAAAATTGTTCATCAAATTACTTATCAAAACAACGAATTTTCTCTTCTTTCCATGGAGCCACGGCATGCACCATTTTCGCGATACACCAAGATAGTAATGGGCCTATGAAAGTATGAGTGGAAATTTGAAGCCAAATTTGACATTTTGGACCAACTTTGAGTTTGAACCAAAAACAAAAATGCTGCAAAAGTTCTAGATCTACTACTAGTAGATCTAGACTCTATTAGTTTTTGAGACCCACGGCCAACATTGATGAATGACCTTCAAACACAATTTCACAACATATGAAGGAATGTTTTTTGAATTATTTTTATGTATTACAAAGAATTGGATTTTCATAACAATGTCATAATGATTAATAATAATGGCATTCCAATGAATAAGGTGCGCAGACACAGTCACTTCCTTCATACATACGCTGATATTAATACATGGGACTGATACAGCCCTTCTCTTACCTCGCACAAACATGATGAAGAAGTAGGCTTCCATCCCACTCTGCTCACTTTTTGCTCCCATATCTTCCGTCTTTTTGCATCTGTTGGAAACCTATACATCCTGTACCACTTCTCAGATTTGTTGCTGCACCCAAAGGTGCAACAACCCGTCATTTTGACTAATAAAGTTTCACTCAGTTTCAAACTCGGTCTCTCCGAGCTCACTCGGTGAAGATCTGGATTCGATGCGTAGCTTGGCGCTAGAGTGTAAAACAAAATGGCGCCCATGTGTCACGTGACCATCAAATTCTGGTCCCGCTATGTCGCTACTCTCTATATATAGGTACTCTAGACCACAGCAACCCGCATGCCGAAAGTGGCGGCAATTCGTCCGGCAGTTTCGGAGGAGAAACGTCAAATTACGCACAGACGTTAACAGAAATTATATATATATATATATATATATATATATATATATATATATATATATATATATATATATATATATATATATATATGATATACAGATATACTCGACTCGGTGGAAGATTGATTCAAGCAACCGTTCTGAGTCTGGGAGGTTGGTGATTCAAACCCCAGACAAGTCATACCCAACACTTTAAAAATGGTACGTGCTGCTTCCTTGCTTGGCGCACAGCATTTGAATTTTAAGGATAGAGCAAGGACAAACAATGCTGGGAAGCCAATGGCAAACCACCCAGTATAACCCTTACCAAGAAACTGACTTGGCAGCACCAATGCTCTGCAAAGAGTTTGGTACATCAACATCAAAAAAGTATATCTGTTTATCCAATTCCATCAAGTCATGGCCAACTTCTGGTGACGTTCATGATCAGATTTCTCGAAACATCCACATCCTGAACTGCTTCCCAAAACTCTGGCAGACAGCTTGGTTGCAGCCTTTATCCCATCCATCCAGCACGTGCAAGGTCTGTCTCTTCCTCTTCTTCCATCCACCATACCCAGTATGGTTGATTTTCCAGACTTTAGTTTTCTGCATGCATGATGTGTCCAAAATATGACAGTTTGTTTTTTGCATTGTGCTTCTAATTTACATGGTGGTCTAATTTTTTTCAAGCACCGATTTATTTTCTCTCCTTCTTCTTTTAGTCCTTGGAATTTTTAGCATTCGTCTCCAACACCACATTTCAAAACTATCAATCTTCATTTTTTTTTTCATTTTCTTGGTTCCACTCACCCACACATTGCAACTGAAAATACCAGAACATTCATCAGCTTCCTCTTGGTTTGTTTTGTCACATCTTTGTCTTTCCCGATCTTTGTCAATCCTGACATTGCTGCTCTCCCTAACGCTAAAGATCTATTTTTATTTTTGTATACAGAACTAACGCTCGTGGAAGAGCAAGAACACTGAATGGATCAGGACACAATGGAACTAAAAGAACAGTAGAGAGAAGGAGGAAAGAGCAGCAGCAGGGTTGAGGGACAAAATTGAGGGAGAGTTGGACAAATAATGGATGTGGGAAGGAATGAGGGGTAAGGAAGGATGTATAGAGTGAACAAGTTGGATACAGAAGCAAACTCTTTGGATGGAAAAACTGGAAATTTGGCAGGAGGTGGACTTGGAGGTGGGGAAAGGGGGGAGTGGGAATGCAGAGTGAGGGATGAGCTGAGGAGGTGGTGAACAGCCATGTTGAAACCCTGGATGGAAGAGTCTGACTATAAACTGAGGAAGTTGGTTCCACAGACAAGAGAAAAGAAGAACAAATAGGTGGAGGTGAGCACTGAGTCTGGATATTGGGAGTTTCACCAGAAGTGGGTTGCTGGCAGATCATGTTCGCTGTTGAGAAACATGGAGAGGGTAAGGGGGAGAACAGAGCATGGATAGCACAGAGGGTGGTAGAAGGCAGAGAAACTATCGACCTGGCCGCGATGAGAAAGTGATTGGCCCATAGATTCATCTTCATCACAGGTGATTCCAATAATCTTGAGCGCCTTCGTTTCCACGATGTCAAGCCAATGAAGGTGTGAGGCAGAGGCGAATTTCTCCTTTTAAATTTCTCCTTTACATTTTCCATTCACTTGAAGTTTGGAACCCAGGAAAATGAAACTTTCCACGACTTGCACATGATTATCTCCCAATCTGAACATGTCGATCTTCTCAGTTTACAAGATTTTGGTCTTTTTGAAGTTTAAATATGGACCTGCTTTTTCACTCTTTCTTCTGTTTTCTGCAGTTTCATCAAGTCTTCTTTACTTTCGGCCAACAGAGTGGTGTTATCAACACATCTTAGGTTGTTGATGCATCTTGCTCCAATCCTGTCTCCAGCCTCTATGTTATCCAAGTTTGATTTCCTCATGATGTACTCACTATACAGATTGACCAAGTAAGGGGAGAGAATGTACCCCTGTCTAACCTCTTTTCCAATTCCAAACCATTCTATTTCTCCATAATCTTTTCTTACTGGAGCTTCTTGTTTAGTATACAGGCCTCTTATCAGACATGATCATCGTCGGGTCTTGAGTTTGAGACCCTGTCGTTAAATAACAACAAGGTTATCACCTAAAACTTTGTTTTTTTTACATTCTAATGGGTTGCTATACAATGTCAAGAGATGGAGTTTGATTCTAAGTCGAAGACAAATGTCTCTAAGACAAACAATTTGAGTTATCAGTGTGTTTAGTTAGCATCTTTCCATTGTGATACATTGATTGAATTTAAATTTGTAATGACTTGCATCATAGGCTGCAAGAGAGATAGTGATTATGTAAAATTTAAGCTTTTTAACCAATCAAGAAAATACCAAACATTTATGAGTCGTGAGTCACTCAGTGAATGGTTAAAAGAATATATATATATATATATTGAACAGTACATACATACATTCTAAGCTAAAATTTATACATAATCACATGCAGAACAAAGACATTATTGGATATCAAGGTACTTTGCTTGAAAAACAAGGACATTAGGAGAAAATGGACAAACATATGATGTACGTGGGATTTAAACTTGGGTTGCCCACATCATGAGCTCAGCGTTCAATGGGAACACGAACAAGTCAACATGATTTATGTTGTGTGTAGATCTGTTATTGTATTGTGTACAACGTCATCTGAACACCGACACATTGACATGTACAACCCCCTCAGAACCATGTCTACAGCTCTGTCATGGGAACAGTAGTCAAAGCTGCTTCCATGAAGTGTATTGATATTTGTTTTTCAGTTTAAAAACAGACGAATTCATAAATATACCACACATTCCATAAAGGATTGGAATTCTATTTGTATAAAAATCGATGGAACAATCAAATTCGTCCGATGATTTTGATATCATTTAACCCCGACATCCCTTTAGAACGTATGCACATGCAAGGAATTTGGCAAGGATAACGGCATACAAGTACCTACCTATTCTTTTCAAAAAATACGGTATGATTTTTTTTTTAAATGTCCACAACCCAAATGCAGGTGGTAGAGCCAGCTTTATGTCCCAATGTGTAAGGACAGCCTGCTCCGAAGTGCAGTGCCCCCTTCTGGCATTGCAACAGAATGGCAGGTTTGTCTTTTTACTCAAGTTTCATCCAGTTATGAATCAAACTAAGAATTGACAACTCAGTGGCGAGCATGCCAACATAAGTCGGCCATCCCAATCTAGAGAAACTTCAAACTACTGTGTTTTGGAACGGCGGTCATAAGAACCATCATTGTTCAGCTGCATATAACTGAAAACAGTGGAAACTATTGTTTCATGAGTGCCACAGAGACACAAAATCAATCATTAAAGAAACCCTGTACTCTGAGCACTCAGCATATTTTCCAAAGACTTTTTTGTATGCAGAGTCGATGTTTGTGTATGAGCAAGAACAAAGAATGGACCAGGGCATAAAAAAAAACACAAAAAGAACAGGATAAAGAGGGAGGTGTGTGTTGGGGGGAACACTCCAACAGTTCACAGCACAGCAAAATAGAGGCAGACGTGGATGAATAAAGGGCATGGGGACAAATGAGAGCAAAGGAAGGAGACAGCGGGTGAACAGGATGGCTGCAGCTGAAAACTCTCAATCATAGAAGTTGAAGGAAAAACTGGGCAAGAAGCAGAAGTGGAACAAAAAATACATAAAAAAATTTAAAAAATAAATGAATAACTTGGCCTGTTTTCGAAGAACTCCTAATAGATTGGGATTGATCTGATGAATCAGTTAACTGGCTTCTTTGCTTAGAAGTTGTTTGATATGTGTGAACCATTGTAATAGCCAGGCATTGCGACTAATGTCACATTCCATTCCAGATTTTCATCGGAGCAGTGGTGCCAATGGGTGCAGCAGCACGGGAAGGCCGACTGCGCCCTGGCGATGAGCTTCGGGCTGTAGATGGGACGGCGGTGGCTGGGGCATCGCATCGGCACGTAGTGGCACTGATGCAACAGGCGGCTCGAAATGGGCACGTTCATCTAGCCTTGAGGCGGCCTGCTCCAGGTGAACCATCTGTTTCCTGTATAATTTCTTAATTTACTTCTTTGTTTTTGACATTGTCTAGGACCTTATAAAGGAGCAAGCACTAATATTACATGTCAAGAGAATACAGAATAAATCACAAGAGCTTTCATGGACAATCAATGTACTTTTATGTTACCAAAACAAGGACATTGAGAAACATCAATTGTTCTTTTTAACAAATGAAATGGGCTTCAGGACAAAATAAGTTCATTAATTAATAGATTTAAAGTTAGAAACAATGATCGAATAAAAATAAAACGATGTGATTTCAACATAAGGTCAAAGCTCTTTTTTTTTTCTTCTTCTTTTGTCAGTGTTCCTGAAATTAGAAAGGGCGTTTTTATTGGATCTCATACAGATGGTTGAGATAATGAAGGTTGTTGACAAAATCGATGTCCGACAGGATTATGGGAAAAAGGTAGCGCACTTACCTTTAAGCTGTCCAGCCTGAGGTCTTTTCATGCTCTGACTATAAACTGTCACATTGGTGCTCCGCAGCAGTGTATTGCATCACAACATGCACCATCCCTCAGGTGGGTGTTAAGCCAAGTGTCCCCTCTGTTGTCTGCCTGGGAAGTGGACATTACATATCTCACAGCATCTTTCCTGAGGAGAAGCAAATTAGCACGAGCACCCTGAACAAATTGCAAATTCCTATCCAAATCATCTTCAGTCAAATGTCAGACCTGGCCAGGCATTTCGTGAAAAATCTGCACCAAAACATACCCTCGGCTGAACCTACAAGAAGGTGGGATTCATTGTGGCCATTAAATAAGCAGTAGTTGATTGATAAATGTTTAGAGGAATTTGTTTTTGCCAGAGTGGACAGTGACAGGAACTGCTCCGAGTCTGGAAGGTCGGTGGTTTAAACCCCGGCCTAGTCCTACCAAAGATTTTAAAACATGGTGCATTCTGCTTCCTTGTTTGACTCTCATCATTTAAATGGACAAACAACGTTGGGAAGACAATGGCAAACCACCCAGTATAACCCTTGCCAATAGACTGATTTGATGGCACCAATGCTCTAAAGAGTATGGTACATCAATATATATATATATATATATATATATATATATATATATATATATATATATATATATATATATATATATATACATATAATTTATTTATTATTATTTATTTTATTTTATTTTCTTTTATTTTTATGTTGAAGGCTCCAGTCACGGACTAAATAGTCCTCATCGAGGCCAAGCCTTCAATCAAAGAAATGCATTGATAGAAAAGCAAGGAAAGAGAGAATAGTCTAACAGTTTTTGAGGAAGTAAAGAATCTGCTTTTTGAAAAGGGGAAGGTCATAAGTGTTTGGGAAGATGTGAGAAGGTAAAGAATTCCAGAGTTTGGCAGTGGAGGGGAAGAAACGAACACCGTAATGGTCCACCTTTGAGTTGCAAATGGCCACACAGTAATCATGTGATGTAGTGGCTTGTCCAGTATGCCTTGGTCTCGCTAATGGTGGAGGTACACAAGCAGCAAGTTCTTGTGAGCAGAAACCAAAATAATATTTGTAGAAAAGAGAAAGAAAGCCTACTATGCGGTGTTATTTGAGCGAGTCGAGTTTTGAGGTCACATTGGTAGAGTTGACAATCCGAATAATTTTGAATTCAATTCAGTCCAGTAAGTATGTGGAACTGGAACCTCCCCAGATGTGAGCGGTTCTCTATACAAGGACGAATCAATCCTTTATATAGTTGGAGCAACTGTTCAGAGGAGAAGAATCTTCGACATCTGAACAGGACTCCTAATTTATTCGATTCAGACTTAGCTATTTGAGTAATGTGTGGATTCCAAGATAAATTTGATGTTAGAGTGATACCGAGTAGGTTTATTGTATCACATGGTGTAATTGTAGAGCTTTCAAAGGAGATTGGAGAGTTGAGAGAAGTGAGAGAGAGAGAGAGAGAGAAAGAAAGAAAGAAAGAAAGAAAGAAAGAAAGAAAGAAAGAAAGAAAGAAAGAAAGAAAGAAAGAAAGAAAGAAAGAAAGAAAGAAAGAAAGAAAGAAAGAAAGAAAGAAAGAAAGAAAGAAAGAAAGAAAGAAAGAAAGAAGAGAAGAGAAGAAATTGAGTTTTTGAAGTATTAAACTTAACTTGATTACATTTTCCCCACTGGGAGATCTTGTCCAAATCCGAATTTAAAGAGGTGGCTGTGATGAAAGGAGACATAGATCGAGTGAGGGAAGATGGGAAAGATGGGAAAGACATGGAGGAATGTAATGTTGAGTCATCAGCATACGAGTGCATTTGGTTATTTGTGGAAGAAAGAAGGTCATTGATAAAAAGAAGGAAGAGTGTTGGAGGCAGAATGGAATCCTGGGGGACACCGCTGTTGATAGGGAAGGGGGGAGATGTTGAACCATCAACAGTTATGGAGATAGAGTGGTCAGAGAGAAAGCTCGATGTGAGATAGCAGAGTGAAGGAGGAAAGCTGAAAGAGGGAAGCTTGGATATCAGACCCCGATGCCAAACTCTGTCAAAGGCTTTTAAGATATCAAGGTCGACAACAAAGGATTCCCCAAAGTCTCTCAAAGAAGAGGCCCAGACATTCGTAAAGCAAGAAAGGATATCACCTGTAGATCTTGCCTTGCGAAAGCCATGTTGGTGGTCAGATAGAAGACTGAGATTCAAGATGTTGGAGAAAATGGGAATTGAGAAGACATTCAAAGACTTTGGAAATACTAGACATCAGAGCAATAGGACGGTAGTTAGAAGGGTTTGAACGATCACCTTTCTTCAAAATAGGCTGTACTAAGGCATGTTTCCAGGAAAGAGTTAACGTTTGGGTTTTTTAACAAAACAAAACAAACGAGCAAGCACGGGTGCAAGTTCTGAAGCACGTTCCTTCAAGACACGGGGAGGAATGCCATCTTGCCCGCAGGCCTTGCTTATGTCCAGGGAGAGGAGTATTTTTCTTGACTGCATGAAAAGAGATTACAGGGAGAGACATAGGATTGGTGAGGGGAGCATCAGAGAGAGATGGAATGCTCGAATCATCCAGTGTGGAGTTAGAGGAGAAAAGAGAATCAAAAAGAGTTTTTCAGGATAGTCAGAGAAATTGGCACTGTCACGTCCGAGGGGTCTGATAACAAATACCACTCTGAATTGGATGGTCTCAGATCATCTGCCAATCCAGAAACTGTGGTTAAACCACGTTCAAAATTATTAAGATTCCCCAAGGTTCAGCCAACATAACCGAAAGTGGCGGTGTTCGCGTGGGAAGTTTGGAAAACGGAAAAACATTTCTTATAATTAAGATGGTTTATTAAAGGTATGTGGGAAGGGAGAGATGAGATGCAAATCTTAAATAAGCTGGAGAGACCAGGCGTTGAAAGGACAAATGAATAGGGAGGCACACACACTTATGTACAATGAAAAGAATTAAAGCCTAAAGCTTAACCCAACTATGGAAGCAAAAATTAACACCCAGACTCACAAAACAGTGGGGAATAAGTGAGGGCTTGAGGAAAGGTATGAGCTGGTTTTGGGTCCAGTATGGCCCGAGCTGGTTTTGAGTCCACGCAGGCTGGTGTTGCTCGGAGCTGGTGCAGCACAGGTGGGAGTATGGCGATGAGAGTGATGATGTCTCCGCTAAGATCTTATTCCAAGTCCAACTCTAACTCCAAAACTCCAACACAAAACGACCACTGACTCCAAAAACAGAACTGCCATGCGCAGCACAGTCACAGCCCTCGTAGACTTTGGGACCGCCTCCATGCACAGTGAGTCCCTATCATTGGCCACCTGCAGCTGTGGGCATGCCATCTTCTGGGCGATCCCACCCCATGGGGAATCCTCAATAAAGAGTCTTATGCCCCCCCCCCTCCTCTCCAAGGCTCTGCAGCAAATCTTGCTGCCATGGCCTGTGGTACACTGGCCAAACAGTCAGTGCTGTTTCCTCCTAAAGCGCAATATGCTTTGCAGTGTGCTTTTTTGCCAAAGTCCTCACCTGGCCTCATCCAAAAGCAGGTTTTACACAACAAACTTACTCCACACTGTCAAAGTTAACACACTGCCTCTTCAGTGCTCGTTTTGCAATACAACTTACTCTAACATTTTCCTTGTTAATAGAGTAATCTAAGCTTTATGGTTATACAGTCCATGCTATTCTTACCACAATCTAGCGATGGACCCCCGCCCCACCCCCACCCTTCCCTTCCATGTAACAGTAGTTTTGCATGAATTACTCACGAGAACAAATCAACACAATATAAGGGATTTGAACCTGAGATCCCAGCAGATGCATGGGCTCAGATTGGATACTGCACATCAACCAACTCAAGCTTGAAGAAGGAAGTGCTTTAATTAAGAAGTCAATGAAGCCGCACCAAGTTCCCTTTAACATATGATTCAGGTCCACCCACCTCATGGCACTGTTTTCAAAATCTTCCCTTTCTTCACCACAATTGCACCACCTGATGGACTTGAATTCAGATAATATATAAAGTCTAATATCTCAGGCACTACACATAAAAGGTTATGAAGCATGCATATCTAAGAGGGGGGATGACAACATTAAATATTGTGATAAATGTATAAGTTGCAATAATATTTTTGGATAAAATAATGGATCAAAAAATGAAAATTCCAATGTTTCACAACATTTTTCTACTTTTGTGGGTGTAAGCTATATTATTAGGCAGTTTAGGTGATTGATGGGGACAGACCGGATAAAAGCACCAAATTTTCACCAGGTGTTCGTCAGGTCCACAGCTTTCATTTTAGAAGGGCAGCTACAAAATCTGCAAATACCTTCTATGATTTTTATGATAATTATGTAAACTATATGCAACTCAAATCACTCAGAGACCAAGTGACATCATGTGCATATTTAATAAGTAAACAGGGAGGGAGAACAAAGGACACAAAAGCATTTCTTTACGCAGTTTATTCACAGACATGCTCTCCGGGTATCGGTCGAACAGAATTAGACTACACTTAAAAAAATTTGAACGACGTTACATCTGATTAGCATGACTTAAATCGACTATTGTCCCACAAAGTGTCAACGGCGTTCTTTTGAGTCGATGCAAGTAGACGTGACATATATCAGCGACTTACTTTCATTATGAATCAGGAAGAAGATAATTGGTTTCTGGTCGTTTATTGGCACAATTAGACTGCTCACGGTCACTTGAGAGTTGCAATTTCATGGGGTTTCCGCATATCTTGCAGGATTGTGAGGTGGACAGCTGAACGTGATGGGCCATGACATGTAGAAGCCATGCTGCCACTGTTTTGATCATGGTTTCTGTGTTCAGTGGGGAGGGAGGGTTGATGACTTGGGGTTTTTGAAAGGGTGGGGGAGGATGGAGTTGAGGACTTGAAGTCACATTTCACATTGTGTAGATGGTGCATGGATCCCTGCTAGTTCCTCTTTATTGGCTCATGGATAGAAGAGATGCGTTCTATCAACGCTGACTTGTGGTAGCTGTTGCACTGACTTTTGCCTTTTGTTTCCATGATGCGGACTGTGTTAACAACAGATTCATCTATGATCTATGACAACACATACGTCTAGTATAAGCAGGAAAGGATAACCCATGTCAGTTATGGTCTCAACCATATTTAGTACTTCCTGCTGAAAAGTTTTCTGTGTGGACATTCCCTTTTCGTGATGATGGTGACTTTCCTCCTCTCCAGGAAAATATTCATTTCCATACACCGTAAGAATTTGGACCTGCTCTGGCCCCGCAAGCATCCATTTTCTAAAGGCCAAGGAATTTTCGGATCGTGAAATATTAATGAAAATACATGAAATGCATATATTTTGAATAAATTATTAAAATGATGTTAGACATTTACCGATTTTGTGGCTACCTTTCGAAAATTAAAGCCATGGACCTCTCAAACATTGCATTGCAACTTTAAAATACAAGGTAAAGAACACAAGGTGAAATTTTGTTGCCTGTCCCCATCTTGTGAAAATATGACCTTAAGCTGCCTCATAAAAAAGGCACAAGTTCAAAACAGCTGTCTTCATATGTTTTATTACAATCATTCATGAAAATGTTCAAAGCAGGCTTAAGATGCCTGATTATTTATTAGATATGCTTTCCTGGCCAGTTGTAATGTCATACTCATGCCTAAATCTTAGGAGATCTCTCCTTATGATATGATGACAATGAGAGACCAGTCCAAATCCTTTACCTTTAAATAAAAAGAAAACAAAAATGTCATCAAATTTACAACTGATGAATCATTCCTCACTCTCTGAATCTCACCTTCAAAACTCTTCTCTTCCCCAAACTTCAGAGTCTCAGCAAGCATCTCCGCTGGTGGAACAGGCTGCAGCATGTTTGCGCCATGCACAGCTTGTTGCTGACTCAACCGTGCCACCTCCTCCACCATGCCGCACCTTTGAATTGCAGCGTGGTCCACCTGAGCCTGTTTTGACCAACTGGCAACACTTTGACCTGCATCGAGGCACAACAACGATATCCCCAAATCCTTGGGCAACCTTTGATCCTTCAAGACCTCTCCTTAAAGAACAAGGAAGTAAAACTGACATTGAGGAATTGCAAAGGGCCTGGTCTAGTCTCGAGGGGTCACGGGCACTCAAACAGCCCGAAATGGGTCTTCCACCCACATCATGGCACTGGTTTGACACACATCAAGGAATGGAGACTGTTTGGCCTACATTTGATGTGTCACAGAGCATCAGTGAAACGGGCTTGCTCTCCGGTGCAGCACCGGAACCCCAACCTTGCATCGGCCCCGCATATGAGGTGATGCCCTGCAATACTCCTGCACCTCCCCCACCACTTTCACCCTGGGTTGGGTTTGATTCACCACAAGGGCAGTCACCGAGTGAGGCACGGAGGCCCGATGGAGAATCCATTGCCTGGCAAGAGTCCGAAGCACAGAAGAGCTTAACATATGAAGTGACACTTGAAAGGAAGGAGAATGAAGGCTTTGGCTTTGTCATTGTCTCATCGCTCAGCCGTCCAGAGGCTGGTACCGTTGTGGGTGAGTACTGGACCTTCATAAAGGCACAAACACAGCAGGATGGAATGGTAATAGTGTGTGTTCCACTTTGCCGTAATAGCTTTTGTTTGATTAGTGGTCCAAGTGATTGCATTCCACTCCAAACAACCTGAATATTTTTTGTACATTCAACCTTAAAAGTGCTTCGAGACTATGGGCAGTATGACCAACCTGATGCTGTTATTTTATCATTTAGAAGCACAATGAAAATAGCCCATCATTGTGACAATGGCAGGTCAATGTTAATGCATCTGGTTGTTCTTACTGGCGACTTATTCCAATGAGATAAATCGGCCACAGGTTTTACTTTTTCTGCCAATGAGAAGCTTGTGTCTTACTCAACCAATGACAGTGTGGTTCTCGTTAGAAAATCTCAGCATTTGTGTAGTTGGTTTTGTTTGCTCTGGCGTTCACGCATCATACGATAGTGGTGTTTTCCTTATGATTGATAATGAATCAATACCCTCATGGTAAGGCTGATGTCATTCAGCCACATGAAAATAACCATTCCATTCACACGGTGAGGTGAATCAGGCTGCCGAGGAAGTTTCATTTGGCTCAGGAGCACAGTCAGAGTCGGGTCGCCACTCTGATGCGGATACTTGAATGGCTTATTACCCCAGTAAGATGGTACTTATTTTGCCAATCTTGGAAGGATGACATGCTGAGTCAACCCACCTGGTGTTGTTTCTACACCACAACAGGGGCTCAAACTCAGGATCCTGAGATCTTAAGCCAGCTATATTGACCATTAAGCCAACATATGGCATATTCGGTGACATTTCATGGGGTTTATTTGCCACACTACAGTCAGTCGGTCATTGAAACACGACACAACAATATATACCAATAAGATATAAAACGTTTACCATCAAAACATACCATCAAATGAAAATACCATTAAAACAAGAATATATTGGTGATAAAATCATATAGGTGCTGTTTAGCTAGACCTGATATGATAAAAGTCTTGAAAATTCTTCATATTTCTCTCTCAAACTTTTGGTTTATTTTGTGGAGTGACAGCACCCTATCATTTATAGTGAAAAGCAACATAAAATGTGAAGTGTGTTGGCCAATACTAGCGACAGTCTATATCAGAAAACTCAAAGTAACTCACAGACAAAATTCTGCTGCTGTCGATGTCTATGTGTTAGGTTGGCTAGCCTGATCCCAATCCATACGCATTCTCATATTTCCAGGTGAACTTGTGATCCATCCCTCAAACCTCCATAAAAAAATTGAGTACTATTGACTCTTGCAATTCATTAAAGAGTCTACAACTAAGAAATACAAGGAAATTTAATACAGGAGGAGGCCATTTAACCCAAAATGCCAACACTATATTCACCCAATCTATCAGTTTATTGACTCAATTTCTCAGGAGGTGGGGGAGGGGGATAGAGGGGAGAACAGTGCAGTAAGCACAGGGATATCAACAGGGTAAAATATATACATATATATGACTACATATTAATATATAAATATATATATACATATATATTAATTTTTTTTCTGGGGACCATTTTATTCTGAGATGACCCTCAAAAATTTTCATACTGATCGGATGTGTCGTTCTACATATGCAATTATGATGTCATAACGAGGGCACCTACAACATCATAAAACAAAAGCTCTCATTCCTCATGAGGAGTACTTGCCATTTGCCAAGTTTCAATTTTTTCCTTGGTGCGGTTTCAGAGATACGGACGTCCAAAGCATTTGTGTTTTTCCAATATGGCTGCCACACCACATGACCTATGACATTATAATTATCATTAAAACATTCTACATGAGTCGTCGCACGAATGATGAAAATTTTGTCTCAATCCGAAAAATGCCTGCAGAAAAAAACACGAAAGTTCTGTGCAGACAAACAGACAAACAAACAGACCCAAATGAAATACCCTCTCCTTTGACGAGGGTAATTGCATATTTCTGTTTTGCATTTTCAATTACTTTGTAAAAATTTTTAAAAGCATGTTTTCACTTTGTCATTATGGGGTATTTTGTATAGATTGGTGACAAAAAGTTTGAATACAATCCATATCAAATTCAGGCTGTAACACAACAAAATGTGAAAAAGTAAAGGGTGTGAATACTTTTGGAAGGCACTGTATGCTCTGAGTGTTAGCTGCATGAACATCCTCATGTTTTTTTTTTTTTAATTTGGCCTTCTGCATGAGTTTACGCAACATTGCATTATAATAGGTTTGCGTTCAACGATATTGCGTTGTCCAAGGCATGCCAGTACATCAAGACCCAATCATGTCTTTCACCGTAATTGGAGGGAGCAACCAATCAGCTCTCACCTAATAAATTATCCCCAGGTAATAAGGAACTTTATAATTAACCCACCTGCTCTTCTAGTCAAAGAAAGCTGCCGAAAACAACCAAGAAAAGATGCACAAGGTAAGTCCTTGCTGTTTCAAATCCTACCTGGGTTCCTCTCTGGCTGCAGACATTCACAAGTTGCACTTGCATGAGAATCCCAACACGACACGCACTTATTAGTCGCCGGACCGGTTTCATCGCTTAATGGCAAGTCGTCAGCGACAGCGATGAAAGAAATGAGCACCACCGAGGCTCCCAAACACATACCATGTGCAATGCCGATAGCAGTTATCATATAAATATCACGACCCAATCATGTCTTTCACTTACAATTTATTGTTGACCTGCATATAAAAACAACAAAGGCAACCCATAACATGCATGTTGGTATCTTTTCAAATTCTCCAAGTAAATTTTCCAAATATCTTTGCTCCTATGTGTACCACCACAAACGTCTTCCTGTCACGACGCAACACTATGTCATTTAACCTTCCTTCAATATTCCTTACTCTTGCTACTTCAAAAGAAACAAGGACAAATGTGTCCAAGAGCAGCGTCCTAAAGGTTTTGTCGGCTAAAAAAAAAACAAACAAACAAAAAAAAAACAACAACAACAACTTCCGATATTTCGTCACGTGCCTTGATTAAGCCAATAGCGCGACCCGTCATAATGTATTTACGTATTTACGATATATAGTGTGTTTACGAAATAAATAATGTATTTACGAAATTACATTACGATAAATGGAATAATCTTTAAATAGTAACGTAAACTTTTCGAAACTTTAAAGCAAATGTCCGAATATATTTAAAAGTTCATGATAGATGCTCTCAAAAGGCACCGTCTATGTGAGGATGTGTACATGTGCTTAGTATTTAAGGAGATCTGGATTTTGTATGTACAAGAGCCGAGTCCTAGAGGTTAAGGTTTTGTCTTCACAAGAAGAAGAAGAAGAAGAAGAAGAAGAAGAAGAAGAAGAAGAAGAAGAAGAAGAAGAAGAAGAAGAAGAAGAACAACGCCGAGCTCTCTCTGAGCAGCGTTCGCTACGCGAGACGCTGCTAAAAAGAAAATACAACTCTGTCTATGATGCCATCTGCAGAATGAAGAATCTACATGATTTAGATAGTTTCATTGTTGATGAAACAATCTCCCCACCCTCACTGCTGGCTGCATTCACCCCACCCTCGCTCCAACCTTCACTCACCTCTTTTCTGCACGAGCCGTACCTTCACACCTGCCTGCTAATCTCACTTGCCTGTACTCATGCCACCCTCAACCTTCTCTGCACCTGTGCCACCCCCACCGTTACTTGCACTCGTGCTCCCCTATATCCTGCCTGCATTCTCCCCACCCTCACCCTTTCCTGCATTCACCCCACTGTCATCCCTGCCTGCACTCACCCCACCCTCACACTGCCTGAACTTGCCCCACCTTCGGCCCTGCCTGCACTCACTTCACCCTTTGTCCTCACTATCCTAGATGTGCCCACATTAAACATTCATCACACCATTCATAATCTTTCTCTATTCTCTTTGCTGTCCCAGTTGAGCTGCCCACTCATTTTTCCGAATTATCTTTTCATCACCTTTATTTACCTGCACTGCCCACCAACTAATTCAATTGCAAGACTAAAAAGAAAATTTACAGCTCGACTTGCTGCTAAAATGACGAATCCTTAAACACACATTGAGATAAAAAGCAAGACAATTAACTGCTAATCTGCTATTAACAATACTGCAACCTTGAGCAATATCAAATGCATTACATCATACACAAAATCATGATGCAAATACTTTAAAATGACAATAATAACAACCTATCACATTTGCCATAAGGAGTACTGAATCCAACAAATGCCATCTACACCCACTATCACTAAATATTTCTGGGTGATCATAAGGTAGTGTTTAACTACAGATGTGTTTTATATAACAGGATACTTTGCAGGCTGGTGCACACGATTGTTGGTTATGTGTCACTCAGCATGTGGAACTATCTTTCCAACTCTTTGGCACCATTTATTTTCGATGTGCACTCTGAATAACTAATTTGGAGCCATCTTTTAAACTCTTCATCAAAAAAGGTGCACCCACATCTGAGGGAAGCAGTTCAGTTTGGCATTTTTAATATGAAATAGGCAAAGCCAAGAAATTAACTCAGCCCTTCGGAATTACCCTTTATAATTACCGTTTATAATTATCCTTTAGAACCCTTCAGAATTACCCTTCAGAACCCTTTAGAATGACCGTATAGAACAGGTCAGGTCAGGTCAGGTAGGGGAGCATGCGCTAGAGCAGCGTGTCGCTGCATCCACTTTCCGCCTGTACTCGAGGGGTCTCCGTCTGGCCATCCCCCAGGCAGATACCTGGCCCATCCCATCTCCTTGAGATGCCGATCAACCTGCTGCAACCATGAGGCACATGGTCGGCCCATTGGCCTCCTCCATTCACGAGACTCCCTCGCTGAGAGAATCTGGTGAGCAGGATCAGTGTCAGGAAAACGAGCCACATGTCTATACAGCTGCAGCTGACGCTCACCGACTATGCAGGTAACAAATCTCATTTGAGTCTCTCTCAGCAACCACTCGTTGGACACAAAGTCTGACCAGCGATAGCTAAAGATTCTCCGAAGAGACATGGTTCCAAAGGAATTAAATCTCTGTCGCAGATCCTTGGTCAGAGTCCAAGTCCCACATCCATAGAGCAAGACTGGAAGTACCAAGGACCTGAAGACTCAGACTTTCATCCTCCCGCACAGGTACCGGCAGCACCACACCCCATGATCCAGTGAATCCATGACTCCCCAGGCCCGATCCAGATGTATATTGACCTCTGACTCACAGCCAGCAGAGACATGAATATCACTGCCAAGGTAAGTGAATCTCTCCGTGACCTCAAACTCCTCACCACAAACAGGCACAGACAGGACAGCAGCATCCAAGATGTCATTGAAAGCCTGGATCTTAGTTTTGACCCAGGAAACCCGAAATCCCAGCAGCTCCAACTCCTCATTCAGCACCTTGAGGGCCCCCGAAAAGATATCTAAAGTCTCCGCAAAGATGACTGCACCATCTGTGAAATGATGTTGCATCATCTGTTACATCATCTGTTACCACAGCTTGATCTCTCCGACATCCTCCCTATAATCCAGTCCACACAAGTGCTGAAATGTGTGGGGGCCAGTACACACTCCTGATGAACTCCAGTAACAACTGGAAATAAGTCAGAGATAGTACCACCACATTTCACAGCACTCTCGGTACTAGAGTAGAGTTCAGACATCAGATCGATCAGTTTTGGTGGCACCCCACGAAGACCTAGAATCCTCCAGAGGACATCCCGATTCACTGAATCAAACGCTTTACAGAGATCAACATAGGCTGCACGCAGCCCCTGCCGAAACTCTCGTTTGCATTCGGTGAGGACACGAAGAGCAAGGATACGGTCAATCATTGACCTCTTTGGTGTAAAGCCTGACTGCTCTGGATGCTGGTGCTCAAGCAGATGGTGGCGAACCCTCTCAAGAATTATCCGAGCAAAGACCTTTCTCAGCACTGAGAGCAGCACCACCCCTCAGTAGTTGTTGCAGTCTTGGCGATCATCCTGCCCTTTCCAGAGAGGGACAACAAGGCCCCTCTCCCAGTCAGTTGGGATGATGCCTGTGTTCCAGGGAGAGCACAGAACTGCATGCAATGACACTAGTGCAGCATTTCCACCAGCCTTGAGAAGTTCAGCATGGATGCCACAGATCCCTTGAGTCTTATCCCATTTCAACCGGTTCACTGCAGCCCGTGTTTCCACAAGCGAAGGTGGACCACAGCTGATTGGAGGGTCAGCAACAGTTATTGTAACACCCCTGACGTCCAACTCAACAGCTGGAGGATCAGCCTGGTACAACCGCTCAAAGTAACCAGCCCAGCGGGCCTTCACTTCGGACTCCTCTGTCAAGAGCCTACCACTCTCTGCTCTAACTGCAGTACACGGAGGGTTGGGCTTGAATGAACATAATGCGCGGATTCCTCTGTTAAGCCACTGTCACACCTTGACGTTTTAGCCAGCGTTTGGTAACGTATCAAAATGTAGGTAAAACGCTGGCATACGCTGAACTATTGATTTTTTTTCCAGTTTTGGGCATATTCATAACGAGTTGGACGTATGCATAACATGTTAGTAACATACACAGAACGTTTCGATAACATTTAGATAACTTATACCAACGAATGCTTAGCGTGTTGTCGGCGTTCACAACCTATGCCCAACAATAGTCTAACTTCGGCATTGCGCGCGGCAGCGTATCACCGACGATCACGTGGCGTAGCCTATTAAAAGGCTGCCGCTCGACGATTCAAATCATAACCACACTAGAAATCGAAGTGTCAAGCCGCTGTCACACCTTGACGTTTTAGCCAGCATATGCTGACGTATGAAAAATTTGCCGAATACGCTGGCACACGTCGAATACGTTATTGGTAAGTTTTGTATACGTTAAGAGCATGCTGAAGCATGCTGGCATACGTCGTAGTACGCCGAGTACGTCGACAAATTTTAAGCATGCTGAAAATTTTTCGACGTATGCCAGCGTATGATGCACACGTTCCGCATACGCTGGCCATAAGTTGTAGGCACGTTATGCGATCATTGATACACGTCGACACACGTTACTTGTAAGTTACTCATAAGTTGAAACACGTCGAGGTAATGTTTAGTGTACCCGAAACTTATTTCTAACCTATGAGTAACGTGTTTTGAACCTATGAGTAACGTATCTCCAACGCATATTGACGTATGTTGACCTACTTGACGTCTTCCGGACGACCACAGAACTTACTGAACGTGTTACTAACTTACAGCTACCGTATATTGGCATGTTGGCAGCGTTTAGGGGAATTGGTATATAAAAATCGGGTTCACACAGGAGGAATCCATCAGTGTTCCAGACTCCATGGTTTTTTTGTTTGTTTGTTTTTTTTTTGTTCGGTATGACGGTGATGTTGACACTTTGATTTAGAGTGCGGTTATGATTTAAATCGTTGAGCGGCAGCCTATTAATTATATTATATTATAACCACACTAGAAATTGAAGTGTCAACATCACCCTCATGCTGAAGAAAAAAACAAAAACAAAAACCAGGGAGTCTGGAACACTGACGCTCATCATTACCTCGACGTGTTTCAACTTATGAGTAACTTACAAGTAACGTGTGTCGACGTGTGTCAACGATCGCATAATGTGCCTCCAACTTATGGCCAGCGTATGCGGAACGTGTGAGTCATACGCTGGCATACGTCGAAAAATTTCAAGCATGTTAAAATTTGTCGACGAGCTCGGCGTAATACGACGTATGCCAGCGTGCTCTTAACGTATACAAAACTTACCCATAACGTATTCGACGTGTGCCAGCGTTTTAGACAAATTTTTCATACGTCGGCGTATGCTGGCTCAATCGTCAAGGTGTGACAGGGCCTTAATATTTTTGTATTAATTAATGTATGCTTTGTTGCAATGTTATCATTATTTTTGTTCTTTATTTTGTGTATAGAATGCCATGCCAAGGAAGGACCTATTAAGGGTCTTTGGGTGTATTTGGGGCATTTTGGGTCTTTGAGGTCTTTTGGGTATTTCAGGCAGGGTCTTTGGGGTATTTTGGGTCTTCGGGGTGTTTTCGGTGTTTGGCATCTTTTCGGTCTTTTGGGTCTTTAAAGGTCTTTGGGGTCTCTTAGGTCTTCTGGGTCTTTTAGGTATTTTGGGCCTGTGAGGTCTTTTGGGTCTTCTGGGGGGTTTTTTAAGCTATTTTGGGTCTTCGGGGTCTTTAAGGTTCTTTGGTGTATTTTGGATCTTCCTGGTCTTTTGGGTCCTCGGGAACTATTAGGTCATCAGGGTCGTTTGGGTCCTTGGTTGGATCAAACCTGACTACACTTAGCCCTGTCTTGTGTGAAATGTTGAGCCATGCTCCAGGTAAGATCAATAATTTATTGGGGTTTGTCAATGCTTTCCTATGCCAAGTGATCTTTAGCTTTCCAGGTTTTCTCTTGCCAGCTGGTGTCCATTGTCGGGCTACTTTCGTAACACCCTAGCCATCGAATACGACGACATTGAAGCTCTTGGATAATGCTCTCGCAAACAGTCTTTACATGCAGATCTTTATTTGATATTTTGTTCGGTCAGAAGATGCGGCCTATTTTCCGAAGGCATCCATTTTGAAAGGATTTTATCTTATTCATATCAGTCTTGATATCATGCCAACATTCTGAGCCATACAAAAAAAAAACATGTTTGACGTTGCTGTTCTCCAGTCTGATCTCAAGCCATACTGGTTTGACTTCCGTATGCGGAACAATCGGGCAAATACACACCGGCTTTTCCAATTATTGTCTTGATGTCTTTTTTTAGTCCTGTTTTCTTTGCTGATTCGGCTACCGAGGTATGTGAAATCTTCCACATATTCTAGTGGTTGACCATTCACTGTGATTGGTGCAATTGGGGTGGCAATTGATGTATATCACCTGGGTTTTGGTTGTACTGATATTAAGACTTGTCTGTTTAGCATAGCTATCCAATATATTAGTTTTCTCTTGTAATTCGGTATGACTTGTAGAAATAGCAGCAAGGTTATCAGCAAAATCGAGGTCTTTGAAATGAGAAAATAAAGTCCAATGAATGCCTCGGGGCTTATGACGCTGCATTTGAAGTGCTCATAAAACTGTCTAATCAGTGTGACAATTTAAGGAGGAATTCCACATACTCGTAGGATCTTCCATAATGTGTCACGACACAAACTATCAAATGCCTTTTTGAAATCAATGAAGTTAATGAACAGAGAGAGGGGTATTCCATTCCAGACTCTGTTTCGATGATGGTACGCAGTGCAAATAAGTGATCAATACCACTTCTTCCCTTCCTAAAGCCGGCTTGCTTTGTCTCAGCTTAATGTCAGTGACTGCCTCAATCCATAAAAGAATAATTTTACAGAAAGCCTTACTAGAGATAGATAACAAAGTAATCTCATGCCAATTGTCAGTTTCGAGGATCACTTTTTTAGGTAGTTTGACAATGAGGTCATTGATCCAATCACCTGGTATAAATTCCTTAATGCAAAATATATATCCCATATGAGTATATCGCTCAAAATGCTTAGATCTCAGATTCAAATAATTTGTACTATTGACTTATCCACTGTCCCATCATCATCATCATCATCATCATCATCATCATCATCATCATCATCATCATCATCATCATCATCATCATCAATCGACTTTCGTCGGAACCTTTGTGACGGTCCTCCAAACCTCCTTGTTCATCATGCACGATGGTAATTCTTCGAAGGGAATTTCTGTTTCTTGTACAAGTTCAGTATTGCACATAATTCTATGCCAATCTCTTTTTGTTAACCCATGAATGTGAAGCTAAAAGCGGGGTTAAGCAATTGGTTCACTTCTGTCTGTCTGTCGGCTCTCAGTGCATCTACAAATGTCAGTTTATGATCGATGAACAACTTAATTTCAATTTAATGTTATATTTTGAACACAAATGAGAACACGAAGCTATTGTTTAGCAGTACTTTGGCTCTGAATTCGTCCTGATCGCACATGCGCAGAGAAGAGTGAGATAATATTTTTTTTCTCTGTCTACCTGCCTGGCAGTCAAACAAAATTGAAGATCATTCCAAACAGGAAGTTTACTGTTTTTAAGGATATCATAAAAGACACAAACAACAGGCACGAATAACTAATGTAGCATGTTAAATAAGGTGGTGTAAAATGCTTGGATCCACTGCGTCAACGGCGGTAAATTTCCACAATTAATTTTTTTATACAACTTTTAAAATCTTTATTTTATTTAAATTGAATTACTGTCGTACCCCGCTATTCACGGGGGATACATTCCTGTAAAATGCCGTGAATGTCAAAGCCGCGTATGTCGGGGCATTGTTTCAATGGAAGAAGGGGGGATAGGTTCCCAGCAGTTCATAATTCATGAGGGAAAATCAAAAATCCAGTGAAAAACTGAAAAGCCCGTGAAAAAAACCCGCTAATACGCCCGCAAAAAACCATGAATATGCCCACAAAAAACCCCGCAATGCGGAAAAAAGCCCCAAATAAAAAACCTGCGAATACGCGGGGTCTGCGAATAGCAAATATGCGAATAGCTGGGTCCGACAGCACATAGTTGAACACTGTAGAACAGAAATCGCCTTCTTATTGCTTCAAAAAAACATCTACTTGTAGTACCTGGACATCCGACTATTAATTTGCAATTGGTCACTGGCTTTGGTGTTGGCTTAATGGTTAGGATGGTGGGCTTAATGGTTAGGGTCCTGAGTTCAAATCCCCCTCAGCTGTTGAATTAATACCAGGTGGGGTTAACTCTGCCTGTCATCCTTCCGAGGTCGGCAAATGAGTACCAACTTGCTGGGATGAATGAGCCATTAGATTATCCTGTGTCAGTGGCAACCCATCCAGGATTGTGCCCAATAGCTCAGGAGACTGCTCCAGCATAACCGATGCTTTGTACAGAGTATGGTACCAATGGATGGACTGGCTTTGACACCAATACAATTTTTTATTTCGGACCCGAGGCATCGAAAAGCTACATATATCGAACAGACAGTTTTAAATGGAGCACCTCACCACCATTATAGCATTTAAATTGCATCAGGTGTGGCAATGTATGTTTATTGTTGCTCCCAGCTTGTCAGCTCGATGACAGAAGATGCCATTTGCATTTTTGCCACCTCAATCCCGATCCCGTTTGGAATTCCGTGTGGGCACTGGCAATTTGCTTGTGTTAAATAAGGTGGTGTATAAGACTGCACAATGGCGGTAAACTTCCAGATATTTTTATACGTCCTTTAAGATCATTATTTTATTTCAATTTAATTATATACCTAAACACTGCGTGGGATAAAGTGTTCTATGAACTCTCTAGTTACCTTCGCCACTGAAGGTGGACAGAAGTTATGTTATCACCCTTGTCTGTCTGTCTGTTTGTCCATCTATTTGTTTGTTTGTGAACAGGATATCTCAAATAAGTTGTGGACAGATTTGGGAGAGATTTGGTGGACAGGTTGGGTGGGTGACAAGGACGAATTAATTTTGGTGAAGATCCGAATCCATATCCGGATACAATATTTTTTTTAATTTTCAAACTGATTCTTCACCATTGAGAGATGGGGCCAAAAATGATATATAGCATGATATTTCAAAAATATGTTTGGCTCGATATGTTCTCGTGGATCAAGTATTACGTGGTGGAGGTATGTGCTCTCCCTAGTGCCCTTCTAGTTTCCTATGTATCTGTTCACATAATTTCAGACACTGGGTCCTCCTTGCTCTGAATGAGTGACCGGCTTGTCTTACCCTTGTATAATTTATTGCTGTTGTTATTCTGTGTTGGTCTCCAGCTACTATCTCATTTGGGATATGATTTTCCCAGGTGATATCTCTGACTCTTCTCAGCTATCTTGTGTTGGTGCTATCTCGTTTATTTTCCAGTCTCTGTGAATATTCACACCTAATGCTGTAAAAATGGATGAATAAATTTATAAATTCAGGTTATGTTGAGAATATAATCTCTTTCAGAAGTATAACATTGGATAAGGACATTAAACAGTGATTTTGCATTTGGAAAGCAGCTGTTTTAGTTCACCTGTGCACTCATTATTGGCCCACGACATATAAATGTAATGCAATGATATATATATATATATATATATATATATATATATATATATATATATATATATATATATATATATATATATATATATATATATATATATAAATATATATGTCAAAGCCTACCAGAGCATAAAGGATGAAACTTTTTCTCAGATTCAAACTCATTGTTTCTGCTTCTAGTTAGCCTTGCTCAGCAACTAGGCAAACATCCAAAGTCACAGGATCCATCCACCCTGGGGATAATGAATGATGCTAATGAATGTGCTTTGCCTCACTCTGCCTGCATCCAGCGCATTATCTCATAGTTTTCCTCAACTTGGATTCCTTTTGCTTCTCGGGCGATTTCGGAATAGAATGTTTTTTTTCTTTAATCCACCCTTTCAACAGAGCATCATTGTGATCCAAACGGGGGCATCAGTGGGATGCTTGGATAATCTCCAGGAGGAGAATATGTGAACTGATGTTGATGTGTGAGTGCGAAATGAGACAATAGTTTATTCTAGCCCCTTTTTGAACATTGTAATTTATTTTCTGAAAATGTAGAAGCTGAACAACTTGAGGCACATCTGATTGATAGTGTAACTTCAAAAAGGCAAGTCCAAGATGAAAACTCGGCTGTTTTTTTTTTTAAGGGCTTCAGATTTTTCCATTGCTGGAGGTTGTTGATCGGTAATTCGAGATTTGCAGAAGCAGAGAGTGTGAGAAATGTTCACGATGATGACTTGTTTGGATCATGAATGAAGGCAGTGGTAGGATGCGTGTGCAGAGCCAATTCACTGTGCTGAGTGATGGATGATTTTGGCAGGCTCGATGAGAGGCCAAGCTTTCTTAAAAGTGCAAATGTGAGTGCAAGGGGGATGTAGCACACAGAGACCTTTTTGTTGGAAAAAGAAAGATGGTTATTTTGTTAATTCCTGGATGTGAAACCAAAAGAGAGAGTTTCCTTGACTGTATTGAATGTGATTTGTTGTAAAAACACAGAAAAAATATAAAAATAAAAGGTGAAATCAGTGCTTGAAGACATGAAGAGTCAATGTATATCCTCCCAATAGAGATTTTTTTTAATCGGAGTAATGATGACTCAACATTTTACTCCAAATGTTGCACGATCCCCACCACTCAGCATCTCTGGTCTTATCCCACTGACAATGTGTTCTTCATTCAGTCATTTGTTGATTCTCTTGTACGCTCTCTTATGAACCCCTCTCTTGCCAATCTGTCGCAAATCCCAGGTCGCATTATTTCAGGCAGTCCCGCGGAAAGGTGTGGACAACTACACGTGAGTGACAGAATCCTGGGTGTGAACGGGACGAGCCTTGAGGGCTTGAGCCACGCCGCTGTTATTCAGCTCATCCGTGACTCGGGCACCATGGTGACCCTGTGCGTTGGACCCCCTACTGGTACATCTCCAGATTATCATGTGAATTTCACATGTTGCATAAAACCAAGACATCTTTAACACAGACATCAGTTGTGTACAAACTGTATCCGAGAGTAAACCCCATCTGTAGAGGCATTAATCTATCTGTCCAATGTGCTTGCATTTGTTTGTAGTTAGACGATGTGTGTGGGCACCTTGGCAAAATTTTTAATTTTAAACTGACGATCCTGCTCTTTGTAGTTAATCTACGTCAAAAGCACTTGGCTCGTGGCTCCAATTGCAACCATGTAGTTCAAGTTCAACTGAATCCTTCATTTTAGATTGAGCCAGGAAAGGTAATAGTGCAGTCAAGTGAAAAATGAGATTGTGGATGTAAATGTTAAATAGAGTAGATGTGATTAACATAGTCAATATACT
Source organism: Eptatretus burgeri (assembly GCF_056783735.1). Lineage (NCBI taxonomy): Eukaryota > Metazoa > Chordata > Myxini > Myxiniformes > Myxinidae > Eptatretus > Eptatretus burgeri. Next base: position 44,348,046 of record NC_140970.1, on the reverse strand, counting down.
ATGATAATCATAAAGATGGTAACATTGTTCACATTCAGAGCCAGCACGCACTACAGCACCAGCCAGCAAGGAGCAACCTGTAGACAACACCCAATGCGGGCAGGACAACAGGTAGGATGATGGAACTGCTGTTTCACCTTGTGATTACTCATAGCTATATCAATTAATCAAAACTTTACTTTTTATTTTCTGTATATAGATCAGAGGTGAAAGCGAGACAAGACATAGTGCCTGAACCTACCCAGAACCTGGTGGGCAAACAAAATGAGGTATGCGGGTTCAAACTCAAAACTATGCAGATGCACCAACTCACAGACAGGCGTTTGCAGTTTAAGCCATTTGAGGGATAGTAAACCACTGGTGTCCCATATGCGCTTTGGCAAATGTCAATGTTTGTGTGTCTGTCCTGACATTGCTTTGTGGTGATGTAGTGCCAGGATTCTGGAACACTGCACTCTTCACCCTTATGTTAGCAGGCTACTCAAGAGGGTGAGCTGTATGGTGTGGAGCTGGAGCAGGGCTCAAGAGGATATGGCTTCAGTTTACGAGGGGGACGAGAGTACGGCTTGCACCTCTTCATCCTACGGCTCGCCGAGGACGGCCCAGCGAGCCGCACCGGCAAGCTGAGGGTACACGTTTCATCATCATCATAGTCCCATACTTGCGGAGCAGCAGGGTTCCCAGAATAATATGGGAATGTTTCCATGGCAGAGAGAAATACCTGTGGACAGGTCACCACGCCATTACATATGAGGGCAATGATTTAGAATTTGGTCATGGCTTCCACATAAGATGCCCTACTTTTTATTTTAAAGCCACGGTGTGATCTATAATATCCACCAGCGAATGCTAACAGATGTGTCAACTGGCTTAACATTCCATTCAAAGGACAGCTGACTCATTTACGCAATATCTTGCCTGCAAAGCACCAGGAAGACTGTTTTGTAATCAGACGGAGGATTGAACCCAGACTTGGCATTTCAAAGGCAAGTACACTACCTCTGAGCTGCCCTGTCACCCCTAAACATAATTAATACAACAATAAACTTTAGATGGGGAGCTGATAGGATGGCCTGGAAGTACACACACTGGCCTCTAAGCTGTGTAGTGTGGGTTAGAATCTCGACCCAGCTATAAACTGTCATCCCGGTGTTTCATCGGCAGATTGATTCATCAATGTGTGTGCCGTCCCTCAAATGGATGTTAAACGGGTGTCCCATCTGCCGGCATTAGTTGGTGGGCTTTAAAGATTGCATGGTGTCTTTCGTGAAGAGTAGTTGAGCTATCATGGGCACTCTGGCCAAATTCCAAATTCCTGCCCTAATCTTAGTTGAATGTCAGGCCTAGCCAGCCGGTTTGTGAAATATTTGGGCCAAGCTTCCCCCTGCCTCGTCCACAAGAACGTGGGAATAATTGTGGCTGTTAAAGAAGAAACTTTAGGTTGGGCGTTTAGCAGACCACGCATTGAATCGGAAGAAATCTTTTGAAATAATATTACTAGAGGGAGTCCAATAGTGAGCTATGTTAGGGTGAACTCTGACAGGTAAGCTATATCCACAGCCCAGGGGAGCTGGACAATGAAAAGCTGTATGCTGTTGATACAACGAGCTTTCAGAAACAAACATTGTACTTTCTTTGAACACCGTTGGGTTATCCTGAACATTCAAACTGCTGAGACCGTTGTCTGTACCCTTAATTTTACCCTCTCATTTTCTGACACACGCTGATCAGGAAGCATCATCTTGAGGAATGGATTACACATGAGATCATTTTTCGGTTCTGCAAGCATAACAAAATGGTAGTTTCCCAAGTTAAGGAGCCATCTGTTTATTACACACACACACACAAAATGGTGGACATTTTTCCTCGATCCCTGTCTGCCAATTTCTCACACACTTTATTACCTTCCTTCTCTTCTCCTTCCCTCCCCCATCCTTCCTTTTGTCAATTTATGCCTTGCCTTCATGGGTACATCAGCATGGTTCATTTTGGTTCTGCTATTTCAATTCACTCCAACTGTTATGTCTCCATTTTCCCTCCCAAGCACCGAATGGGATATCATTATGTCATTTCCGGACATCATTATGTCATTTCCGTGGGTGGGGCCTCTGAAGCCTTTCCCGAGGGTGCACTAATGGTTGACAATGTAAATATGTTGCTGTTCTCCTTGAGGATGAGTAATCCGACCATAAAGATGGCTGAAAGAATGCATGAGATGACGACTGGACATATGATCTGTTGGTATTTGTTTACAGAAAAATTGTTGTTGCACTGAGTTCAGCATTGATGGTGTGCGAACTGTGACTCTCGACATTTTTTGGGGCTGAAAGGATAGCTTAGAGGTACGCACACTCGCCTCAGAGCTATCTTGCCTAGATTCAAATCTCGACCCAGCTGCAAACTGTCATCCTGGTGTTTCATCAACAGGGAGATTCATCAATGTTTGTGCCATCTCTCGAATCGATGTTAAACTCGGCATCCCATCTGTAAGCATTAGTTGCTGGACGTTGATGAGCTATCATCAGGACCCAAAACAAATTCTAAATTCCTGCCTTAACCAGCAGGGGCATTGCATCAGCGGCAGAGTCACCTCCCAACCCCCCCCCCCCACACACACACACACACACCAACACATGTATAGGTAATAAATAGATGGCTCCTAACCAAATTCAGGAATACACGATGAAAGCAGCAGTCACCCCAAAGCTTCTATGCGAGTGCATTCTTGAACCAACTAATGGATGACCTGTCATAGATGAGTGAGATGAAGGGGGCAAGTTGGTGCAGAAAAGCATAGTGGGTGCTATTACAATTTGGACATGTGAGGGGGTTTGCAATTTAATTTCTGAACATGATGAAAAATTTCACCAAGAATACACAGGAAGGTAGAAATTTAAATGATGATATCAAGTACATCACGTACCCCACTGTCCCAAGTACATCGTGAATTTCAAGGTGATATCAAGATACGTGTGAGTTCAGTATTGTTTGATTTATTAGTTGAGCAGGTAGAATCCAAGAAGAGTCCCAGAATTATGGCATCGTCTTGTTTCCACAGGTCGGTGACCAAATTGTGGAGATAAATGGTGAAAGTGCTGAGGCGATGACCCATGCTCGTGCCATTGAGCTGATTCGCAACAGCTGCGGACGTGCTCGTCTCATCTTGCGCCGAGGCTCAGGCCTTGTCCCCGATTACGGTGGGCCTCCCATTCTCTACATGTCCATCTTCATCTTTAACAGCTTGCCTCTAATAGTGTAGCAAAAGCATCACATTGTAACAGCACAGTTTATCTTTCGAAAGATATCATGCAACACCTGTTGCCTTCATTGTGTGACATGTCATACAGCACTACATTTCCATGTGTCCTGCTCAAGGTAGGGATGCTTAAAGGTCCCCTGACATGCAAAATAAACTTGTTTTATATATATATATATATATATATATATATATATATATATATATATATATATATATATATATATTAATTTGACCTTCCTAGTGAAGAAATCACCCATGTTTTTTAAAAAAATCAAAAATGGGATAATTAGAGCAATATTTCGATCATTTCTGGAGCTATTCACAACTTGCTATGCCCCGCCCCTAAAAAAAGGACTTCAGCGAATCGCAGCGTTGACGTCACATACAGTAACTCGCACAGAGTGGATTGACTCGAGATCTCTAGAGTCTAGACCAGCGTTTCTCAACCTTTTTACCCTTGTGGAACCCTTGGAATAGTTTTCATGTGTCAGGGAATCCCTGCATAAAAATTATTATATACCATTATTAATATCTAGCTCTTTTATATTTTTATCGTAGTTCACGTGGTAAATATAATATATTTTTTTTCGGATACCTGATTTAAGAAAAAAATGACCCCCTTTTTGCCAAATTTATTGGCAATGAAAAAAAATACTGCTCGTTTATGAGACCTCACACCGAGGTTTTAATTCACAAAAAAAATCTGTAAACACACACACAAAAAATATACAGTCACTCAATGATAGACGAATCCGCCGCGTACAGGACGTCCACTAACCAGTGAGGGCGGTTTCACACTTGCGCCATATAGACATCGTTAAATACATTCCCTATGGTTGTTATAATTGTAAATAATATAAGAGGTTGAAGCCTCTATTATAATAACCAAGGAGTTTCCAACAATATGCCGTACGTGTATAGTAAAATTACGAATATTAAATCAAACAAAAACTACTCAAAAATACATTAGCCTATTGATTACTGTTTCTCGCGGAACCCCTAGCGACCTCTTGCGGAACCCTAGGGTTCCGGGGAACCCCGGTTGAGAAACACTGGTTGAGACTAGTCGAATAAATCCGTCGTCCGTCCGACGAAGCCGATAAATCCGTCGTCCGTCCGACGAAGCCGATAAATCTGACGTGCTGTAGCTTTTATTTATTATTCTCTTTTTTTTTCATTGATTTCTACTGTTGCTACATGACGACAGTTGGAATAAAATAAATAAAAATGCAACAGAACGTCAGATTTATCGGACTACTCGAGACAATTGTGTCACAAGGTGTGTTCTGCACACAAGTTTTCATCGTATCCGGACAGAGAGATTGCTTCGTTTTATGCACGGAGAGACACGGCCGATGACATGCGCCGGCCTTGCTTGCGATTAATTCGCCGCGGTGCAACATGTCCGCTGCGCTGCGCTGTTCACGTCACCTCACTAAAATATTTCTGATATCAAGCAGTATGCAAGTCGAATTTACATTATTGAATTACGAATAGGATTTAGTCGAACCAGTTGTTATTTCCGAGTCTTCCTTCGATGTCCTCCCGATCATCATGAACTCCGGGAATTTCATCGCCATTTTCCTCTGCTTGTCCTGCTTCAGGCTCGAACTGCTTAGGCCGTATTTCATCTCCAGCTGCCTGAACTTCACCTCCCGCGACAATGTCATCCCACAATTCTCCATGTGATTCAGACCGAAATCCTTCATTTCTCTCACACTCACCGTCGTTACCAGACAAGTGAAAGTCCATGTCGTCCATTATTCAAAACCAAATGTTCGATTTTTTTTTTAAAGCAGAAATGAACGAAGCGATTGAGTCGACCAATCAAATGTGGAAACACACAGCAAGCCAATAGAATCACGTAGACCACCAACCCGACTAATTAACATGCAGCCTTTGTAATCCTGTAGTTGACGTCATGTGGGTTACGCCCCTTTCAGGAGAATTTTTAGGGGCATTCCCGAAGAGGTTTGTTTTTTTAATTTTACATTTTACAGAATGAGTATTGTGAAAAAACTGTCAGATCTGAAATCACGATGAAAAACTCCTCTAGGACATATATAAATGAAATTTATGTTCTTTGGCATGTCAGGGGACCTTTAAGCACATCGAGCTCCGATGGGATGCTTCAGCACATCATGCTCTGATAGAACGCTTATTCATATTATCCTCTGATGGGATAGTCACCTCTCCATCATCTTGAAGAGCCATAAGTATTCCTCTGCATAATCCAGTTTTCATTTGCTATAAAAATGCATAATTAATCGATCCTCCACAAGATGCATTCCAAGTTGGAGTTCTGCTATTGACCGGTAAATAATGATTACATGATGACAGAAAAATTGTGTTCGTTTTTTATTTTTATTTTGTATACCTTGTCGAGGCTCGAATGAGAGCGAACACACAATGCACCGCAAAGGGGGGCATGAGACAAGAGGGGTGGGAGAAGAAAGGATAAAACAGTGGGGAAAAGAGACATTAGGAGATCTGTGGAAGGGAGAGGGATGGGGTGGGGAACACGGGGTATACAAGATGGACATTACAGGGACTTTCAGGAAGGAAAGCAGGGAATTTGAAGGAGGTGGGGTTGGGGGGGGATTAACGGGGGAAGAAAAGATCGGGGTTTTGGATGGGGGATGATAAGAGGGAGTGGAGAACAGCTGTTTTGAAGACCTGGAGAGAAGAATGGGATTGAAGAGAGTGTGGGAGTTTATTCCAAAGATGGGAAAAAGAGGAATGAAAGAGTGAAGGTGAGCAGTGTTTCATGATTTTGGTAGTTTTACCAGAAGGGGGTTGTTGATGGACCTTGAGCGACCTGCGGAAATATGGTGGGGACATATAGCATACATAGCAGGGGGGGCGAAACAAGAGAGGAGACAGAAAAAGACAGAAACACCACTGACCTGCCTTCGGTGAGAGAGTGAGAGACCCAAAGACTCGGCTTCATCGCGGGAGATACGAATGATCCTAAATACCTTGGTTTCCACAGCGTGAAGCCGAGAAAGGTGGGAGGCAGGAGCACCAGCCCAGAGGGGAGAGCAGTACTCCATCAGGCTACAGACGGAAGCTTTGTACGTGGTCATGAGCTCAGGTGGGCCGAGGAAGGACTTTGCATGACGGAGGATTCCCAGTCGGCGACTGGCTTTGGAGGCCAGGTTGGAAATGTGGCTTTCCCAGGAAAGATCATTGCAGATAGTGAGACCCAGAAGCTTGAATGAAAGGACTTGCTCCAGAGGATTGTTGAAAAAGTAGATGGGGGGTTTTGTAAATGGTCCTTGAGGAGAGACATAGTGAGAGTGTGAGATTTTACAGGAAAATAGTGATGAAAATAACCATTCCTTTCATGCTGTGAGGCACATAGGAGCTGCCAAGGCAGTTTCCTTGGCTAAGGAGTGCAGTCCTGGATGGATCACCACTACGACGTAGGATACTCAAATGGCTTATCTCTCGTGAATTTCAATAATGCGCTTGGAACTCCGAGTAAGCTAGAACTCTGCTGTTGCTACTTTGTTGAAGTGGATCAGCTAGCGGTGTAAACTACTCTGTTGTACATTGTCTCCTCACATAAAAAGCCTCTCCGATGCTGATACGGAGGTTTCCGTTGATGTGAAGGGGGTTCAATAGTCATTACTCATTACTGCCACTGAAGCAAATTCCCCGTACTTTTCCTTTATGCCCCTTAACAGGGTATATCCTCTGACTCTATGTACACCACTCTAATCGATAACTTCCCGTGAACACGAATAATCGGCAGAGCAGCCGCCACTTCCTGGTTTACAAAGATTCACAGTAATTTTTAATCAAGGGTTCTATGTAAGCATTGATTGTTACAATCTGTGCTCCTGGCATGAGTGATCGTGCCATTATAAGACTTGCCCATGTATGCCCGTGTGAAATATTCTATTTCAACGCATCTTTCATCAAGAGTGATGATAACTGCCTCATAGTTATGTTGCTCATGGAGATGTGAACTTTTTGTTCTGCCTCGGCCCATTTCTGACACATCAGGACTGAAGTCCTGAACCTTTTATTGGAGACATGGTATCGGGCATCTCGCATCACAGTGAGGCTCTTTAAACTAGCCCGTTCACAGGGCAGCCCACCTAAGGCCAAAAAAAAAAAAAAAATAGACTTTTAGCCTAACTTCTCACGAGGCCAAACAATGGATGTAATCCAGAGACCGTTGGTCGAAGTATGCGAACCGCTGTGGGAAGAAAGCAGAAGCTGATGTTTCAGGCGTTAACCTGCAGTGGCATCATTTTGCCTTTTATGTCATAATATGTCAATATGCTTTAGCTTTGGCTTTATCAGGGAATTTTTCCGGCATGGGATTTCCCATCAGGCGTTTCAGAGGTTTTTACAGTTGATCAGAGGTCATTCGGCTTTTTCAGAGGTCAGAAGTTTAATAAAGACTTGATTCGGAATTCGAACATCTTGGATGTCTCTTCTCCCATGCTAAATCGGCGACCCCAACGTGATCCAAATGGACGGACAAGAAGTTGCAAGCACACCCAGTCGCCAGGAACTAACAACCAGCCGTGCCCTTTCCGGATGCTCAACCACCTTCATTGGTGGCAGCGGTTTTGATAAAGCTGCTGCCATTCTGGCCTTACAATCCACATCTGTGGTTTATACAACTCGAAGCCCAATTCAACACCCGAAACATTACCAACAAGTTGGCACGTTCAAATACATTGTTGGCTCCTTGTCACCAGGGTATGTGACGCAGGTAAAAAATATTTTGCTCAAACCTCCAAGTAATGCTCCGTACATGACTTTGAAGACTGCATTCACAAAGCACACGACTCCCTCTGAGCACTGCCGCTTTCAACAACTTATTACAGCTGAGGATTTAGGAGATTGAAGACCCATACAACTACTGCATCATATGCAGCAGCTTCTCAGTAGCTGCCACATCACCTTTGACCAGTCACTCCTTTGTGAGTTGTTCTTGCAACGTTTACCACCACACACACATCTGCAGGATACTTGTAGCAAATGCTGCACGACCCATCACTGTGGCTCTGGCTGATCATCTCATGGACACAGTTACACTAATCGTGGCTAATGTGATACTTCCACCGTAGCACATTGCACAGCGACAACTAAAATGGCGGACCTTAAGAAGCTCATCCTGGAGCTCCAAATTGCACAACACCAGTCGTGCCCATCTTTGCATTCCCTTTGTAGAGACAGAGAGAAATGCCTTACCTCACACTCCCATTCACTTCACCTGACATGAACACTCCAGATTAGTGTTGGTACCACATGACCTTCGGTGCCAATGCTCGTCAGTGTATAGCACCATGCTCGTACCGGCCACAGGGAAACTCTGAGGCCCACAAATGATCGTGACAAGTTCACCTGGGCCATAGATTACCTTGTCATAAAACCTTATGATGCATTGGACCTGTTTGCAGTCACCTTCTCTTCCTTGTGGAACATAGTAGCAGACTTTGTTTTCTTGTGGATACAGGGGCAGAGGTGAGCATCGTTTCATCTTCTGCCACTGAAAATCAAAATCGCCAGGAATATTCATTACATGCCGCTAACAGCAGTGTTATTGCTCCATTTGGAGAACATTTCCTTCAGCTTGATTTGGGTTTACGTCGCTCATTTCATGTGCCCTTTTCAGAAAGTACTTCATGACTTCCCATCCATAACGTGCCAATCGGCAACAATCCAGCCCATTAAACACCAGATCATGCATCACATTGAGAAATTATGTATCGCCTGCCAGGAGTTTAACTATATGTTCCAACGTGGGATCACGAGTCCATCGTCCAGCAGTTGGGCTTCATCGCTGCACATTGTACCCAAAAAGACAACTGGGGATTGGCATCCTTGTGGGGATTACCGGTCCATAAACAACACGACTGTTCCAAACCGTTACCACATTGCACACAATCAGGGTTTTACCACTACAATCCATGCTGCTGCAATCTTCTCCAAGGTCGACCTCGTTTGTGCGTGCCATCAGATTCCCGTGGATCCAGATGACATCCTGAAGACAGCAGTCACCATGCCTTTCAGCCTCTTCGACATCCTTCAGATGCCATTCGGCCCACGCAATGCCGCACAAAACCTTCAACGTTTTATCGATCATGTGCATGCACTTCTACTACGTTTATATAGATGATATTCCAATTGTCAGTACAACCACAGAAAAACATCAGAAACACCTACATATCCTCTTCACCCGTTTACAGGACTTTGGCATCATCAGTCCCACAAAGTGCCTTTTCGGCGTTATGGAGTTGAATTTCCTCGGCCACTGTGTCAACCACTCAGGCATCCATCTGCTCGAGCAGAAGGTGAAGATTATTGGGGATTTCTCGTTACCCTCATCTCAACACACACTGTGAGAGTTTTTCGGCCTCATCAACTTTTACCATCGATTTATTCTAAACGCAGCCACAACACCACAGCTGCTGAACAAATTATTCACAACTGGTAAGCATGCTGAAGTGTCCTGATGGTCGGAGTCAACCTTGTCAGCCTTCCACACCATCAAAGATGCACTGGCCAACGCCTCATTCCTGATTCATCCGAAGCCAGAGGTTCCACCAAACCTGATGGTAGACATGTTTGAGGTAGCTCTGGATGCACCCCTTCACCAATTCATCGATACCAACTGGCATCCACTGGCCTTCTTCTCTAAATGCTGAAATCAACAGAGCGCAAGTACATCGCCTTCAATCAGGAATTACTTACTGTATACCTCAACATCAAGCATTTCTGCAATTTTTTAGAGGTGAGAACATTCTCTGTTCTGACTGAACACAAGCCTTTAACTTTTGCTCTATCCACCCATTCGGATTCTCACTCTCCTCGCACATTTCACCAACTCCGTTATATATATATATATATATATATATATATATATATATATATATATATATATATATATATATATATATATATATATATATATATATATATATATCGCAATTCATCACCGACATATGGCACAACAAATAAATAATGAACTCGACGGCCGATGCTCTCTCGTGCATCGAGGTATTGGTGTTGTCTTCTATCAACTCACTGGCCATTCATTTTAATGCACTTGCAGCAGCGCAATGGGAGGACATGGAGCTCCACCGCCTACAGTCTGCAACTGGGTTTGCTTACATTTCACGAGGTACATCGACGGGACAGTCACACCCTTTCATTTCTGCAGCATTCCATTGTACAGTCTTTGACACTTTTCACTCGCTCACGCACCCAGGCATTCGAGCAATTCAGCGACTCGTTACCATGCACTACGTCTGACCATGCATCAACCCCAACGTGCGCCGTTGGGCCGAGCAGTATCTTCAATATCAATGCTCCAAGATCCAACATCATACTGTCGTAGCACTCAGTTGCTTTTCAACATCAGACAGGCATGTTGACAGGGTCCACGTGGATGTTGTTGTCCCCTACCACCTTCAAATGGACGTGTTGCTATTTACTGACTTGTTTTATGCTTCACCCGTTGGCCGGAGGCTACACCGATAGCTGATATCACCGTACCTATCATCGCCAAAGCCGTTGTGCACACCTGGATCACACATTTTGGTGTCCCATCACCCTTCACTATGGACAATTGTGGTCGCCAGTTTGAATCGGTTCTATTTCCCAAGCAGATTCAACTCCTGGGTACCATCCACATGTGAACCACCGCTTACCATCTGGTAGCGAATAGTATTGTGCAACGTTTTCACCACCAACTCAAGTCTTCCGTGCAAGCACATGATCCTGCTTGATCATCATACCTATGGTCCTGCTTGATACGCGAACTACTCCAAAAGATGACCTTGGAAGCTCCACTGTAGAGCTAGTGTACTGTCCACTGCTTCGTCTCCCAGGAGAATTCTTCTCAGTGTCTGATGATACTTTGTCTGACGCCACCAACGATGACAGCCAACCTTGTACGGCCATGCAAGGCCTCCGAGCGACACCAACACATATGCCTTCATCACGCTTTGGTTTTTGTTCCCAGGAATTTTCTACGTGCACAAACTACGTATTCGTACAGCATAATGCTGTCCAGTAACCTTTACGGCAACCTTGTGATGGATCTTACAAAGTTCTATCATGCTCTGATAGGACCTTCATACTCGATATTATTGGTGGTCATGATACGGTCTCCATACATCACTTGAAGCCAGCTTTTCTTGAGGAAGCCCTGGAGCCGATCCTCCCACTAATGAACTGGTCAACACCTACTACAACAATACCCTTACCATCCTATCCGACTCGCTTTTGGTAAGACTCATGTACACTTTCCAGAACTATATTTATCGAAGTACATTTTGCTTGTTGACCGTTTCTCTTGGCTGTGACTATGACATGGATAGTCAACAACTCTTATTCTTCACCATTATGTATTTTCTTTGTACCTTCTGTTTGATTAATGGAGTAGGAGGGCTGAGTGTCACAGCATCATTTTGCCTTTCATTTCATAATATGTGAATATGTTTTAGCTTTGATTTTATTGGGAGATTTTCCAATACGGGGTTTCCCGGCAAGGGTTTTCGAGGTTTTACAGTTGCGGTGTAATCAAGACCCCACTCGGAATATGAACGTCTCAGATGGATTTTCTCTCATGCTAAAAACTCTTTGGTGGAGCAAATAAATAGTATACTTCTGATGGAATCAACGTTCTGTTGATGCCATCCACTGTTCTACCTAACCACCAATGGAATCAATGCTCTGATGATTCCATCCACTGTTCTACCTAACCACCAATGGAATCAATGCTCTGATGATTCCATCCACTGTTCTACCTAACCACCAATGGAATCAATGCTCTGATGATTCCATCCACTGTTCAACCTGACCACCGATGGAATCAATGTTCTGATGATTCCATCCATTGTTCTACCTGACCACCGATGGAATCAATGTTCTGCTGATTCCATCCACTGTTCTACCTGACCACCGATGGAATCAATGTTCTGATGATTCCATCCATTGTTCTACCTGACCACCGATGGAATCAATGTTCTGCTGATTCCATCCACTGTTCCACCTGACCACCGATGAAATCAACGTTCTGCTGATTCCATCCATTGTTCTACCTGACCACCGATGGAATCAATGTTCTGATGATTCCATCCACTGTTCTACCTGACCACCAATGGAATCAATGCTCTGATGATTCCATCCACTGTTCTACCTGACCACCGATGGAATCAATGTTCTGATGATTCCATCCATTGTTCTACCTGACCACCGATGGAATCAATGTTCTGCTGATTCCATCCACTGTTCCACCTGACCACCGATGAAATCAACGTTCTGCTGATTCCATCCATTGTTCTACCTGACCACCGATGGAATCAATGTTCTGCTGATTCCATCCACTGTTCCACCTGACCACCGATGGAATCAACGTTCTGCTGATTCCATCCATTGTTCTACCTGACCACCAATGGAATCAATGCTCTGATGATTCCATCCACTGTTCCACCTGACCACCGATGGAATCAACGTTCTGCTGATTCCATCCATTGTTCTACCTGACCACCGATGGAATCAATGTTCTGCTGATTCCATCCACTGTTCCACCTGACCACCGATGGAATCAATGTTCTGATGATTCCATCCACTGTTCTACTTGACCACCGATGGAATCAATGTTCTGCTGATTCCATCCACTGTTCTACTTGACCACCGATGGAATCAATGTTCTGCTGATTCCATCCACTGTTCTACTTGACCACCGATGGAATCAATGTTCTGATGATTCCATCCACTGTTCTACCTGACCACCAATGGAATCAATGCTCTGATGATTCCATCCACTGTTCTACCTAACCACCAATGGAATCAATGCTCTGATGATTCCATCCACTGTTCCACCTGACCACCGATGGAATCAATGCTCTGATGATTCCATCCACTGTTCTACCTAACCACCAATGGAATCAATGCTCTGATGATTCCATCCACTGTTCCACCTGACCACCGATGGAATCAACGTTCTGCTGATTCCATCCACTGTTCTGCCTGACCACCGATGGAATCAATGTTCTGCTGATTCCATCCATTGTTCTACCTGACCACCAATGGAATCAATGTTCTGATGATTCCATCCACTGTTCCACCTGACCACCGATGGAATCAATGTTCTGATGATTCCATCCACTGTTCTACTTGACCACCGATGGAATCAATGTTCTGCTGATTCCATCCACTGTTCTACCTGACCACCGATGGAATCAATGTTCTGATGATTCCATCCACTGTTCTACCTGACCACCGATGGAATCAATGTTCTGCTGATTCCATCCATTGTTCTACCTGACCACCGATGGAATCAATGTTCTGATGATTCCATCCACTGTTCTACCTGACCACCGATGGAATCAATGTTCTGCTGATTCTATCAACTGTTCTACCTGACCACCGATGGATTCAACGTTCTGCTGATTCCATCCATTGTTCTACCTGACCACCGATGGAATCAATGTTCTGCTGATTCCATCCACTGTTCTACCTGACCGCCGATGGAATCAACGTTCTGCTGATTCCATCAACTGTTCTACCTGACCGCCGATGGGATCAACGTTCTGCTGATTCCATCCATTGTTCTACCTAATCACCAATGCAGTTCGTGACCAGCCTTCATCATTAAGACTGGTTCTTCATGCAATGCCACATTGATTGAGCGAATGAGCTCATGTAATGACTTGTACGTGAAACGCACCATCAGTTTATATTCAAGTGAACCGATTGTTGACTTTTGTTGACGTCAATCAGATATCGATCATTATATCTCCATGTGAAGTTGCTATACAAATGAACTAGATAAATGAGCATTTCATTTTGCAGTGACTTCAGGATCTTTAAGGAAGAAACACAATCAGATCATTTTCAGTTGTGATTAAATGAAAGAAACAGTAATGATTGCATAGCAGTTAGTGTGGCTGGCTTCGGATCCTCGGGTCCTAGTTCGAGCCCTGTTGCCTGCTGAATTTATACCAGGTGGGGTCGACTCAGCCTGTCATCCGTCCAATGTCAGTGAAATGAGTGCCAGTGTACTGGGAGAGGGTGCATCATCAGTGGCACAGTCACGCTCCAAGAAATGATAGCTACCTGTCAGCCAAAGCTGTCATACGCAAGAACAGAACAGAACGATGGTACACACTCGGCGGGTCAGAGCAGTGTACGCGGGGTCGAAAAAGTTTCTGCGTCCAGCAGTTAATACGCACCTTTCAAAATGACGTATGAATGCTAAATGAGGAATTTTGCGCAAGCGCTGTTTGTGTGTTTTCAGTGACTCGGTTCTGCTTGCCGGGCGCTTCTAACCTGCCATTGCAAGCATTAAATGTGTAATTCAAAGTCTTTTTAACAGAATTTTCATAATTTAGACGAAAGAGTGACAATTTCAAAATGGTGAACGATAATTGTTCTGTTCCTGAAAGCAAATTGGACTCACAGAAATACAGGAAATATGAGAAATATCCATGGATGAGAGGTGTCGGGTTCGTACCATTTCCTATGAATACAAGCTAGCAGCAACAGTGGATATAACGCATACGCACATGCACGCTGATCCTCTAACTAATAGATGACTTCTTCTTTTACTCCTTTTACCAAATTTAGTACCCCACCCCTCCTCGCAAACATGATTAATAGTAAATGCCATCATTTTAAACTTACCCAGATGTACAGGTAGTGGACAAAAAAAATGGAAACACCAATGTAAAGTCACTTAATATGGCGTTGGGCCACCCCGTGAAGCCAGTACGGCCTGTATGTGCTGTGGTATAGAGTCCCGCAACATCTGGAAT
Source organism: Eptatretus burgeri (assembly GCF_056783735.1). NCBI lineage: Eukaryota > Metazoa > Chordata > Myxini > Myxiniformes > Myxinidae > Eptatretus > Eptatretus burgeri. The sequence continues at coordinate 44,332,998 of NC_140970.1, read as the reverse complement.
TCTGCAGGAGGGATGAGGCAGCATTCTTCCATGAGAAAGTGAATCAACTCACACCTGTTTGATGAAGGTGGAAAACTCTTGTCTCAGGCGTCGTTCCAGAATATCCCATAAATGTTCGATTGTGTTCAGAGATGGTGACTGAAAAGGCCATGACATATGGATAACATCAGTGTCATGCTCATAAAGCCATAATCCCGCAAGGTTCAAAGTCCACTCACTGGCAGCGATCATCGGGGAGGTCGGGTAGAAGTATAGAACCCTCCATCTACAGATTTTTCTTGGGCCCACATAGTCGGGAGTTTTTGCACTATGGGCCGCAAGATGTCAACTTTTTGGGTGAGTTGATCAGTTCTCCAAATCTTTTGTTGTACAGAGCCACGGCCCTTTCTTGAAGGTACGTTTCCAAGTATTTTCGACTTCATTTATGAGCCATTTTATGTTATAATCCTTATGTGCAGGGTGGCCATTGGTCCGGTTTTATAGAGGACAGTCCGGTTTACTGTTACTCTGTCCTCTGTCCTCCATTCATACGAAATCAGATACGTTTATGTTCTCTAATTTCCTCTTGAGCCACCGAACCTTTCGACCCACAATTTAACTTTTGATTGTTGATCTTCATTGGTTAATATATTTGTCTTTTAATCAATACCGCGTTTGTATTGGTCCTGCGAATGCCGCCAAAGATCCTTCATGTGACCCTTAGTCCTCCTGTCAAGTTTGATTAAGATTGGATAAGTAATGACCAAATATATTGTGGTCAAAAAGAAAGGCAGACAGACAGACACCAAATTGCATATTTTAGTATGATGTCCTCTGTTTGGAGAAACGAGAGGAACGCACTGGAAGTGGACATTGTGAAAGCAGAGCTCCAGATCTGCATTAATATTTCAGAACAATGTAAAGACATGCACATTCACTTCCTGGGGAACAAAAAAAAACTTCTGAATGAAGACAGAAAAGGACAGAAATAGAAACAGTATTCAATCCTACAAATGCGAGTACACATTAAACTTTTTGGTAGTGTCTTTATAACTGTGGTTATTAAGAATTAGCTCGAAATTTAGTTTAAAAAAATTTACACATATCTTTGTCACTATGCACTAAATGCAACTTTCCTCTATACTTGAGGTCCTTCGATGTCTGCCCGACACACACGGTAAACATCCGGCCACCCTGATGAACCTCGTTGCTTGGAGTTTCTGTGCATATGTGCCGAGCATACTGGGGCGGATTACGTCATTTTGAAAGTCCCGTATTTTGGCGTAAATCGGCATCTCAGGCACATGACCGTGGTGAATCTGCCTGACAAAATTGACCGAGTGAGCCCTTCAATGATCCTCTTTTAAAGCGCTTTAACATAAACCTAATATGCAGGTCTAACAGTTTAATTTGCTAATTCACTACGCACTATGGAGCACAAGAGTTCATAAAACTTATACATTTTTTATAAAACTAAACAACTTATACATTCATAAAAATCAAGAGGATTTATTTCAACAAAATTGAGAGGGGGGAAGGGGGAGGAGAAGAAGAAGACTGTGCCCACACTGCTGAGGTCACAGACTGTATCAAATGAATCTACGTGTGTGTGTGTCTCCTCCATAACTCCAAAACTATAAAACCGAGCAGCGTGAAACTTTGCATGCATACTAAGAAAACTCCAAGAAAGTGCAAGAGTGAAAATTGGGTGTTTGGGTTCATTAAAACACCCCTTTTGAAGATAATTAACAGCCTTATTTAATTATATCCTTCATCAGGCGAACCTCGGTCACCCCGCTCTCTTAGACCTAAGGTGTTTCCTGGGTAACCTCGCTAGGGTGTGAAGCTGCCATGTTTTTTGGCCGGCTCAACCATGTCTCGACTTGGAACAGGCGTCTCTGGGAAGTGTATGTTTAATGTGTAGCTAATCGCGTGCTAAACTATCCGTTTCTTAACAACCGTTCCGTTGGAGTGCTTGCTTGAGTGCTTAAGCCTGGGTGCACAACCGATCGGTCTGGGTCTGCCCCTGCGGCAACTTACATGCCACCCAACCACATTGCAAGCACACCATGAACCATGAAGCACAGGAACAGTAGGCTGGGGAAGCACCGAGAAGCAGCAGGGACCCAGAAGTAAGAACAACCACATGAACAACCATGCAAACCACACACCAACATGGTGTAGCCTTTTTATCACATCCCATCGAGTGTATCAGACCACCCATGGTACGTGCCCATTAGCAGGCGTGGCCTCTCAGGCGATGATTGATGGGCTTCACTGATTGGTGGGCAAGCCAGGGAAATTCCATACCTGAACAGCGCGTTGGCCTTGAGCGTGCCAGATGTCCTTATACAGTCGTGTCCCCAGTGCGCTGTGACGTTTGACCCAGTTATGCCACGTTATGGGCCGTTGATGGCTCCAAGCTGCTCAGAATGGAAAAGTACACACAGGGACATATGTACATCAGAGGAAAGGTTCAAGATTGTATTGAGGATGGGAGTTGGGGGGAGGCAGGGCTTAGGCACAGACACTGGGGTTGGGAAGATGAGTGTTCTCTACACACATGCTCATTCAACACTATCTCTCACAGGAATTACATTGCACTTATTCTAACATGCACTATGAAATAAATATTCTCATCTATTCCCCATCTTACCTCCTGGACCAGATCCGTACCATCTTCAGGGACAAAACACTATCACATTATTTTCAGTTGTGCTTAAACGAAAGAACGACAGGAACATACATGAACAAGCCTGCTTCGTTGTTGCTAACCTAAATATGTCAGAACTACACCATGCCTCTCCCATCACCAATTGTCTCGGCTCTAATTATACGTGCACAGAAATGGCAATTTTAGCCTGGGGAGTCAGCTTTGCCCTGAATATTTGAAAGTTTGTTAATTATGACAAATACCTCTTTAAAATTGGTATTATTACCAGGGATGGAAAGTCGGCGAAGAAATATCACCGGCTTGTCATTGCGCAGAGGATTGCAAGATTTCAATGAAAAGTGTGAAAAATCAGTGAGAAATAGTCTTTTTGATCACAGAACGTTTCTTCCTATGGCAATTGGAAAAGCCAGATGGTTGAGCTGGGAGTTTTTTGATCCATTGAACCAGTTCGGTTTTGATCTGGGTTACTTATGTTTATGATTTTGGAATAGTTAATGAGATTGTCATGAACTTTTCATTTAGATTGAACAAAAATTGTTGTGTGCCAGGAAGGGGGTTCCAGAAGGGACAATTTATTAAAGTCAAGCTTTCTACAAATTCTGTTTTCATATTTATGTTCCACAAAGTACAAATTTTGTCACGACAACTGCCACAACTAGACAACTGGCAAGGAGATAACTACCAAAGAGAGGGTTTAGCAATAGGATGATGATTGATTCCGGGCCGAGCTCGACTGAGCTATAATGAGGAGCGGCTGAAGGAGATAGGACTTTTTACATTGGAAAGGAGGAGATTTGATGGAAATGTTTAGATAATGAAAGGTATTGACAAAATAAATGCTGAAGACTTTCACAACAGAATGCACAGACAGAACTATAGGCCACAGCCTGAGAGTGAAGAAGAGGAGAGCTAGGACATCAATAAGGCATTGGTCTTTCACTCAAGGAGCAGATAATGCAGGGAATAATCTTGTTGAAAAGGTAGTGGAAGCAGAAACAGGACATAGGTTTCAATTGGAATTAGAAAGCATCTCAAAATGCAAAGTCAATCCACGTCCGCTTTCCACGCATACTAAACTTGACGAAAACGAGTTTAAAAAAAACAAAAACACAAATTGTACATTTTATTCATTGTGTTCTCCACAATCTCATAATAAAGGATGTTTAAGATTTGATGACAAAGGCTCAATTGGTAAAAATGTTACAGCCTGGACAAAAACACTGATTCTCAATGGTAAACAAGGATTTTGATTAAAACATTTATGGCTGGTCTCCCACTTCACCAATGACATCATCCTCACAATCCTTTATTCCCCATTGAGAGAACAATGAGATGTGCTAAGTTTCAATTTTTTTCCGATCAGTGGTTTCAAAGATTTAGTATTTTATTTTTGGCATTTTATTCAAGATGTTTGGCATACCGTGCACCGAGGTGGATCGAAGGACCACGAGCTGAAAAACATTTTAAAAGCAAAAATATAGACATGTGGATACACACACACACACACACACACACACACACACACACACACACACACACACACACACACACACACACACACACACACACACACACACACACACACTCACACACACTCCAATTGTCTCACATCCCCGTAATGGGCGATATATGACGTTTCAGTTTCAAATCACTGAGATCCATTTCAATATGTGCACATACATATGGTGAGAACCTACACATACACATGATGCATAAAGAGAAAACCAATCTCCATACAGGGCTCAAGATGCCGAGACTGAGATCCATCTCAATGCCGGGTTCATGCTGCCGAGACTGAGATCCATCTCAATGCCGGGTTCATGGTGCCGAGACTGAGATCCATCTCAATGCCGGGTTCATGGTGCCGAGACTGAGATCCATCTCAATGCAGGGCTTAAGATGCCGAGACTGAGATCCATCTCAATGCCGGGTTCATGTTGCCGAGACTGAGATCCATCTCAATTCAGGGTTCATTGTGCCGAGACTGAGATCCATCTCAATGCAGGATTCATGGTTCTGAGACTGAGATCCATCTCAATGCCGGGTTCATGGTGCCGAGACTGAGATCCATCTCAATTCAGGGTTCATTGTGCCGAGACTGAGATCCATCTCAATGCAGGATTCATGGTGCCGAGACTGAGATCCATCTCAATACAGGGTTCATGGTGCCGAGACTGAGATCCATCTCAATGCAGGGTTCATGGTGCCGAGACTGAGATCCATCTCAATGCAGGGCTCAAGATGCCGAGACTGAGATCCATCTCAATACAGGGTTCATGGTGCCGAGACTGAGATCCATCTCAATGCAGGATTCATGGTGCCGAAACCGAGATCCATGTCAATGCAGGGTTCATGGTGCCGAGCCTGAGATCCATCTCAATGCTGGGTTCATGGTGCCGAGACTGAGATCCATCTCAATGCAGGATTCATGGTGCCGAGACTGAGATCCATCTCAATGCAGGATTCATGGTGCCGAGACTGAGATCCATCTCAATGCAGGATTCATGGTGCCGAGACTGACATCCATCTCAATGCAGGGTTCATGCTGCCAAGACTGACATCCATCTCAATGCAGGGTTCATGGTGCCGAGACTGAGATCCATCTCAATGCAGGGCTCAAGATGCCGAGACTGAGATCCATCTCAATGCCGGGTTCATGGTGCCGAGACTGAGATCCATCTCAATGCTGGGTTCATGGTGCCAAGACTGAGATCCATCTCAATGCCGGGTTCATGGTGCCGAGACTGAGATCCATCTCAATGCCGGGTTCATGGTGCCGAGACTGAGATCCATCTCAATGCAGGATTCATGGTGCCGAGACTGAGATCCATCTCAATACAGGGTTCATGGTGCCGAGACTGAGATCCATCTCAATGCAGGATTCATGGTGCCGAGACTGAGATCCATCTCAATGCAGGATTCATGGTGCCGAGACTGAGATCCATCTCAATGCAGGATTCATGGTGCCGAGACTGAGATCCATCTCAATGCAGGATTCATGGTGCCTAGACTGAGATCCATCTCAATACAGGGTTCATGGTGCCGAGACTGAGATCCATCTCAATGCAGGATTCATGGTGCCGAAACCGAGATCCATGTCAATGCAGGGTTCATGGTGCCGAGCCTGAGATCCATCTCAATGCCGGGTTCATGGTGCCGAGACTGAGATCCATCTCAATGCAGGATTCATGGTGCCGAGACTGAGATCCATCTCAATGCAGGATTCATGGTGCCGAGACTGAGATCCATCTCAATGCAGGATTCATGGTGCCGAGACTGAGATCCATCTCAATACAGGGTTCATGGTGCCGAAACCGAGATCCATGTCAATGCAGGGTTCATGGTGCCGAGCCTGAGATCCATCTCAATGCAGGATTCATTGTGCCGAGACTGAGATCCATCTCAATGCAGGATTCATGGTGCTGAGACTGAGATCCATCTCAATACAGGATTCATTGTGCCGAGACTGAGATCCATCTCAATGCAGGGTTCATAGTGCCGAGACTGAGATCCATCTCAATACAGGGTTCATGGTGCCGAGACTGAGATCCATCTCAATGCAGGATTCATGGTGCCGAAACCGAGATCCATGTCAATGCAGGGTTCATGGTGCCGAGCCTGAGATCCATCTCAATGCAGGATTCATTGTGCCGAGACTGAGATCCATCTCAATGCAGGATTCATGGTGCTGAGACTGAGATCCATCTCAATACAGGATTCATTGTGCCGAGACTGAGATCCATCTCAATGCAGGGTTCATAGTGCCGAGACTGAGATCCATCTCAATGCAGGGTTCATAGTGCCGAGACTGAGATCCATCTCAATTCAGGGTTCATGGTGCCGAGACTGAGATCCATCTCAATGCAGGGTTCATAGTGCCGAGACTGAGATCCATCTCAATGCAGGGTTCATAGTGCCGAGACTGAGATCCATCTCAATACAGGATTCATTGTGCCGAGACTGAGATCCATCTCAATTCAGGGTTCATGGTGCCAAGACTGAGATCCATCTCAATTCAGGGTTCATGGTGCTAAGACTGAGATCCATCTCAATGCAGGGTTCATGGTGCCGAGACTGAGATCCATCTCAATGCAGGGTTCATGGTGCCAAGACTGAGATCCATCTCAATTCAGGGTTCATTGTGCCAAGACTGAGATCCATCTCAATGCAGGGTTCATGGTGCCGAGACTGAGATCCATCTCAATACAGGATTCATGGTGCCGAGCGTGAGATCCATCTCAATGCAGGGTTCATGGTGCCGAGACTGAGATCCATCTCAATGCAGGGGATTCATGGTGCAGCAACCGAGATATACTAATTTTGTGTTTTAATTAATTTTTGGAAATTTGCAGAATTTGTTTTTCACTTGGAAGTTGTGGGCTACGATGTGTAAATATAGGTGGAAAAAGTTTGAGTTGATGCAATTTAATTCCAGGCTGTAAGGCAACAAAAGGTAAAAATTTTGAATGTGGGGTGAACTTTCTAAAGTCACTGTATATATACGAGCAAATACACGGCACCCCCTCCCCCCCCCCCGTTCTGTCGCCTCCCTGGTGGTAATACTACAGGAGGGAAGGGGGACAGAGGGAGAATGGGGTGGGAGAGAGTGAGGTGGGAGGGGTGGGGAGGGAAAGGGGGTGTTCTGGATCTGCGTTTATTAGTGGGACTTGAAGGGAAAGGGGGGGGTCGGTTTAACTTTCATTTGGGAGGGGGGCTTAAAGGTAAGTGGGGGGATGGTCCTGTCTGCCCAAATTAGTGCTGGAATGAACAAAATGGGGTATGTTATAATAGCACGCTCAAACAGGATAGCAAAATCACCTGTCACTTTCAAACAGCACGTTCCATTTTCAAAGACATTATAACATGGGCTTCCCTTGAGGTATGTGACTCAAACTGCGGCTGCACCTTGTTTTCCTGTTCTGAAACTGGATCTCGCCGAGGGGGTCACACATCACCCAGAGATGCCCGGAGTGCCAAAGAATGGGCAAACCAGACAATCGAACGTCCTTCCAGCAGCCGGATCCGCCGCCAAGCCCAACCCTGTTGTCTCAACCCCAATCCCCGGCTCAGGCCAAGAGACCTGAGAGCCCATTGCACCCGAGCTGCAATGTATATAAACGCTCGGAGATGCCAGTGTTTCATGCCTTTATTTAATTTTAGCACATGTTTTGCAACCTAAATGTGAGAAGCCACAGAATCTCTCAACCCGAACCGAATCCCAAAATTCAAACTGCAGAATCGAACCCAGCAGCAGTTCCAACCGCAAAAATAGTGCCCATCTGTCCAATCCGCATACTCCCCGACACTCCGGGCTCAAAACACAACAAGAGCACCACAGCACAACACAACCATCTCCAAACCAGCACAACTACCATTATGTATCACTTCATGAAAGTTGGAAGAGAGGAGAGAGGGAAAGGAGGGTTGGGGGAGGCGAGGACAAACAAAGTGATGGGGGGGGGGGAATGAATGGGTGGATCGAGGGATGGATGGAAAGTGGATTCACAGCAAATTCCACAATTGTTCATGATACTCCAATGTCACAGAGTAAACACGAGGTGTAAGGAATGATTGATGAATGAGTTCCCACCTGCTGTTCTTTCATCTGCCATTACATTTCCTGCAGCATCTGCAATGAGCTTAGGTTTTGGAAACAACTCTCCCCTAATAATAATCAACTCTCCCGAGCTCAGCATGACCACTCCAAGGTGAAGGTTACATTTTTTTTATTTAACTTTTTGCCAGATTTAACTAAGACAACGGAACACATGTGTATATATGTACTTTATTTACATTTTCACCGAACATTGTCTTGAATGTCAATTTGTAATTTTATTTTCAAAAAGGACAACAGCTGTAGTGGGGCAACTTAGCATAACAATTGTGCATTTTGAGAGGAAGCACCAAATTTGGCACATGAGTAGCCTATCATATTCTGAATAGATTTGGATATTGGGCCATCTCAAATTCAGCTGCTGATGGCTGTGGCAGCCATTTTCCACTGCCATCAAAAATTTGAGATGGCCCAATATCCAAATATGTTTATAATATGATAGGCTACTCATGTGCCAAATTTGGTGCTTCCTCACAAAATGCACAATTGTTATGCTATATTTACCTAAGTTGCCCCACTATTGTGACAAAAAAGTCATTCACACCACCATCTACTGTCTCCCCATGGCTTTCAAATATCTGTTTGGTCTATCCATCCACCCATACCTTCCCTTCCCTCCATCCATCCATTGATAATGAACGGCAGGCTTGGCAAGCGATAAGTGAACACCGCTCAGTCATATTAAACACCACTCTGAGTGTCAAACAATGTGTGAATTGGACAAATGAACACTTTTTTAGTCCTTGGAACTGCTGCTAAGGTAAATTCCCCAATTTAAATTTTGAAATTTGTCTCAAGAGAAGAGATTATAAAGCTTATCACATGTGTGGAAATGAAATAAGTCCACGAACACTGGCGTCTTTCGGCGTTTGTAAGTATTGCAATATGTCCAGCAATTCGTAGGTATGAAGATGAGGCATTAGATCACAAGAATGAGGAAAGTGAAGAAAATAAATATTTTAAGTGCTTTATCATTAAGAAACAATAAGGTCTGCTCCAAGTCAAGGCATTGTTGAGAACGCCAAAAAAAATGATGAATTAAGACCTTAACGAAGAAGAGCAGGCTGACCCAAGAGGCTGACCAAGGATGAAGCCTGATAAAGGATAATTATAGAAGACAATTAATTATCTTCAAATGGGGTGTTTAAATTAACCCAAACACCCAGTTTTCATTCAGGCACTCTCTTGGCGTTCCTTTAGTATGCATGCAAAGTTTCATGACGTTAGGTTTCATGATTTTTGAGTTATGGAGGAGACATACACACACGCGCGCGCGCACACACACACACACACACACACACACACATACACACACACACACACACACACACACACACACACACACACACACACACACACACACACACACACACACACACACACACTAGCAAATACCATCCATCGCTTCACTGATGGGAATACTAAGGGGGGATGGGGGGGGAGATAAAGAGGGGAGAGAGAGAGGGGTGGGGAAGGGAGGGAGGAGGGAAGGAGAACGAGGAGAGAGTGAGACCGAAGAGCAGTGGGGGAGTGAGGACGGAGGGCAGCGAGGAGGGGTGGGGGAGACAAAGACAGTGTGAGGGGAGGTTCCTTCCGGAGATAACCACACATCCAGAGATAACCACCGTGCGGATGTAACCACCGTTCAGACATGTACAGAGATAACCACTATCTGGATACATGCGGAGGTAACCACAGTATGGGTATAACCACCATGACACTACATATACATATATATATATATATATATATATATATATATATATATATATATATATATATATATATATATATATATATATATATATATATATATATATATATATATATGAGGCGCCGCGAGGAGGAGTGAATCAAGAGCCACATCGGCCATTTTGGAGTTAATGCCATATAGCACTATTTTAACCCTTACCCTATCATCCGAGCCTATCATCATATCATTAAAAAATGTCGCTTACATCACTCCTCCTCGCGGGGCCTCAATTGGTTCACGAAAAATTATTTTCATGAAAAAAATAAGTGACCACTATATTCGTTATTGTTGTGTGTGTGTCTGTCTGTCCGTCTGTCTGCCAATTGGGTAGTCAATCTAGTCGAAAAAAAAAATTCCAAAAATGTTTTTTTTGAGATTTGTTCTACCCTTATTATCAGTATTTAAAATGGCGATTTCAGTTAATACAATGGTGATTTCGATCAAACTTGGTTGGTAGGTTCATACCATGACCTAGTTGTGTGCAAATGAGAACCGTTGTTATGGACACCACCGTTGCCTAACAACGGGACTTTGAAATTTTTGAAAAATCATAAAAAATTAATTTTTTCGAAAAACAAAAATCGGGCCATGAGCGACTGTGGGCAGTACATTCAGCCATATTGTCAAAAATTTCCAGCCGGATCCTATGAAAACTGTCGGAGAAGATAGACTTTGAATGAACCCTGGTCGAAAACAATAAAAAAACAAAGTTCGTTATATCTCAGAGACTATGAGTCAGATATGCATGAAACTCGTATGGTAGGTTCATGGTATGTCCTAGTTATGTGTGAGAAAGAACCGTTACTATGGACCCCTCCGTTGCCTAGCAACGGTCGAAAAACCGCTAAATGTGGGGGTATTTTAACGAAAAAACAATCTGCAGCATTAACCCTTGAAGCTAGAATCATGAATTTTCTTGTGCTTAATCCTCAGGTCATTCCCCATCGAACGGGCCCATCGCGTCAGGTTCTATTGGGTAGGCGACTACCCATGTCCGCCTACCGGCTTGTCTGTCTGTCTGTCCAGAGCATAGCTCCATGGGTTTTGATCCGATCCTGATAAAATTTTGGTGGGAGGTTTACATCATGATCTAGTTGTGTTTTCCTGAGAATGGGCGTGGTGCGCCCATTATGGGCGGAGCCACGCACCCAAAACGTGTTTTTAGGGGGTAGCCGATTTCAATTTGCATCTTCTCCTCGGGGGTTTGTCGAATCTGACAGGGGTTTCAGTATTTGGTTAGCCTAATGACACCTGCATAGCCCCACGGAGCTCGATTTTTCATTTTCGTCCCAATGTCAAGGTCACAAGGTCACAAACTTAGAAAATTTCGAATTTTGACAAAAATCATACGACCGCCCAAACTTTGAGAGCAAAGATGACAATATTTTTTATGCATAATCTTGAGTTCATTCCCCACCTAAAGTGTTGAAACCATTTTGCTCTATCTCGAACACCTTGCCCGTGGCGCCCCCTTCAAATTTGTTTTTACGCTGATTTCATCAAATTATGGATAATCTGAGGAGTGCGAAATGCCATATAGCCTATATGACATTATATTGTTCCTGGAATGTTCCAGAGGAAGTTTTGCACCAAAGGTCATAATCCTTGACCTTTGACCTTTAAAGTTCACAAAGGTCAAATTTTCAAAGTTGTGGGAATCGAACCGGGTTTTCGACCTTCTTCGACGAACTTACTCCAATAAGCTAAAGCACGTATCCTGTTTCCTTATTTTAATGTCCACAACATTGTTTTGTGACCTTTAAAGGTTATTTAAAGGTCAAATTTTGAAAGTTGTTGAACGAAACCGGGTTTTCGACATTTTGCAGCTAATAACGTGTCACTCGTACCACATCATGTTGATCATTTTTATAACTTGGTCAAACATTATCACATTGTCTTGTCCTTGACTTCTGAAACAATCTACATCATCAAATACCACTCATGAACCATCGGCGTCTTCAGACTTGTATATATTTATTGTGGTTGCATTGGCCAATTGGCCAAAATGCACTAAGCCAGATTGAGGGCCTAATCGAACAACACACCCGATTTCTCATCCTCACCACGCCACTCAAAATGGTGACTTGGGCAGTTTGTCTCACTCGATGAGAGAGAAGTTCAAACGTGGAGGCTAAATATCCTCCAAAATCTGTCCTTTATGGGACTTATAAAACCAAACAGATTGGTGATCGTGCCGATTCAAAAACTCAATGGAGATCAAGGTCAATCATGTGTATGTTTAATAAATAGGAAAAGGAGAAACAAGGAACATGGAAACATTTTATACAATTATATTTACAACAATGAAATACGCACCCCAGGTTTCGTTTGAGCAGGAGGTCCTTCATCCTCCCTTCTCCTTCATGTCCGTGCTTATCACATCACATATGTGCCATATTCACCTCACTTACCACATTTACACCCTCACAATAACACTTGGTCATGCTCATGCCGTCACTCCAACTGGTGCCGGCACACACAGGCTGTGGATTTGGTCTCCCATCCCGGTAGCTCGGCATGCACTGAAATGCACATTTTGCATACCAGCTGTTCAACCTCAATAACGCAGACCCGTGCCATGGCTGCGGATATGGGAAACTCGCATGAAGATCCCACTTTATTCCACACACAATCAGGCACACACACACATCCCCAGGAAGAATCCCCATTCAGCACTGCATTCCCTGGACCTGCTCCCCATTAACACATTTACTCATTTTGTCAACGTACCTGTCGGCAGCAATCGCGGGCTCCACCCGGTGATCGTGCCTCCACTCTGGCTCTCCCAGCATGGAGTTCTGCACCTTGGGTCTTGCTCATCCCAAACCTCTCTGCTCCAACACGTCCTCATGCCTCCTCTTCTCCATTCTTTATTTTTCCCTCTGGCACTATTCCCAATCTCCTCCCTATCTCTTCATTTCTCTATTCCCTTTTGTTTTTATTTTGCTCTGTCCTCCGTTGCTATTTATCTCTCTCTGTCCCTGTTTTAATTTATCTATGTTTCCTTTACTCCAAGTTGTTTCCTTGTTTTTTACTCATCTGGCAGCCCTTACTGTGGCCCTAATCCACCCTCCGAACCTGGTCTGACTGACGGCCATTCCCTGATTGTCCATACGTCAGCCAAACACGCTGCCAAACCATCTTGGCTGGCTCCAATGGTTTTTATCTCTGCTGACAGCTTGGCCTGGCCATCTTCCATTTTAGCTCCCATGTTGTCCAGAATATCCTCTTCTTCTTCTTCTTTCGGCTGCTCCCGTTAGGGGTCGCCGCAGCGGATCATCCATATGATCCGCATAGTGATTTGGCACATGTTTTACGCCGGATGCCCTTCCTGACGCAACCCTGGTCGCCTCTTACGACACAGGGATATGGTAGACCTATTTTAACCGGGGTATACACCGGCCCAGTATACTGGTACTCACTTCGCCGACCTCGGAAGGATGACAGGCTGAGTCAACCCCCTGGTGTATTAATTCAGTGGCCCAACGGGGCTTGAACTCAGGACCTTTTGGATCCCAAGCCGCTGCCCTAACCACTGCGCCAACACCAGGCTTGTTGTCCAGCATGTCCGAACCAACCTTCATATCAGATATATCAGTCCCATTAGCATTCTTTTCAAGCATAGGTATCATGGCCACAAATTGTTGGTTAAAGTCTGGCTGTGGCAGCAATGCTGGACTGCTGTTGATTCTGATGAAAGGTGTGTTCTGGGATACTGGGTAGGGGAGGGCAACTCCACCACACCCTCGATTGGACCTTCCACCTACATTTCTATTAGCGCAACTGTGGTGTCGGTCCAGTGCTCCCCCTCCTGGTTCGAGCTAACATCCATCCATCCATCCATTGGGACCATACTCTGTGCAGAGCGTTGGTGCTGCCGAAGCATTCTCCTTGGCTATTGGACACAATCCTGGATGGGTCACCACTCGGACATAGGATACCAGCAAGTTGGCACTCATTTTGCCAACCTTGGAAGGATGAAATGCAGAGTCAACCCCACCTGGTATTAATTCAACAGCCGAGTGGGATTGGAACTCAGAATCCAAGGATCCCAAGCCCACCACCCTAACCATAAAGCCAACACCATGCTTGAGCCAACATGATCTTTCATAATAAGTGCTTTTTAGCGGCTCTTAGCTGAGAGGGTTTCCTGCTCCTCAGGTCCAAATCCCACTCGACTGAAGCAAGTGTTGCAGTGATCGCGAACTGGTGCTCCACCTGCTGGTGCTCTTATCAAGTTTGGGCCTGGCCCTCAAATTTTCCCTCGATGCTCCTGCACAATCTCATGCTTGGGTGGTCTGGCTCCAAATGTAGGCTTCTACCTGCTTTCCAATGTGATACACTCAGGCCACCAGGCCGCTGCGGCCACATTAGGAGCTGCCTGCTCGCCAAGGGCGGGACCGTCTGACTGGAACCGACGAAGCAGCCGTCTGACTGGCACGGACGAAGCAACCATCTGACTGGAACGATGAAGCACCCGTCTTACTGGAACCGACGAAGCAGCCGTCTGACTGGAACGATGAAGCAACCGTCTGACTGGAACGATGAAGCACCCGTTTGACTGGAACGATGAAGCAACCGTCTGACTGGCACTGATGAACTGATGCCAACTGACTGACAAACTGACTCGTTGTCGACTGACCCGTGCCTCACTCGTTGTCGAATGACCCGCACGTGCCGCTCGCCACTCACCCCAAGAACGGACCTCTCCTTTTTATAGGCGGCCTGTCTCAGTGGCACAGACTCCCCCCCCAAATCCACCCCGCCCCACTTGCGCACCGTTACTGTGACAACCTGCACGTCCCGTGGTTATTCCTCGCTTATGAGGCCATGTCTGTGGTGCTGGGCAAGCAAAAAGCAGCCATTTGTCAGAATTACCGAGCACAAACGTGAAGCGCTCATATAACTGTCAACAACAATTATTGCCTCACTGTTCAGGCCGACATGAACAGGAGCCAGCCAGCATCCATCGAGCTGCTGGAACGGGGTGTCGAACGTCGCTGGAAAAAGGCGGGTCTCGGCATCCGTGAAAGAAACAGCTATCTCACATGCATGAATGTGTCTGTCAAGAGAAAAAGCTTCCCATAAGAGAGGGAATCTATTCTTTACCCTTCTCAACGCATCACATTTAGAATCCCACCAGACATGGGGGATGGGTCTATCCTGAACATGCATTTAGGGAAATAACTATCTGAGGACCTGGATGTTGGTATGCATTCGTCGGATCGGATTCTGAAATCCGTAACAACATTTTTTATCGTCCTCATTTAGGCCTAGGTCACATTTGCCACGGCGGCCGTGGGGTCTCCAAAATCTGCGGCCACTAGCAATTATACGGCGGCCGCAGTATTTCCACGGTCACACAATGTAGCAGTCACATATGTTTTTCTTTTTCGGGTAGCCGCACGGGGTATTTATAAATTGTGGAGACCGAAAACGTGAGGGTGCCGCACGGTGTTTGATTTGATGTCGCACGGTGACCTTCGGGCGTCGCTGCGGCAGCCATAGAATTTTCAAGGCAGACGCAAGGTGCCCGCAGGGTGACCGCAGGGGGGCCCTAAGGCGAACGTGCGGCCAGACAGTTACGAGTGGGTAAATATATCAGTTCTTTTTTTTACTGAAATAAAAATATACCAGTATATATCACTGAATATATTGTTACGGGAATACTAAATATAGAATGAGCTCAGTTCCCCCATTAAATTAATGTATAGATAGGTTGTGTGGTATAAGGGACGATATGTGTGTGTCGGGAGGTGTAACAGACTGTTTTTGTGTTTGTGCTATGGTGGTGAAACGAGTGAAACGAGAGATCGCTGTTATTCCTTCCTCATTCCGGAATAGGCCCCTCCCAGTCGGCTGAGAGGAGTGGCCGAGAGCGAGGGGTGTGGCCTGGACAGGAAGTGACGTGAAGGGGAGGAGCCTTTGGTCAGGGAGTCGCCGAGACAGACGTGTGTCGACGGAGCTCGCGTGTCGAGGCGAGAGAGAAAAGAAAAAGGCAGTGGTGAATCGGCCGGCAGAGAAAGCGGAACCTGCACATCGATTCACCTCACGACTCGAAGGAGAAAAGAAAAGGGGACGAAAGGAGTGTGAGGAACGGCCGGGTTCTCGAGGCGTGCTCGGAGTCGCTTTGAAACGAGCGAACGAAGGAGGCACCGTGTTGGGTCTGAGGGAGAGACGCTGAACCGACCTGCACGTCGGTGATTCGACCGAGAGAGGAACTGAGGGGACGAAGCGGGAGTCGGGCTTCGAGGCGGGAAGGCCGGAGAGGATACGCCGGAGCGTCTGACGGTCCTTGCTCACCTCACGGCTCCACACGTTGTGATCCGCCTGCGGAACTCGGACCTCGACTGAGACCTTTATGGAGAACAGGCCAGGCCGGGATTCGTGTGCGGAACCCTGGAGAGAGATCGGCGATCTCGCATCGTCGATGTGGCGCGGAGCCGGAGCGCGCTGAGGAGAACCGCGCACGCGGAGACTTGGGCGGGAGCTGGAGTGCTGCGCCGCCATTTCTTGCTGCGTGGCACGTTCGAACACGTGGAAACCCGCTGTTTTTTACGAGCGACCTTCGTGTTTTTGGGACACGGTCCTCTCGTCCATGAGCCATCACCAAGTACTCTGTCTTGTCCTGCATGCATGTTTGTTTGCACGTGTTGTATAAGGCATATTTCGTATGTACTGTACTGGGATGGGAGATGCTTAGCAGGCAGACACGAAGCGGAGGAACAGTCGAGCCGGGCTGTGTTGCACGAGTGCGAGCCAGAGCGTACTGTGCCCGCGGCTCTCCTTTATTCCGTACGCGGTACACTCACGAGCCGGCCGACTCCAGTATTACTACGACACCTCAGACGGCGTGCACACCTCATATCCCTCGCCGAACCCCACGGCCACTCCTCCACCATCACGCCCATCATGCATCATCATCATGCCCCTCCCCGTGGGCCTGACTACACCACACTCCTCCCTCCTAAAAGTATGATTATTAAATGATCAGTATTATAAGAAGCATGCAGAACACGAAGGATTTCGTATAATAATCATGGAAATAAAATGAAAATAACAAAGTATAATAGCACACCACATCATATAATGTGTCGATGCGAGCGAGTGGAGCATTAAAGGTCAGGTCTGACCGCGTTACCGATATGAAGCAGCAAAATGAGAAGCACAGCGGCATTATGCAGCAAAAACGCCCCCCCAGGTGGCCCATGCTGACATGACCCTGGCCAAGGTCGTAATGACCTCTCGAGCTAACCTCCTCCGGCCCCATCAAACGCCTCCGGCCCACTCCCCCCAGGCAGACCCGACGTAGATAAACATCCCGAGGCCGGCAGCCCGCTATCTGGAAGCTGTGGCGCCAGCCTTAGACCTTGGCCGGGGGCGCTGAACAGCGCTGCTGGCTGCATGCATTTAATGCGCCAAAACAACTCACGCACCACAATCAGTCGAGACGCCAACGCCCGTCCCAACGGCCTTGAGCGAACACAGCGAGTTGTGCTCGCAATCAGAGGTGGGGGTAACCAGGGCACCAGTCTTGGTTCCGAGTCGATCTCCGAGACCCACACGGCCGCTAGACGGGAGCAACTCCACTTAAACCACACTGCAATCATAGGCTCGTTATAAATCATTACGAATAACATTCGAAGCATCGCAAATTCATTTTTCCGTACAGCGCGCTTTCTTGATAAAATCCCAGCACATGACAAAGTAATTACCTGCGGTCTGGAGCAACTGGAGGCTAACAAACCTTCTTTATTCGCCCCCACATCACATTGACCATAATCCAACTCCCATTGACTAATCTCCGCCACATCCACTTTTATATGAGAACTGCTGGCATTTATTTCAACAACGTTAAACTGCATCACTAGAGCAAGGAAAAACACATATGCCATGAACAACAACCCACAACCCGCATCACGAGTCCGCTCCTTGGTTGTCGACTCGATGCTGCGACTCGCGACTCCCTTTAACGCCACGGGCCCACCGCCACCTGTTGAAGCTGCCTGAACCACACCGATGCGCATTGCCTCTCGAACCTTGCCACAGCGCGGGAACTCATCGCGAGAGCTGATACGGCTCTCACCGCCCGCCAGAGCCTCGCCCTCGGTACTCGATGAAGGCCTCGAAGAGAGTACCGGCACATCTGGAGGTACGAACCGGAGACCCAGTCCGAGGTGCGCAAGCCAGTCTCGACCCAACAGGGGGGCCCCTCCCCTCGTACAACGAACACCGAGAGCCGGGCGCGTCGATCTCGGTAGCGCACTGAGACGTCGGCCCTCGCAAGCGGTGCAATCGCTTCACCGGTGTACGTGTATAACGACAAGGCCGTCTTGACCAGGCGAATACCGCGAAGACCACGAGCCGCCCGCTCACCCATGACCGACACCGCAGCCCCGGTATCCACGCAAAACACAGTAGGTTGGCCATTCACTTCGACTTCAACCGTGAAAGGCGTCGTTATCTCCGAACCAACGGAAAACAGACTCAACCGTGGTTGCATCTCCCGCTCTGGTTCGCCGGCATTGTCAGGCCCCGGTTGCAGGCCGATCTCCAGGTCACTGGGGTCCTCTCGCACCTCGTCACCCAAGACCCCAACGGAGGCTCCCGCCATCCGACACACGCGCTTCAAATGTCCCACCTTGTGACAATGCAAACACACGGTGTTCTTATACGGGCACATTTGTCGCAGGTGCGGACCCCCACACCCCCAGCAGCCGCGGAAAGTCCCTTCGCTCCAGGCGCGACCGTGCTGCGGTGCCCCCTCGCTCCAGGCGCGACCGTGCTGCGGTGCCCCCTCGCTCCCGGTGCGACTGTGCTGCGGTGCCCCTTCGCTCCCGGTGCGATCGTGCTGCGGTGCCCCTCGTCCCGCACCGCCAGGCGCGCGTGCGACCTGCGGCACTTGAGCCACCGCTCGGACTCCGGGCTGCGTGACTCGCGGCACTTGTGCGATTACCGCATTGACTTCGGGATTAGCTGCCATACTCCAGCTGGAGCTACTCATTGCGTCCTGGCCAGCAATGGCACGGACATCCGTGAGCGTCTGTTCGACAGACGAAGCAGTCACGACCGCCGAGTCGAATGTGATGTCGGTCAATCGCAGGATAGCCGCTACCATCTTTGCGTCTCGCAGACCAGAAATAAAACGATCTCTGAGCCTTGTCGGACGCTCCTCTGCCGTGAATTTGCAAGGCACAGCCGAATGCTTCACTCGTGCCACGAAGTCCGCAACGCGCTCCTCGCCACCCTTAGCGAGATGATCGAACTGGAACCGCGCGAGATGTAACGACTTCTCCGGCGCCAAGTGGGTCTTCATTTTCGTCACGATGTCCTGAAAGGATAGCATATCATCACTGGGTCTATTTGGAGCCACCAAATCACTCAGCAGGCGGTAGTGCTCCGTTGATAGCGAGGCGAGCAAGATCGCCTTGCGTTTCTCTTCATCCTCTACATCATTTGCCCGAAAGTAGCAACCCAACTGTTCAGAAAACAACTCGAACTCATCTCCCCCGAACACGGGTACACGTCCGTGTGCCGTGCCGCGACCTTCCGCCATGTTCCGTGAGACACTTGGTTCCGTAGCTTGGAACCGCCCTTACACACGCCGATCCGCCGATCCTCGTCGCCACTGTACTGTACTGGGATGGGAGATGCTTAGCAGGCAGACACGAAGCGGAGGAACAGTCGAGCCGGGCTGTGTTGCACGAGTGCGAGCCAGAGCGTACTGTGCCCGCGGCTCTCCTTTATTCCGTACGCGGTACACTCACGAGCCGGCCGACTCCAGTATTACTACGACACCTCAGACGGCGTGCACACCTCATATCCCTCGCCGAACCCCACGGCCACTCCTCCACCATCACGCCCATCATGCATCATCATCATGCCCCTCCCCGTGGGCCTGACTACACCACACTGCATGCATGTTTGTTTGCACGTGTTGTATAAGGCATATTTCGTAGTAATCCCCTCGAAACCTTTTAGCCGTGGTTCCCTAGTTAAGAACGGGTTCATTGTTAATGAAACCAATGTCGTGTTTATTGCTTGTGCTGTGACCCCTGATGTCCCCAATAAATCTGGTTAATTCTGATGAAGTTGCCGCTATGGATTAATGCGTGTCGCGTCGAGGAACGATCCGTTCGATTGGCATACAAGACCAAAATGGTTACAGACTGGTAGACTCCGCTCGGTCACTGACAAAGCCAGTCTGTAACTAGGGGTTCTATCTCCCCAACTGGTAAGGTCCAGGGGTACGTTGGTATCGCAATTAAAGACGCGTGATCCGAGGCCTGTGCCGAGCCGGCCGGCGTTATAGACTCCCGGAGACGGTGGTGGCGAGGGTGGAACCAGGGACCGGGTCAGATTCCCGCCACCCCGGATCCGCAACAACTGGTCCTCAGGAGTGGGATGACGAACTCTCCGCTTCCACCTCCGTAAATTTGCAGAACACCGATTGTCTAAATAATTGGTAGTGATTTTATGCTTGAACGGATCGGAGGAAAAATTTGCAAATTATAAAGGAAATGGAGTCGCAAAATGGCGGTGCAGCTCCATCTTGGCGCGACATGGAGCGGGAGTGGGCTAATTATAGTGCAACGAGCCACAAGGCGCGAAGGAAACGCTCCCGCCCACCGATTCAGACCACGTGGTCACGGCATGTGCCATGGCAGGCGTGGCAGGATGACGACGCGAACATTGGCAAGCTTCAGGCACAATTGGGGGATGTCTTGGAAAAGGTGAAGCGTTATGAAGACTATATCGAGGAGGTGCAAGGTGGAGTGGACGAGTCACAACGGCACGCAGATGAGCTTCAGCAAAATTACGTGTACGGGGGGGGGGGGACACAGCGATTGGACGATTTACTGGAACGAATTCGGTGGCAAAAACATAACTTAGCCAACAGAGTCGACAAACTATGTGGAAAAAAGAATTTGGTAGTTTTATACCCGTCAGATGGAATATGCGAAGAGCAAACTGAATGAAAGAATAGAGGAAGAGCAAATTAGTAATTCCCGGGATAGAGAGAACTTAGGAGAATGGAAAACGAAGCTGGAAACGGAAAAATGGGAGCACGATGTGGAATCGAAACTACTCAAGCGAGGGGTAGAAGAAAGCATTCGGAAAAGAGAAAGCCAAGAACAGAAGATAAAAAAGGAGAGAAACATCTGGAGCAAGGGAAGGAAGAATGGTTGGAAAAGTCAAAACAGTTCGAAGAACTACAGGAAGAAATGAGGGAGGAAGGACAAAGGAAAACGCAAACAAGATGGGGAATTGGAACTACTGAAGCGAGAGGTAAGGGCAGGCCAGTTTAAAAGAGAAACCCTGGAAGGGGAGATAAGAATGGGAAAGGAATGGCAGAAAATACTAAAGGAATACAGTAAGAAAAGGGACGAATTGAGGATGGAAGCATTGGAAAGGGAGGCGGAGATGAGCAAGACAATGGGTGAAATGAGTGAGGAAGCATGCAAAGTGAGAGAGGAATTGTGGAAAAAAGCTTCTGAATTACAGAAACACCAAAGCAAAGAGAGGGAACTGCAAAATGAACTGAGGATGTTAAGAGAGGAAAGGAAGAGAACAGAAAATGAAACGTTAGGGAACCACACTGTGCACATCGAACAGTTAGAAGCCAAAGCAAGGTCGGAGTGTACGGAGATGAGAAAGGAATTAGCAAAAAAAGCTTCTGAGTTACTGAAACACCAAAACAAAGAAACGGGATTACAAAATGAGCTGAGGATGTGAAGAGAGGAAAGAACGAGAACGGAGAATGAAACGTTAAGGAACCACACTGTGTGGATCGAACAGCTGGAAGCCAAGGCCAGACGAAAGAATGAGATACAAGAAAGAGTGCTGAAAGAACAACGAATGAAGCAGGAAAGGGAAGTCAGCCAATTGAAGGAAACAACGAGATTGGAGAAGGAAGAACAGTAGAGACAGTGGAATGAGAAACAAAAAGAACAACGAATGAAACAGGAAGGAGAGATCAATTGTGTTAAATCGCATCTCTGACCTAAAACTTTTAAAAACCACAGTTTGCCATGGATGCTCGCTTTCCATCAAACATTCTTTTTTTCCAACTTCAGTGCCAACTCACCCCCCTCACCCCTCACTCTCACTCTCAAAGCAACCATCCCACTCTTCTCCCTCCAAGCCTCCCTCTCA
Source organism: Eptatretus burgeri (assembly GCF_056783735.1). Taxonomy (NCBI): domain Eukaryota; kingdom Metazoa; phylum Chordata; class Myxini; order Myxiniformes; family Myxinidae; genus Eptatretus; species Eptatretus burgeri. Next base: position 44,310,822 of record NC_140970.1, on the reverse strand, counting down.
CCTCTCTCAAAAATCCCCCCCTCACCTTTCTCTCACCTTTCATCCCCCTCACTCTTCCTTCTCAAAGTTGCCCCCCTCTCATCCACCAACCTGCCTCCCTCCACTGCCCTCTCACCTCCATCTCTTCACTCCACCTCCTCAAATCCTCAACTGCCTTCTTCCTTGTCTCTTGTCCCCCCTCTCCCCCAGCACCACAGAGCCTTTTCTCCTCCTCATTCGGCCCCCTCCCCTCGCTGTTCTGCAACACCCCACACTCCTTCAGCAACCCTCCTTACCTGCCTCCCTCGTCCCTTGTCCTACCCTCCCCCTCCCCCTCCACCTCCTGCACCCAAAGCCTCCTCCCTTTCCTCTTCATTAAAAGTGTGAACCTCAAATATCCGGGGCCTTTGCTCAAACCTTTCAGATCTTTCCATACAGGTTGCCACTGACAAACCAGACATTATCTGCCTAACAGAAACTTTCCTCTCCCAAGACGTGTCTGACTCCCAAGTATCTCTCCCTGGTTACTCCCTCTTACGGTATGACAGACCTGAGCCTCGTCCTGGTGGAGGTGTTGCTCTCTTCATCAAAGACTCTATTCCTCACTCTCCATGCACTGCTCTCACTCCCCCACACCCCCAGGAATACCTCTGGCTTCGGCTTCCCCTCAACTCCCACCTCATGTTTATATGTGTACTGTACCGTCCACCGAACAGTGATGACTCCATCTACACCTCACTATCCGAAAACATGGACCATCTTCTATCTTCTCATCCAAACTCTCTCTTCCTCTTGTGTGGTGACTTCAATTGTCATCACGCCAGTTGGCTAGGTGTGGGTACCTCTCTCACCTGCCATGGCACCTCAGCAAAAGCTTTCTGCGACTCATTGGGACTGACTCAATCGGTCAACTTCCCGACCCGGATCTCAAACAATGGTACTCCATCTCTTCTGGATCTGATTTTGACAAATTTCCCTGACAATATCTGCTGCTCTTCCTTCGCTCCAATTGGTTCTTCTGACCACGTCCTTGTCAAAGTGGACATCTCTCTGGCTGTTATCAGAGAACCACCTCACCGCCGTCGAGTCTGGCATTTCACTCAAGCCGACTGGCAGGGTCTCCAAGCAGCCATCAAACTTACAGACTGGTCTCCTATCACAACTTTCTCAAACATCAACTCATTCTGGGAATTCTTTCAAAGAAACTTGCTCTCCCTCATGCACAGATGTATCCCCTCTCGTGTTCAGTTGTCCTATCCTTCCTCCCGCCCTTGGTTTACTGAAGCTTGTGGCGTGGCAGCTGTCCTGAAACAACTTGCCTTTGCCTCATGGAAAGCAAACCCAACTGAGGGCAATCTCAGTTCTTTCCACAAAGCTCGGAACAAGTGTGTATCTACCCTCAGGAGAGCCAGAAAACAACATCTTTCTCATCTCAAGTCTGAACTCTCAACCCTCTCTCCCTCCTCAAAATCCTGGTGGCGTTTAATCAAATCTGTTTCTGGTGTATGTTCGCCCTCCATCCCCTCCCTTACCTCAAATGGCCGCACTGCTGATTCCACACGTGATAAAGCTGAATGTCTAAACTCGGTGTTTGCAGCTAAATCTTGTGTCCTAAACCCATCACTATCTCTACCCACTTTACCCAGTCGCACCCAACTGTCCCTGGACTCTGTATCCTTTTCTCCTGACAAGGTGGAGAGCTTGCTTTCAAACCTCGAGTCAGATTCTGCAACCGGTCCAGACGGCATCAGCCCACGTGTCCTCAAAGCCTGCTCTTCTGCTCTTGCTCACCCTCTCTCTGTTCTATTCACCCTCTCATTTGCCCAAGGTCATCTGCCATCTGCTTGGAAATCTGCAAACATCACTGCCCTGCATAAAAAAGGTGCAAAAACAGATCCCTATAACTACAGACCAATCAGCCTTCTCCCAATCATCAGCAAGGTGATGGAATCCATCATCGCCTCAGATATGAAATCCTTCCTCTTCTCCAATGGCTTGATTTCCAATCATCAATTTGGTTTCAGACCAGGTCACTCTACCCTGGATATGCTGCTTCTGCTCTCCCATCAATGGATGGAGGTCCTCAATGCCAGACAGGAAATCCGAGCCGTATCCCTGGACATATCACGTGCTTTTGACACAGTCTGGCACCCTGCACTACTCACCAAACTCTCTTCCCATGGTATTCAAGGCCATCTCCACTCATGGCTCGCAGACTTCCTATCCTGTCGCAGTCAACGTGTGGCCCTAAATGGAGTTCTTTGTCTCACAGTTCAAATCTCACACTCTCACGATGTCTCTTCGAAAGGACCGTTTACAAAACCCCCCCATCCACTTTCTCAACAATCCTCTGGAAGAAGTCTTTTCTTTCAAGCTTCTAGGTCTCACTATCTGCCATGACCTTTCCTGGGAAAGTCACATTTCCAACCTCGCCTCAAAAGCCAGTCGCCGACTGGGAATCCTCCGTCATGCTAAGTCCTTCCTAGGCCCTCTTGAGCTCCTGACCACTTACAAAGCTTTTGTCCGTAGCCTGATGGAGTACTGCTCTCCCCTCTGGGCTGGTGCTCCTGCCTCCCACCTTTCTCGGCTTCACGCTGTCGAAACCAGGGCATTTAAGATCATCGGCATCTCCCGCAATGAAGCTGAGTCTTTGGGCCTCTCACTCAATCACCGCAGGTTGGTCGGTGGTCTTTCTGTCTTCTACCGACTCCTCTCCAGCCTTGCCCCCCCTGCTCTCTCTGCGATTTGTCCCCACCACATTTCCACAGGGCGCTCAAGGTCCGCCAACAACCCCCTTCTGGTAAAACTACCAAAATCACGAATCACTGCTCATCTTCATTCTTTCATTCCTCTTTTTTCCCGCCTTTGGAATAAACTTCCTCACTCTATTCTTTCCCATTCTTCCCTCCAGGCTTTCAAAACAGCTGTTCACCACCACCTCTTATCTTCCCCCATCCAAATCCTCGATCTTTTCTACCCCCGATAATCCACCCAAGCCCACTTCCTTCATTTCTCCTGTTTTCCTTCCTGAAAGTCCCTGTAATGTCCATCTTCTCTTCGCCATGTTCCCCGTCCCATCCCCATCCCTCTCCCTTCCACAGTTCACCTAATGTGTCTGTTCCCCACTGTTTTGTCCCTTCCACTCCCGCCCCTCTTGTCTCATGCCTCCTTGCTGTGAGTTGTGTGTTAGCTCTCATACGAGCCTCGACCCAGGTATACAAAAAAAAAAAAAAATCAATTGAAGGAAATGACGAGATTTGAGAAGGAAGAACAAGAGAGACAGTGGAGTAGAAAACAAAAAGAACATGGATTTGAAATTGAACAACTAAAGGAAAAGGCAAGGTTGGAGTACGAGGAGATGGTGAAAGAACAACGAATGAAACAGTAGAAGGAAAACATCCAATTGAAGGAAGCGATGAGATTGGAGAATGAGGAACAAGAGAAACAGTGGAATAAGGTACTGAAAGAACAACGAATGATGCAGGAAAGGGAGATCAACCAATTGAAGGAAACGACGAGATTGGAGAATGAGGAACAAAAGAGATAGTGTGCTAAGAAACAAAAAGAACAAGGAATGAAACAAAAAGGACAAGAACAACTGAATGACAAAGCAAGGTTGAAGTACGCAGAGGTAATGAAAGAACGACGAATGAAACGGGAAAAGGAGCTCGGCCAATTGAAGAAAACTATGAGATTGGAGAATGAAGAGCATGAGAGACAGTGGAAGAGGAAACAAAAAGAGGGACAAGAACAACTAATGGAGAAAGCAAGGTTGACGTACGTGGAGATAGTGAAAGAACGACAAATGAAACAGGAAAAGGAAATGAGCCAATTGAAAGAAACGATGAAATAGGAGAATGAAAAACATGAGAGACGGTGGGGTAGAAAACAAAAACAATTCGAGTTTGAAATTAACCAACTCAAGGAGAGAGCAAAGTTGGAGTCCACGGAGATGAAAAAACTCCGGAAAGATAATGAACAACTCAAAAGGCTCAGAGAGGAAGAACGACTCGAATGGAAAAGAAAATGGAGCCAGGAAGTACAACAGCACAATGATATGGGACGTTTGACATCACCACCGGGAGTAATGTTAGTGGTGCAGACCTTGATTGACATCACTCGTCGGATGACACCACACTTAGAGCAAACCCTGGTGATTGAGACATTGAGGGAGCATGCAGGGTTGTTGACGAGTGAGATACATTTTGAGCAGGTCCAGCATGTGGAGCTGACAGCCCCAGAGGAGTATGGCGAACCAATGATGAGCAACCTGCTGGAGAGAAGCGACCCGACAGAGGTAACTCTGGAACGAAGCAGGTACGTGGGTACATGCATACATGGTGCGGACGAGGAGCTTAAGATAGAAATTGAATTTTATGTTAAGAAAGAGACTCTGTCCGATGGGGTGCACGTATGCGTGACCCCTGAAGGTGTGTGTGGAGTGCCTGTGAATGAATGCTGTGAGTCCACAGTCCAGACTACGAAACCGGTATGTGTGGCCGAGGCCAAAGCGTGTGTGGGTACTCACCAGGCGGTCGAGAATGTAGCCCTGGAGTGCGAGGCAGTTGGTCAGTACACAGGCAAGGTTGAAGGTGGGAAATGTCAACACATAACCTTGGAATGTGTGCAGCCTTCTGTGTGTGGGAGTCCTGAGTGTGGAATGAGTGGTGACATAGGAAATAGGTTTGAGGTGCAAGAGGAAATAGAAATGCCACCAGGACAGAATTTGAGCCAGGCGACAGAAACCATAATGGACAGCTCCGCGTGGGTTCTTACAGAGTTGGAGGTGCTGCATCCAGGAGCAGTTTTAGATTGGATTTTAGAAATACAATTTGGAAATTGTATTTTGATTTCTCTATCAGCCTCACAGGAACTTTGGAGTGGAGTGCAGATGAGTGCCAGGCGGCACTGGCGTGTGTCACTTGGTCTTCAGGCCTTTCTGAGCACACGAGTGGTTTGGCTAGCTGAGTGGGGTTTATCTGTCTTCAGGGAGTTATGGAGAAGAGGGGGATAGAGGTCATTCCACCGATTGGGGTTTACCTGACTTCTGTGAACCCTGGAAAAGAGGGGGAGGTCATTCCACCGATTGGGGTTTGCCTGACTTCCGCGAACCCTGGAGAAAAGGAGGGGGTAGATCACGGCCCCCATTGAGGCGTGACCCCTTTGAGCCGTGGTGGAAAGGCGGCGGGGTCATGTAATGGGTAATGAGGGATTCGTTCCCTCACCCCCTTCCAATGATCCAAAGAAGTAGGCTTGTGGGGATGCGAAAATCTTGATTGGAGGTATTACCGGAAGTGATTGCAAGATTGAGAGATGACAGAAGGCATAAGAGTGGCACGAGTGGATTTGAGTGATTATTGAAAAAAAAAGTGGTGGAGACATTACAGGCAGAGCGATAAACGCACCTGAAACAAGTGGATGACAAAGAGTGGCTTGTTTGAGGAAGGATTGAAATGCCTGGTTAGAACCATGCAGAGGTTCCATGGGACTGGTGAAGAGATTTGGATGTTTCGTTTAAACTTTTGAAAATAAACGATTAGGGCAGTATGGAGGAGGCCAACGGACGACGGACGTAGTGACAAATTAATTGGGGTTTGGTGACAAAGTGTACTGGTTAAATTTGATGACCAAGTGATATCCAAGGGACTGGTGTGTTTTTGTTTTCACATAAACGTGAACGGTGTTGGATGGTCTTGTTATGTGGAATGAATGACTAAAGGGTTTGGGTGAATGGCGTGATTGTGCAAATGAGGAGAGTGATTGCGAACAACGTACCCTGTCAGTTGGAGTCTCCTAACCAAGTTAGTGTAGATTAGGGGGACTTAGAGGATTTGACATTGATTCTGGCTGCTGTTTCCATTGTGCAGGCGGACTGGAGGGGTAGGTGCAGGCCAAGGTATGGAGATACTGGTTGGTAGTGTGACATGGCATGGGAAGTTGATGAGTCGGGAAGCAGGGCAGCAGGGCTTTGGGGGTTCCTGGCAGGTGAAGGCTGTCAGAGGTTCCAGGAGAGCACGGTGTCGGTCCTATAAGAGCACTTGGAATAGGTGCTCTGAGAGCACAGTATAGGTGCAATGAGGGCACAGTATGGGGGCAAGAGAGAGCCACCCCTTCGTTAGGAGCGCCAGATGCACGCTCAGGTGAACCTCGAGGTCGCTGGGTGTCCTCCACCCCCGATTGGAAGCAGGCAAAGAGGCCTAGTAGTAGTCACACTCTCCAGCCAGCAAGTTATGCCTGGCACCACCAAATGGAAAAAGACAAAGAAGGGCCTTGCCCAGGTTTAATAGAATGGAACAGTGTGCCAGGTCGGGAAAAATGGGTCATTAGGATCATTCTAGCCATAGCAGGGTTTGTTGCATTGTCCAGAGTTAAAGTACATGGTTAGGTTCGATGGACTCTCCTCCGCACCATTCATGTGTGACACCTGGTACAAGTAGTGTTGATGGGAGAAATTGTTAACAAGGGCCAGGCTAGGTCACCCTCTCCAAGTGCCAGAGAGGCCACCAGTATGTCATGAGCACGCATCCACGAAGATAACAGTTGAGTAAAAAACACACCGTCCTGTCTAAAAAAAAAAGGGAAAGAAAAAAAAATGGGGGAGAACCTAAACAAAACAAGTCAGGCAAGGAAGGTTGAGGGTACACTCCATCTCACCTGGTCTAAGGTCATCACACCCATTTGCGTCCTCAAGAACACCTCCGAACTGCATTTTTTTTTTTTTAACCATCGATATCACCATGCCACCACTGCTGTCCAATGCAGGGCTTGTTGCCTGCTACTGTTTGTGAGTAGGCCATATGGGCCGAAGCATTTTTGTGGGCCGTTGCGGCCAAAGATTTATGCCATTTTGTGGGCTCAGCGAGCCGAAGGACTCTTTGTGAGATTAGGCCACTGGGCCGACTGAACTCACCTGGTCAGAGGCCAATAAGGCCACGAAGTGAGGAAACCCTCAGGGGTGAATGGACAAAATTGCCGGGAGGGGGCATGAAGGAGCGAACACGTGAAAGAACTTTGAACCTTTGAATGTTCTGCTCCGATGCAAATGTGGTGTTAAAAGTAAAATTGAATGCCCTCCCGTTCAAACCCATAATTACAATGTTGAATAGTGTGCAAAGAGTGTGAATTTGTTTGTTAGATTGGTGACCCGACGCACTAGGATAGGGACATGCCAATCTTACTGTGACACTGATTTTTGGAGTTAAGTGCTTCCCATGTTGTGGGTTAGAGTAAATGGGAGATCTGTGCTGTACGTTAGACGGCCATTGCCGTGGGCTGCTCCAGATGGAGGCTCGGGAGAAAGGTGGGGGTAGTGTTACGGAAATGGCCCTTACGGGAATACTAAATATAGAATTAGCTCAGTTCCCCCATTAAATTCATGTATAGATAGGCTGTGTGGTATAAGTGACGATATGTGTGTGTCGGGAGGTGTAACGGACTGTTTTTGTGTTCGTGCTATGGTAGTGAAACGAGAGATCGCGATTATTCCTTCCTCATTCCGGAATAGGCCCCTCCCAGTCGGCTGAGAGGAGTGGCCTGGAGCGAAGGGTGTGGACTGGACAGGAAGTGACGTGAAGGGGAGGAGCCTTTGGTCAGGGAGTCGCCGAGACAGGCGTGTGTCGAATGAGCTCGTGTGTCGAGGCGAGAGAGAAAAGAAAAAGGCAGTGGTGAATCGACCGGCAGAGAAAGCGGAACCTGCACATCGATTCACCTCACGACTCGAAGGAGAAAAGAAAAGGGGACGAAAGGAGTGCTGTGTGTGAGGAACGGCCGGGTTCTCGAGGCGTGCTCGGAGTCGCTTTGAAACGAGCGAACGAAGGAGGCACCGTGTTGGGTCTGCCGGGAGAGACGCTGAACTGACCTGCACGTCGGTGATTCGACCGAGAGAGGAACTGAGGGGACGAAGCGGGAGTCGGGCTTCGAGGCGGGAAGGCCGGAGAGGATACGCCGGAGCGTCTGACGGTCCTTGCTCACCTCACGGCTCGACACGTTGTGATCTGCCTGCGGAACTCGGACCTCGACTGAGACCTTTATGGAGAACAGGCCAGGCCGGGATTCGTGTGCTGAACCTTGGAGAGAGATCGGCGATCTCGCATCGTCGACGTGGCGCGGAGCCGGAGCGCGCTGAGGAGAACCGCGCACGCGGAGACTTGGGCGGGAGCTGGAGTGAACAATATTTTACTATAATATACCGTGGTGCCCCCAGAATCCGAACGCCCCATTGTTTGAACAAATTGGAATCCGAACAGTTTTTTTTTTCGAGAAAATTTTGCCCTAAAAACCTAATACATTTTAAAAAACCGAACACTACGTAGCGTTCATGTTTGTTCACGTGTCTCCCCCACCTGTTCGACCCGCATCTTCGCGCTTTGTTCATTCAGTTCGTCGGTGGAAGTCCTTGTGAAAGCATCTCTCGTGTGTCGATCGATACTTTAGGCCTCAGTCACATTTGCTCTACGGCGAGGATACGGCGGCCGTACGCCCTCTGAATTTACAGAAACGTGCGGTGGCCGCAGAGAAACTGAGGTGGCCTCAGGGTGGCCCTATGCCGTTTGGCTATATTTTACAGGTCGTAAGGTCGCCGTGGAATTATAACGCGGAGTTATAACTTTTTTCATTTCTACGTTCGCCGTGGAAATTCGACAAGCCAAAACAAAAGAACTGGTAAAAATAAATAAATTAACCCATTCGTTACCGTCCGTCTGGTCGCACGTTCGGCTTAGGGTCCCCCTGCGGTCGCCTTGCGGGCACCTTGCGTCTGCCTTCAAAATTCTATGGCCGCCGCAGGGATGCCCTAAGGTCACCGTGCGACATCAAATCAAAGACCGTACGGCACACCCATGTTTTCGGTCTCCACAATTTATAAATACGCCGTGCGGCTACCCGAAAAACAACAAGGACAAATGTGTCCAAGAGCAGCGTCCAAAGCCGAAAGGTTTTGTTGGCTAAAAAAAATTTTTTAATTTTTTTTTTTTTAACTTCCGATATTTCGTCACGTGCTTTCATTAAGCCAATAGCGGAACCCGTCAATGTATTTACGTATTTACGAAATATATAATGTATTTACGAAATTACAATACGATAAATGGAATAATCTTTAAATAGTAATGTAAACTTTTCGAAACTTTAAAGCAAATGTCCGAATATATTTAAAAGTTCATGATAGACGCTCTCAAAAGGCACCGTCTATGTGAGGATGTGTACATGTGCTCAGTATTTAAGGCGATCCGGATCTTGTATATACAAGAGCCGAGTCCGAGAGATTAAGGTTTTGTCTTCACAATAAGAAGAACAAGAACAAGAAGAACAACGCCGAGCTCTCTATGAGCAGCGTTCGCTACGCGAGACGCTGCTAAAAACATATGTGACTGCTACATTGTGTGACCGTGGAAATACTGCGGCCCCCCTATAATTGCTAGTGCCCGTACATTTTGTAGACCCTCCGGCCGCCGACCCAAATGTGACAGGCCTCACCTCGTGTTTTCACCTTCATTTGTGATGTTTGTTTTTTTAATCATCTTGTGTTTTAATTAATAACAAAAAAAGCAATCCGATCACGTGGTGTGACGGACTGTCGGGCAAGGATTGAATTTCACAGCAAAACCAGTAAGTTGTAATTTGGAATATCCATGATTACGTCAGCCCGATGCGTTTGATGAAAGTGATTGTGGTTCTGCGGGCATCATGTTTGATGAGCTGCCCTGGGGGCAGCGCTCTCGCAGAGTGCGCGAGCGATAGGAACCCAGGACGGAGCTCGAGCCTGTGTGGACCTTTGGATGTGGTGATTGTACCAGTTTACATACAATACATTGCCACCGAAGGTCATTTACTCATCTTATTTTACCTTAAACATGGGGAATTTCAGTTTAAAGTGTCTTGAAAGTGGGTTTTCTTTGGGTCCACGAATGGACTACTTCACTCCATTATTTCTTATTGGGAAAATATTTTTGGAATCCGAACTTTTTGCAATCCGAACAGCCTCCTGGAACGAATTAAATTGGGATTCTGGGGGCACCACGGTATAGGCAAACACCTATACTCCGATCTCTAGCGGTAGCGCACAGTGGACGCACGGTCTACGCAGACTGCCACGGAGGCCGTACGTAGGTGCACGGCAGGCGTAGGGGAACCGTACGTCGACCCTGCGTTGCCCGCAGGTAGTCACACCGACCGCAAGGCCACCGTACAGTGACCGTGGAAATAGTGCGGCCGCCGTAATTTTTGGGGGGTTGGGAAAATTCATTTTTCATTGAGAAGAGTTTACGGCAGCCGCACGAATAACGCAAGCCCACCGTACACCCTACGTACGGTCGACGTGGAACACATCTACGTCATAGCTTGGCTTGTCGAATTGCTACGGCCAACCTAGAAATGAAAAAAAGTTGTAACTCCGCGCTATAATTCCACCGCGCCCCTACGGCCTGTAAAATATAGGCAGACGGCGTAGGGCCTCCCTGAGGCCACCTCAGTTTCTCTGCGGCCGCCGCACGTTTCTGTCAATTCAGAGGGCGTACGTCCGCCGTGTCCTCGCCGTAGAGCAAATGTGACCTAGACCTTACTCTCATCTCCTTGCTGCAGGATCTCATTACTCTTTTAGTTAAATTTTGTTTCACTTTGCTCTGTCTTACTCTAACTTTCTGTGTCTGTTCCTCTTTCGGTTCTAACCTATGGCACCCTCTACTCCTACTTATTCCCTCTTTTGCCATTTCCCTGACAGCACTCTCTGTGGCCCTGGTTCCCCCTACTATTCTGGCTTGACCAGCCACCATTTCATGCGACGTGTCCCACACAACAGCCACACTGCCAGCCTGTCGTGGCTTGCCTCTATTTTGGCCTGCACCCTATCCTGCTTAGCTTGGCCTGCCTTTATATCCCCGGCCAACTCATTCTCGCCAGCCTCCATCTTAATCATGATGTTCCACATCATGACCATCAACTGTTTTGCCTCGTCTAGCATAAACTTATTTCTGCTACTTGGGGGGAGAAAGTGACTCTGCCCCCAAACTTGAAGCCCACCAACTCCCTGGTTCCAATTGTCCTGATTACTTGTAACTTTCATAAAATATCACAGGTTCAAGCAACTTTGCTTGGGGGAGGGATTTCCCGCTCTTCAGGTCCAAATCCTACTCAAGTGATACTAATGTTACAGTCATCAGGTCGGCCCAGTTGCCCAGTCTGAATTCAGATGCACCACATCAAAGCAGTCATGACAGCCAACTGATCCTGTCATTCCAAACTGGATCATAGGCCTGTTTGCCACAGCACTTAAGTCCAAAGGAACCATCGAGCCAAATGATGCATTGAGCTGATCATTGTGCGTCTGATGCATTGAGCCGATGCATTGAGTGTGTCCATTACTCTAATGGTGACTGAGCGAAATCACAGGACGCAGACATGGTCCTCATACTGGGCGCTATCCAGCCAAACTCATTCAGTCCTTTAAGGGCCGTGTATAATTCTACCAGTGACCAGACACCTTAAGATCAAGCAGATTGAAAGTGTATTGAACACACGGGGCGAGAATACAAAAATGAGCAATACAATTCAATAATCCCATCCAAAACCCATTCGCCCTCAAGTCAATGAATGAACGAGATCCTTAAGCGCAGGCTCCGATGTTAAAGCTCCCTTGGTGCCTGGCACCTCGTTGTGCCCGAAACGCCTATTTAGACCCTTGGCCCCCATCGATATCTGTGACGCACTTAGCCCCCCTCCTCCCCCCTCTCAGCTGCTATTGGACTGTCACACGATCGGTGGATGGGGCTGGCCCTCCCATAACCTTTTACATGGTGGTGCTCCTGCTTAAACTTGCCACCTGATGGCCTAGCGGATGCTATAAAGACACATTTAGGACAGATTACAAAAGTAAGAACATTAACAAGAGTATGAAGGACAAGTGGAAACCATATATTGTTTCCAGCTTTACATCTGAAAGGGTCTGCACACTCATTGATGCCTGCAAAGCACAATGGGGTTTGAATGGTCCCCCACCAGAGAAGGGGTTTTGTATGAATGGCCAATTATTTTATGAAAGCTTTGTCTTCTTTGTTTTGTTTTCAATCATCCCATTCAAACCTTTTCCTCACTTATTTGAATCATTCTTCTCATTGCTGAGCAATTGTGACCTCAATTATGAAGACGTCATTTTACAATGACCCTGGGTCGTTCTACAGCTTTCATCCAATGGCATGGCAGTTAGGCTCTCAATTACATTAATCCACCTTTGGTTCTACTTGCCTCTGCTTCTCTTTCTACAGCAGCAGCAGTTTGTTTAGATATTCTCTGACAATATATTCAAAATGTTTCAATTTCTGTGTTTTCACAATGACATTTAGTCGACCTGGTTCACCTATCTCCGGTAATACATTCCCATTGGTTCTGCTCACTGTTATCGAGTAAAGGCGTAAACATATCGAGCACCATCATGAGCATGTGTGAAATGTAGATACATGTTGAGCAGTTATTGTGTATAAACAAACAAAGCTAATTACTTTTGTGAACCAGTGTTCAGGAAGTCCACTCCTGAAGTGAGGTCTTTTATCTAATGGCTTTTTCCCTATACAGGTGTGCTTCCCTTCACTCCAACTTTGTGTGCAAACAATAACAAGCTCAACCCAGCCTACTTCTACATGATGGGAAGAGGCAAGGAACAGGTTTGTACGCAAGATGGTGGACAATCCGTCGATTGTCTGCAAACTTTAATCTCCTCGGCTGTGCTTCATTAAATACAATCCTGTACAGATGTGCATTATTTTGTACGTACTGTCAAGCCCCATTTTTTTATTTATGGTAAGCTGTATTGAGCACTCAGAGCAAAGTTATAAGAAGCTTGTAAACTGAGATCAGGAACTTATTATTCAGGACTTTCCAACATTGTGACTTGTGTTGAAGCTGTGCCCATCCTGTTGGTGCAGGTTATGGCAGCTGCTGTTCCTCCGGCACAACCTCTCCATTCATTCCCCAAATGATCCCGAAGGAGATGATGCAACAGGACAGTGAGTCTTCTTCCACAATTTGTGTGCCAAACTGTAGTGAAGCAATCGCTCGCTGCTCGGTCTCATTCCATTCCAAATCTCGACTCGTAACCCCAGTCCCTTCTTGAAAGGATGGAAGATTCCAGCACTTCTTTGTGGTGTTGGGTTTGAGGGGCGTAATGGGGTCCTGCTTGTACACATTCGCTCTTTCGTGCCAAATTTTCTCAAGTCGTAAAGTTCCCAACTTATAGACCAGAACTGGTGATGTCGCCCTGGGAACGTCTCACCCAGGTCTTCATATCGCACGGTCCTGCGTTCCATGAAAGCCACACCGTGTACCTCAAACCATGACGTGCAACCCTTGGAGCCACGCCTTGGCCGACAATTCAACTCCAGTGTCATCGGGCCCGACGGACATTTATTCTCGCTATCTCGCCTGACACTTGTACTATTGACATCTGTTTGTGCATCGGACGTAGCTTGATGTCGTGCGGCTTCACGCCCTGTACATATCTGCTCCGGGTGATGTTTTTTTCTTTTTCCAAACCACATTTTAAATGCAGTATTTTCAAAAATGAGCAGCTCAGCACCAGGCCATATGCTTTGGTTTGAGGATTTGCTTACACAAAGTCAGAACCAGCAACTGAACCCCCTCCCCAACCACAAAGTGTGCGATTTGTGTGCCCCAACACAGGATCACCAGTGGTGGGACACAACACATGACATTCGCCCGATGTTAACAGGAATGGAGCACGATGGTAAATCAACCCCACCTTTGAAGATTGTGTAACTGGGATTGAAGGCGTCAGCAGTCAGAGAGCGCTTTGACTGCATCCCAGAAAGTGGGCAGACATTGTACTCCCTCCTGCTCCTCTGCGATTTTCAAACAAGTGAAGTATATGATCTTCAAGCACACTCTTATTGCAGCTCAACCCACCTGTAAGCCTGGGGTTGGCTTA